>NC_069501.1:641306491-641616491 GCF_027579735.1 Bombina bombina | reverse complement strand
TCACTGTTTTTAGATTATTTCACTTAATATGAATCCTCCTGTTCCAATGTAGAAAAACATCCATGTCAGCCCTAGTACAAAGTATTTTAAGAAGTACATGCTGCTGTATTGTGCATGGTGAAATGTTTCACAGAATACATTATTAAAGATAAACTGAATATCCTTTTTAAAGAGAAATAAAGGAAAAAAAACCTTGTATGATTCAGATAGAGCAAGCAATTTTAAAAGACTATTCAATTTACTTCTATTATCAAAATAAAAATTGTTCTCTGAACATCTTTTCTTTAAAGGTATAAATAGGATTAGGGACATTACTGTGAGCTAGCTTGTGATTGCTAACTAAATACTTATGCCTCTTGTCACAGGCTCACTGGCTGTTTTAATTGAGGTCACAGTAGTGCATTGCTGCACAGTTGTATATAAGCAACATCCCTTTAAAAGGGATTATATAAAATGTTTTGTTTTGCACATCAAATGAAATTTGCAGTATCATTTCATTATGTATTTTGACCCCTTCTTATGAAATTTAACTCTGAAAATTAAGATTTTTTAAATTCTCAGAACTTGAAATTCACCCTTCTGACTTCTCAGTGATGAACCCTGCTACATTTCTTTCCCTAACTGGATTTAACTGATAACAACATAAAAAAAAATGATCTTGTACTTACATTATGACTATGACTAGCCTTGTTGTTTGCAGACTAAAGCCCAGATTGGCTTCTACAAATAAGGCAAATGATGGGTGGAGTTTGGCTATGAAAATCAATTGCAATAAAAATAATGTTCATTTTCTTTTTAGATTTGATTGATATTTCATTCTATAGCAAGACAAGAGAAATGTCTTGTAATTGCAAGGGGCCTACTGTACCTTTAAGGGTACTCTGCAAGCTTGGTTTAACATAAAGTATTGTATAAAACAATAAATTACAATCAGAATGACTGATCTGTGCTAAAAATATGCATTACAAATAATAACCCTCAAGCAGGCAAGATTTCCATGTTTCAGGGTGGCTGTTGGGACACTTTTTGAAGAATTTAACAAATGTCTGTCCATCGTGATCCGCTCAGCAGATCATGTCCGACAGACATCGCTGAATGCTAACAGCATGTGCTGTCAGCATTTAGCGTTGCACAAGCAGTTCTGGTGAACTTCTTGTGCAATGCCGCCTCCTGCAGATTTGCAGCCAATCGGCTGCTAGCAGGGGGTGTCAATCAACCCGATCGTATCTGATCAGGTTGATTGCTGTCCGTTCCTCAGAGCAGGCAAATGAGTTAAAGAGCAGCGTTCTTAAGACCGCTGCTTCTTAACTCCTGTTTTCGGCAAGCCTGAAGGCTCTCGCGGAAACAAGGGACACAGGGTCCATTCGGCCCTTGTTAAATGGGCCCCTAAGTGCTAAAAGCTTACTAAAGTCAGTACTCAGTCGACATACAGAACCAGTTGCTTCATCCATCATTGAATCGGTTATCATTGGGCTCCTATACCCCCAGCCCTTGCTTCACTAAATTAAGAGTTATGTCATAAGGGTTGTGGTTGCTATGGGAACCTATCACGTGACCACATTAGTTATTGCTTCTCCAACTGACAATACTGCAGCTTTATACATATGTATTCTCAGCTCATTGGGCAGTAGTATTTAATGAAACTGGCATTGCTTTTCTTTAAGGGACTGTCTAGTCAAAATTAAACTTTCAGTATTCAGAAAGGGCATACAATTTTAAACAATGTTCCAATTTAATTTGATCAAATTTGCTTTGTTCTCTTAGTATTCTCTGTTAAAAGCTAAACCTAGGTAGGCTTATATGCTAATTTATAAGCCCTTGGAGGCCACCTCCTATCTCAGTGCATTTTGACAGTTTGAGAGCTAGTCAATGCTACTTCATGTGTGCAATATAGATAACATTGTGCTCACCCATGTTGAGTTCTTTATGAGTCAACACTGATTGGCTAAAATGAAAGTCTGTCAAAAGAACTGAAATAAGAGGGCAGTCTGCAGAGGCTTAGATACATGGTAATCACAGAGGTAAAAAGTATATTAATATAACTGTGTTGGTTATGCCAAACTGGGGTATGTGTAATAAAGGGATTATATATCTTTTTAAACAATAAAAACTCTTGAGTACTCTGTCCCTTTAATGTTGCACTAGAGTAGAGGAGAAAGAAACAAACAGGCACGTAGGTTGATTCAAAGTATACAACATTACGACGTACATATTGAAAATTAGTGGCTACATCAATTAAAGGTGCCAATTTCAACTGCAATAATAAAGGTAAAGCAAATGTCTGTGAAATATTTCTTAACAGTAGCTGGACCATTTACTGTATATTACAGTTAGGAGGAGAATAAATTAGATTACAATGTTCATGTAAGAGAAGAATGACTTTAAATGCCCTCAGGATATCATTTTAGACAAATGTTGGTGTTTTTTTTAATCTGGATCAATTTAAACAAGCAAATTAGTAAAGTGTTCTATATTTTTTTATTTTGATTGCAGAATTTTTTCATCTGTAGTATGTGTCCAAAAAAAGATAAATTGTGATTTACAAGATTGTTGTGTAATATCCTATTTTACCCACACCTGTATACAGAAACGTGTCATTGTGTATTGCACATACTCTGCAGTATTCAAGTTTTATAAATACATTGTGAATCATCAAAAGTTTGTTGAATATTTCAAAGAAATTCTTATAAATGCAAAATGGAAAGTTTAACACAAGTAGATCACAGAATTAAAAGAAATCTGTTTAACTAAGGTCCTGACATCATAATATGGAAAAGGTAAAATGTTCTCTATATTTTATATAGACGTGGCCAAACATATTGGTAGCCTTCAACTTTTTTTTAGGAAAACGCACAAATTTTCTCTGAATTAATTAAAATTGACAAAAGTATTTGGTATCCACCATTCTTTATTTCAAATGTAATAGAAACTAAACTTCACTTTTGATTTATGACTTCACATATTACTTTAAACAGTAATACAAATGAGAATGGCGCAGACAAAAATATTGGTACCCAACCTAATATTTTGTAGCACAGCCTTTGGAGATAATAACTGCAATCAAGCACTTTCTGTAGCTCTGAATACGATTTCTACACTGGAATTTTGCCCCACACTTCTTGAGCAAACTGCTCCTGTTCTATAAGGTTTAATAGGTGCCTTTAACCAACTGCAGTTTCGGCTCTTACCACAGATGTTCAATGGGATTCAGATCTGTAGAGCGCAAGCAATATGGGGTATTTGTGTCTCTTTACTCGCGATGGAAATAGCGAGCGTATTATGAGTTGAAACCCGTTCGCTTGAGCGTGTCTGTTTAGAGTGACTTCAGCGTACTGGTTAACTGTTACATAAGACAAAAAAATGGCACAAAATATGAAAAATACATGTAAAAGTACAGTTACGCTTATAATAACATTTTCTGATACAAATTATTAAATAAAACATTTGCATTAAAAAGTTATAAGGGCTCAAAGATTTGAGGTCTCAGGTGTAAGAAAAAGGGCTTTAACATAGAGATACATAAATACACATGTATAAATATGTATATGTATGTGTATGTGTATATATATATATATATATATATATATATATATATATATATATATACAGTACATATATATATATATATATGTTTAAAATATGTTTATATGTGTATACAAATGCATTTATGTATTTATATGTGTACAAATGTATTTACAGATTTATATACACATATAAACACATTAATACATATGTATACATATATAAACATAAATATATGTGTTTTGGAGACCCTTTGTAGTTAAGTAGCTAAAAACATGAAAAATCATATTTATGCAATATTCATATTTAGTAAAGTGTTTAACTGTGTATTGACTGTAAATACTTCACATTTCAGTGTCCTCTACATAGCAGAATGTGTTCTAAGTATTTTTAAATAGATATTCCTATAAATATCAGTATACAGTATCTCACAAAAGTGAGACCCCTCACATTTTTGTAAATATTTTATTATATCTTTTCAGGTGACAACACTGAAGAAATGACACTTTGCTACAATGTAAAGTGTACAGCCTTTATAACAGTGTAAATGTGCTGTCCCCTCAAAATAACTCAACACACAGCCAACAAAAGTGAGTACACCCCTATGTGGAAATGTCCAAATTAAGCCCAATTAGCCATTTTCCCTCCCCGGTGTCATGTGACTCGTTAGTGTTACAAGGTCTCAGGTGTGAATGGGGAGCAGGTGTGTTAAATTTGGTGTTATCGCTCTCACACTCTCTTCAGAAGTTCAACATGGCACCTTATGGCAAAGAATTGTTGCTCTACCTAAAGATGGCTTAGGCTATAAGAAGATTGCCAAGACTCTGAAACTGAGCTGCAGCACGGTGGGCAAGACCATACAGTGGTTTCACAGGACAGGTTTCACTCAGAACAGGCCTCACCATGGTCGACCAAAGAAGTTGAGAGCACATGCTCAGCGTTATATCAAGAGGTTGTCTTTTTGGAAATAGATGTATGAGTGCTGCCAGCATTGCTGCAGAGGTTGAAACGGTGGGAGTCAGCCTGTCACTGCTCAGACCATACGCCGCACACTGCATCAAATTGGTCTGCATGGCTGTCGTCCCAGAAGGAAGCCTCTTCTAAAGATGATGCACAAGAAAGCCTGCAAACAGTTTGCTGAAGACAAGCAGACTAAGGACTTGGATTACTGGAACCATGTCCTGTGATCCGATGAGACCAAGTTAAACTTATTTGTTTCAGATGGTGTGTTTGGTGGCAACCAGTTGAGGAGTACAAAGACAAGTGTGTCTTGCGTACAGTCAAGCATGGTGGTGGAAGTTACAGAAGAGGGGGCGCCCTAATAAAGGATACTCTATATTTTTAACAACTATAAAAGTGATATAGTCAATTCGCTATAGCCGTCAATAATAGGCAAGATATAAAAAATATATAGAAAATATAACCAACAACTTCATAAGAGAAAGATAAGATGCTTATTGTAAAGGACAGTAGTCTATTCTATCAATAGTGAGCATATATATGGATATAAATATATTGAATTTAAATATAAAGCACAACCTCCTAGGAGAAAGATAAAGTTAGAATAGTATACAATGATAATATAGGTGAGTAGACCTAGATATAATAAATATGTTGCACAACCTCCTAAGAGAAAGACACAGATATATAAGTGACAGTAGTATTGTACAGATATAGACTGGAAGATTCCTTCTGCTAGATCGGCTAGAAGCAGGTATATTCTTGAATCTCTGCTAGGGGAATCACTTGAACAATTAGTCAAGGAACCAACTCGTAAGGAAGCTATATTAGATCTAATACTTACAAACAGTGATACAGTTTCAGATGTGTCTGTAGGTGAGAACTTAGGATCCAGTGATCATCAATCTGTTTGGTTTAGTATTCATGTTCAGGAACTGTACACCCAGACTAAAACAAAAGTTTTAGACTTTAGGACGGCAGATTTTTCATTAATGGGAGAATACCTAAAAAACTATTTAAAGGGGAAAAATCTTATTACAGGGGTTCAAGAACAGTGGGAATTTGTGAAAGGTGCCATTTTAGATGCAACCGCACACTGTATTAGACATGTCTGTAAAAGTAAAAGAAAGCGGAAACCAATTTGGTTTTCCAAAGAAGTAGCACATGCTGTAAAGACAAAAAAGATAGCTTATAAAAATTACAGACACACACAAGCAGATGATGATATGAAAATATGGAGACTCCAACAAAAAAAGACTAAGCAGTTAATTAGGAAGGTTAAAGCTGATGCAGAAGAGAAGATAGCACAGTCAGTAAAACATGGGGACAAAACATTCTTTAGATATATCAGTGAAAGAAGAAAAAATAAGGTAGGAATAGTAAAATTGAAATCAGTTGATGGTAGAATAATAGAAGGAGATAAGCAGATTGCAGACTGTCTCAATGATTACTTCTGTTCTGTTTTCACTAAAGATTGTGAAGATACAATGTCTACATTAAGGGATGCTATGCAAAATAGAAACAAGCTTAACAGTAATCTTTTTACAGAGGATGAGGTTTTGTTAGCATTATCAAAAATAAATGTTACAAAGGCAGTGGGTCCTGATAATATTCATCCAAGGGTTTTAAAAGAACTTCGTTCAGTGCTAACTGTCCCATTAACTGATCTGTTTAATCAGTCACTATTAACAGGAGCTGTCCCAGATGATTGGAGAATAGCAAATGTAATACCTCTTCATAAAAAGGGCAGTAGAGAAGAATCTGGCAACTACAGGCCAGTTAGTTTAACTTCAGTAGTAGGGAAATTAATGGAAAGCCTCTTAAAGGAAAGAATTATGACTTACATAAAGACAAACAATTTAGAGGACCAAAATCAGCATGGTTTTACTTCAGGGAGATCATGTCAGACTAATCTAATTGACTTCTTTGATTATGTAACAAAAGTATTAGACAAGGGAGGAGCAGTTGATGTAGCATATCTAGATTTCAGCAAAGCATTTGACACCGTCCCACACAATAAACTTATTCACAAACTATATCTCCTTGGTCTAGATTCAAAAATTGTGAACTGGGTGGAATGCTGGCTTAAGGACAGAAAACAAAGTGTCTTAGTAAATGGAGTTCATTCAGCAGAGGTGGCTGTTACTAGTGGTGTTCCTCAGGGGTCAGTTCTGGGGCCTGTTTTGTTTAACATATTTATCTGCGATATCAGCAAAGGGCTACAGGGGAAAGTATGTCTCTTTGCAGATGATACAAAAATTTGCAACAGAGTGGATGTTCCAGGGGGGGTAGACAAAATGAGAAGTGATATACAACAATTGGAGGATTGGACAAACGACTGGGATCTAAAGTTTAACACAGCAAAGTGTAAAATAATGCATTTAGGGAAGAAAAATCCAAATGTTAATTACAGACTCAATGACACTTTACTGACTGTTACAGACGAGGAACAGGACTTGGGAATTATTATTTCAGATGATTTAAAACTTAGTAAACAATGTAGTAAGGCAGCGAGTAAGGCTAGCAGAATGCTTGGATGTATTGGTAGAGGTATTTGCAGCAGAAATAGTAAGGTTCTTATGCCACTTTATAGATCATTAGTTAGGCCTCATCTTGAGTATTGTGTGCAGTTCTGGAGGCCATATCTTCAGAAGGATATTAACAAACTTGAATCTGTGCAAAGGAGGGCTACCAAAATGGTACATGGTCTAAAAAATAAAACTTACCAGGATAGGCTCAATGACCTAAATATGTATAGCTTAGAGGAGAGAAGGGAAAGAGGTGATATGATAGCAACTTTCAAGTACATTAAAGGGTTTAGTAAAACTGAGGCTGTGGGTATTTTACATAAAATGGAAAATTCAAGAACAAGGGGTCATGAGCTCAAGCTAAAGGGTAGTAGATTCAGGAGTAATTTGAGGAAGCACTTCTTTACAGAAAGAGTGATTGATTTATGGAATAAACTTCCTCAAGAGGTAGTAGCAACAAACACTGTGGGGGACTTTAAAAATGCATGGGACAAGCATAGGGCTATCCTACGAACTAGATAAGTTTATACTGTTAGGTAAGGTGGGGCAGACTTGCTGGGCCTATGGCTCTTATCTGCCGTCAATATCTATGTTTCTATGTTTCTATGTTTCTAAGTATGCAAGTATGAGAAGTTCACTGTGATATAAAATCATATATAGACAAAAGTCTCTATTGGAATATAATGAGGAGTCACTGAGATGATGATCAGGCAGCTATCTGTGGAGATCCAGGCCGGGATCCAAAGCAGCAATCTAAAAAAACAAGAGAAGACAGTTGCGCCACATGGCCCAATATTGTTTGGTCCAAATATGTATTTGATAGATGTACAAAGGTTGAACTCACATTTGTTTAAGCACCTCAGTTAGTGCTATAGAGGCAGTCTGGGATCTCTTACAGTCACCCAGGGGACCAAACTCCGGTAATAGTGTGATGTTTGTATCAGAACGACATAAGAGACATAGGTGCCTATATGGCCTAGTATTGTCTTGACACAGTGAGCAATATAATACGATAGAATGGTACTCACAATAGTTGTAGCATCTCCTTTGATGCTATACAGGCGAGATGGGATCAATATAGTCACCCACCAGACTTCAGCACAGGCCCACTGGGTAAGGATGGAAGTCAGGACCACAGGTAGTCAGGAAATATCCAGGATAAGATAACCCCTCTCAGTCAAAGGGATAGCAGGCAGGCAAACAATATGGTAGCAAGTGTTCAGATTATTAAAAAAAGTTTTATTAAAATAATAAAAACAAGGAAACACGTTTCTCAGCTACAAGCTGTTTCATCAGGCTTCAACCCTTTGACTGAGAGGGGTTATCTTATCCTGAATATTTCCTGACTACCTGTAGTCTGGTGGGTGACTATATTGATCCCATCTCGCCTGTATAGCATCAAAGGAGATGCTACAACTATTGTGAGTACCATTCTATCGTATTATATTGCTCACTGTGTCAAGACAATACTAGGCCATATAGGCACCTATGTCTCTTATGTCGTTCTGATGCAGACATCACACTATTACCGGAGTTTGGTCCCCTGGGTGACTGTAAGAGATCCCAGACTGCCTCTATAGCACTAACTGAGGTGCTTAAACAAATGTGAGTTCAACCTTTGTACATCTATCAAATACATATTTGGACCAAACAATATTGGGCCATGTGGCGCATCTGTCTTCTCTTGTTTTTTTAGATGGTGGTGGAAGTGTCATGGTTTGGGCCTGTTTGAGTGCTGCCGGCACTGGAGAGCTACAGTTCATTGAGGGACCCATGAATGCCAACATGTACTGTGACATACTGAAGCAGAGCATGATCCCCTCCCTTCAGAGACTGGGCCGCAGAGCAGTATTCCAACATAACGACCCCAAACACACCTCCAAGACAACCACTGCCTTGCTAAAGAAGCTGAGGGTAAAGGTGATGGACTGGCCAAGCATGTCTCCAGACCTAAACCCTATTGAGCATCTGTGGGGCATCCTCAAACGGAAGGTGGGGGAGCGCAATGTCTCTAACATCCACCAGCTCTGTGATGTCGTCATGGAGGAGTGGAAGAGGACTCCAGTGTCAACCTGTGGAGCTCTGGTGAACTTCATGCCCAAGAGGGCTAAGGCAGTGCTGGAAAATAATGGTGGCCACACAAAATATTGACACTTTGAGCCCAATTTGGACATTTCCACTACTCACTTTTGTTGCCAACGTTTTAGACATTAATGGCTGTGTGTTGAGTTATTTTGAGGGGACAGCAAATTTACACTGTTATACAGGCTGTACACTCACTACTTTGCATTGTAGCAAAGTGTAATTTCTTCAGTGTTGTCACGTGAAAAGATATAATAAAATATTTACAAAACTGTGAGGGGTGTACTCACTTTTGTGAGATACTGTATATATTAATATATATATATATATATATATATATATAAATATATTTACCAAAAAAATATATATATATAATATATATATATATATATATATATATATATATATATATATATATATATATATAGAGAGAGAGAGAGAGAGAGAGAGAGAGAGAGAGAGAGAGAGAGAGAGAGAGAGAGAGAGAGATTTATGTAAGAATTAATAGAACCTATTATTCTATGTGAAGAACATTGGAATGTGATATATTCATAATTCATGTTGGTTTAGTGCACTTGAATAAATGCGGTCTGGTTAGCACACAAGTATGGGTGTAAGGTTAGTTTTTTTTACAGTTTCCATGCTCCATTGAAGTCTATGGGAGAATATGTTAACAGGGTTCTGAAGTTCAACTTTTTGCGTCCTTCAGGTTTTTGTTTGGACGCTAACTTTTTACTTTCAATTCATAATATAAGCGCAACACAAAGCACTCAAGAAGCCACTGTCTAACAATGATAACGCGCGAGCACTAAATAGCGTTCCACTTGTAATCTAGCCCATAGAAGGCTACTTCGTAACTGTCCAGTGTTTTCTTCTCATCCAATTTTGGGTGCTTTGTGAGGTATATTTCGGGTCATTATCCTGCTGGAGGACCCAAGACATGTGGTTGAGGCACAGCCTTCTGACACTGGGCAGTACGTTTAGCTCCAGAATGTCTTGATAGTCTTTTGATTTCATTGTATCCTGCACATATTCTAGGCACCCAATGCCAGAGGCAGCAAAGCAACCCCAAAACATCATGGAACCTCCTCCATGTTTCACGGTAGGGATGGTGAGTTTTTCTTTGAATGGTTCCTTTTTCCTTCTGTAAACATGGAGTTGTGATTTGCCAAAAAGCTCTACTTTTGTATCATCTGTCCAAAGGGCATTTTGCCAGAAAACTGTGGCTTGTCAACATGCATTTTTGCAAACTCCAGTCAGGCTTTTTTAGTGTTATTCTTTTAAAATGCCAATACTTTAAAATGCAAGGGTATTAATACTTTCCACCATGTCTGTATAAAAGAAATACAAAAAATGTATAGGGCATAATTTCATTAAAATAAAGCTTTTGTATCACTCATGCTTATTGGAAGAACACAAAACAAATCGATACAGTTTAGCAGTAACAGTGCAGAATAACTGTGACTTAAAATAAGATAAAACAGATTTATTCAATAAGGGGCAGTGTTATAGTTGTAAAGGCTTAACATTGTTTATTTTAATATTAATATTTTGAGCATTTTCAGTAGCCTCAAAATTAAAGACAAGCTCAGTAGCAGCATTTGGCTTTAGAGGTTTTTTTTTGTGAGTCTTAGTCCTAGATGTTGGTTCATATGGTGCTGTAACCTGGGCGGCATCTTATGGAACTATGGAAATAATATAGTAATATAATATATACTTTAGTGAGGGACTTTGTTTTTTTGTTGCCATTAAGATATATACATTGTGTTTTTGTTTGTGTATTGTGTCTGTTTATATGTGCACACTTGCGATGATAGTAAAGGTGGTGACCAGCATTATGCGAAAAATAAAGGAATAATGTCAACAAAAACAAAGTACCCTATTTCTGACATTACCTGTGCTTAGTATGTCTTGGATAGAGGGTATACAGCGCTGCGGAATCTGTTGGCGCTCTACAAATAACCGATAATAATAATAACCGCTAATAATATATATAGAGCTTTTGAATATGAACTCTAATAGATGACTAATAAAATGAAAACAAAACCATAGCTTTCACTGTAGTTGGATATGAGTCAAGCACCCTGTCCAGTTTGCTATACAATAGCACTCAATGATGTGTCTGTTTTATCATTGTTTATTTGGTTCCTTTGCTTACTGAACATTTGACCCAAATAATTACATTTGGTTTAGAAGGTTTTTTTTTTCAATAAATTGTTTGGGGTTACAAAAGTCATTACATATACAGATTAAATCTTTGGGAAATAAAAATAAAGCTAAAATGAGAGAGACAATACCATTTTGTTTTTTGTAGCATATTCACTTAAAACTTATTGAACATATCGGTTGTTGAAACCATTTTGTCTCCTACAGATAGCAAGAATGGCTGTAGTGTATTTAAACTGATAAACAAAGGTTTTATTAATGGACATGAAAACAATCTAAAATACACTCTGAAAATCAAAATATTAACTCATAATAACTTCAGATTGAATGGTTTTAAGCCCATTACTTTAAATGAGAATTATTACATAAGTTTAAAATGTAAACTGTTTGTTAAATTCAATAGGCAGCTCCCCAGCCTCTCCAGCTTGTATGTTATTCAATGCATCTCACCAAACTCTCTCACCTAGATTACGAGTTTTGCGTTAACAGGGGTGCGGTGCTAACGAGCAGTTTAAGCTCACCGCTCACCTACAGACAGAGCTGGTATTACGGGTTTTTACAAACCTGGCGTTAGCCTCAGAAAAGTGAGCGGAGAGCAAAATTTTGCTCCACATCTCACCTCAATACCAGCGCTGCTTACGGTAGCGGTGAGCTGGCAAAACGTGCTCGTGCACGATTTCCCCATAGGAATCAATGGGGGAGAGCCGGCTGAAAAAAAACCTAACACCTGCAAAAAAGCAGCATTCAGCTTCTAACGCAGCCCCATTGATTCCTATGGGGAAAATACTTTTATGTCTACACCTAACACCCTAACATGAACCCTGAGTCTAAACACCCCTAATCTTACACTTATTAACCCCTAATCTGACGCCCCCGACATCACCGACACCTACATTATATTATTAACCCCTAATCTGCCGCTCCGGACACCGCCGCCACCTACATTATACTTATGAACCCCTAATCTGCTGCCCCCAACATCACCGACACCTACATTATATTTATTAACCCCTAATCTGCCTCCCCCAATGTTGCCGCCACCTACCTACACTTATTAACCCCTAATCTGCCGCCCCCAACGTCGCCACCATTACAATAAAGTTCTTAACCCCTAAACCTAAGTCTAACCCTAACACCCCCTAACTAAATCGGTTTAAATGTTATGTTAAGGTGGACAGTACCAAGGTTATTAGCCCTTAGGGTGTTAGCTAGCTGAACACATCTGTCAATGGCCAAAGGTGCATGTCTATAGCCACCAATCACCAGCTAGCTCCTAGCAGCATAGCTAAGTATTCTAGAGGAATGGAGTAAATTTGATAATAGATGTAAATTAAAAAATTCTCTTATAGGGCCATTATAGTAAAACAAATTATATGCACTAATTTGTTACATAATGTGACTTTAAGACTAGCGACCCTGTGTCTCTATGTGTTTAACCTCCACAAAGGGGTTAAACAGATAGTAGAAGTACCTATTGGTACCCACAGATCGCTAGTGGTCCTGAGCGGAACCAGCCCTGATTCAATCATCTCTAGTTACAAAGCTGGGTCGTGCAACTAGCAATACTGATTGGATCAGTGGCAGATTCCACTTTGGACCAGCAGTGCTTTTACCACAAAGAGGTGTAGAGTCATTAGTCTTAAAATGACAGACTCTAATGAATTAAAGCATATACTTTTTCAACTATAATGGCCCTTTAAAACGTCATGCTCTATCTGAATCATGAAAATGTCATTTTGAATTTCATGTACCATTAATCATGTTATATTATGCATTTGCATGTTATTTACTTATTATGCACCAAAACTTTATAAAGTGTTTTGTTGTTTTTGTTTGTTGTCCAGAATTAACATTGGCACTTTGCAATTAAATCTCCAGAGGGCAGCATTTAGTAATGTAGCATACAATTAGAAGAAGAACCATTTTTACCATTTTAATTAAGACATCATAGGTGGTATTAGTTATTTAAAGTCATAGAAAGGAGTTTTTAATGTAACATTTTTGTATGTCTAAACCTCTGCACCATATAAGAAGTGAGAATGCAATGAGAGATTATATCTTTGTAAATAAATAAGGATGGTTCACTGTAGTGACTGTTTGTCACACACAGAAACTTCACAACTTAGTGCTAGATTTATCAAGTTGAGGCGGACAGCTGCGCATATATGCCTCTGGCGGGGTAAATTTCCCCAGAGGAATTTACCATTGCACACAAGCGCTATTTTGCGCTCGCGTGTAATCCCACCTCTGCCCGCGCACAGCCAATCATGTGCGGGCAGGAGCTGTCAATCTCCCCGGTCAGACTAGACCGCGGAGATTGCATTTTGCCACCTTAGAAAGCCTTTGATAAATCGACCCCATAGTATGTCCCAGACGTATCATGACATCATGCCCTGATAGTTGTTAATGACACTTTTTTCCACCTCAGAATTTTATGGTGTCTTTTGCATACCTAGTTTTAATTTAAAGTCAGAATTAAACATTCATGATTCATACAGATCAAGACATTTTTAAAAAGTTACAATTTATTTCAATTATCAAATTGTGCTCAGTCTATTTATACATACATTTTCTGATAAACCAGCTCCTGCTGAGCTGTGCTTTGTATACATATATGTCTGTGATTCGCTGATGGCTGTCGCATGAAACAGGGGCAGGGAAATAAATATACCAATAGTCAGCAGCACTTCTTAGGGTAAAATTACCTTTATTGCATTCTGTGGGTCACCAACAAAGTGACATTTTGAACACCTAGTTCTTAATCATGCATAATTATGGACTGAAATGTTGCTTGGTTGGTGACCCGCAGTATGTAATAAAGGTCATTTTATCCTAAGAAGTGCTGCTGACTACTGGTATGTGGATTGAAGGATATTGCAGTATACTGGAATCAGCGTGCACTAACACAGGCAGGTGCTGTGCTTTTTGGTGACTTTGTGTGAAAGACATTTTAAAATTTGTTAGAAAATAATCTACTTTTCATTTAAAAGCCAAAGTGCTATTGCATTATATTTTTATTATGCCTGTGTTGATTATGAAACTCTGCTGTATTTATCTGCTGTATTTAATGGTTCTTTAAAAACTTAGGGCCAGATTACAAGTGGAGCTCTAAATATCTCTTTCAAGTATTACAAGTTCACAGCAATGTGAACGCAACATCACATTCACATTGCTGGGAAGCATTGAACTCACGAGAACGCACTTCCATAGACTATGGGAGCCTCATTTTGATGCCGTCAGCAAAGGGGGTAAGCAGCAATTTTAAATATATAGCCATATATACATATAGTTGTATGTGTTAATATGTGTATATACACATATTAACACATAAATATATATGTAGATAAGCATATACATATATATTTACAGGGAGCACACAGTTCCCATTGGCCACAATGTAAAGGTACTTTTCAGTGCCGTTTTTTTTCTAACACCCTACACCCGCCAACTTTAGCCCCAAAATAATGTCTGGTCTAGAGTGGTTTTCCAGTACAACACTCGCAGGGGCAGCCCTCATGGAATAATTCTATAAAAAAGGGGCTGTTCCTGCGAGTTGCGAGCTGTCTCCTATCGAAATCATGAGAGCTCTCTGCTATGTAAAAGTTCACAATGCAGAACTCGGCAAAGTTTAAACGCCTAATACAAATCAAATTACACTGTTTTCAGTGCATTGTACCTTAAAGTGAAAGTTAATCCTAGCATTTCACAAACGCTAGGATTGACTATTGAAACATATAAAGGGGACTTTCATTCATGAAGTATAAGATACTTCATATAGAAAGTTCCTTTATTTGTTTCAACCGATCGGCGATTTGAGCTGCTAACAAATGCCACGGCAAAAAAAAAATTCTTAAGAGGTGACGTTTTTACCTTAGCCAAAAGCAGTGCGGTAAATCCAGCTCCTATGGGCGCCAAGCCGGATTTACCGCACTGCTATTGGCTAAGAGGTGAAAATTTCACCTCTTACCAAATTTTTTTTTAGCCGTGGTCTTTGTTAGTAGCTCAAATCGCCGATTGAGACGAATAAAGGAGCTTTCTACATAAAGTATCTTATACTTCATGAATTAAAGTCCCTTTTATTTGTTTCAATAGTCAATCCTAGCGTTTGTGAAACGCTAGGATTAACTTTCACTTTAATACCTGTTATTTTCGTATTCATAGGTTTTCCTTTCAGGGTAAATGGTGTTTTGTGTATTTTGATAGAAGTTTGCCACTATAATTTCCGAGAAACAATAGTGAGATCTGTAGGGTGAAAATGTTTACAGAATTACGCTGGGATTTGAAAGAAAATATCATATGGAACGCCCACGGTCAGCCCATTTTACGAAAAAAACAACAATTACACTTTGTATTTTGTACTTAGAAGTATGAATTTGTATGTGTTTTTTTTTCACAGCTAGTGTACTTAAAGGGACATGAAACCAAAAATTTTTATTTCATGATTCAGATAGAGCATGCAATTTTAAATAACTTTCCAATTTATTTCTATTATCTAATTTGTTTTGTTCTTTTTACATCCATTGTTAAAAATAATACATCGGTAGGCTCAGAAGTTGCTGTTTGGTGGCTGCACATATATGCCTCTTGTCATTGGCTCCCAGTAGTACATTACTGCTCCTTCAACAAAGAATACCAAGAGAATGTAGTAAATTAGATAATAGAAGTAAATTGGAAAGTTGTTTAAAATTGCATTATCTATCTGAATCATGAAAGAAAAATTGGGGGTTTCATGTTCCTTTAAATTGCAATTCACGATGTGCATATTTACTTCGATTTATTACTGTGTAATTTACATACAAATTTTACGTTTTTGATAACATACGATTTTGGTGAACAATTTTTTTTACAATTCTTGATGTACCTTAATAATAAAAAACAAACAAACCTGTGTATATTTGTGAGAATGGTTGAATTATTCATTTTGATTTGTATGTTTCGTATGATTTGTCAATTACAATTTTCATTCTGCACTTCTGTAATCTCCTTCCCATACAAAAATACAGTGTATGCCCCTTAGTGAGACACCCTGTTTTCAGGGTAAAATGTGACTTAATAGAATTCCACTAGGGAAATAGAAGTACTGGCGAGTATTCTTAAAGAATCTTACCAGCCCAGAGAGCTTTATAGAATTGTGTCCTTAGAGAGAGCAGTTGAAAATTAACATTTTTATACTCATCTCTCAAAACATTAAATATGTACCTTTAATAAGTTATTTAAAAGGTCTTTCATAAATTTTAAAACTGAGCAATATATAAAATTGAGTAATATGTCCCTTTAACAAATGATTTATAAGATGCTTCATTATTATATAATGTTTTATAAGATGTAGTGCTTTTTTATTAAATACACTACATAAGCTTAAAGGGACATTCCAGTCACAATTTACATCTTTGAATAGTAAATTACATCTTTGAATAGTAACATATTTGCAATATAGATGTACTGGCAAAAATGCTTCTAGTAAAGGTTGTCACTGCTTTAGTGTTAACATTTTTCTAGATATTCTCAGTGCACCAGCATTTTAAATACTGCAGCTACTCAGAGCACCAGTGGGGCTTGTATCATTTTAGCAATTAACAAATTGAGTCATTACCAGATGATACAAGCACCTTAGGCTCTCTGAGCAAATGCTGTGTTTAAAATGCTGGTGCACGGTGCATACTTAAATACACTTTTGAGACAGCTATAGCTTTTATTAGAAGCATTTTTTGCTAATGCATGTATATTACAAAAATGCTTCTATTCCAAGCTGAAATGTATCCATGTGAATTCCAATTATGGCTGGGATGTCCCTTTAACACTATTAATAAGTGTTGGCTAAATGTATTGAATGATACAAACATAGGTACCTGAACAGCGTGCTTATCTGGTTTTATTTCTGTCCTATGTGAACTGAATATTTCTTTAGGACAGACAAAAACAAGTTGCCAACTGTTTAAAACAATTACATTTTACCTTGCTGTGATCATTTTAATATATTTTCAAGTTAAGTATTATAATTTGTCCTCCCTGCAGAATTTTGTTGACGTTAGTTTCCTTCTCAACTGCATAAGCGAGAAATTAAGAAAACGCAGACATAATATATGAGTTCAAGCAAATGACCATCTTGTAAATGTCAAAGAGCACAACTGCTGGGTCAAAGAGAATGTAATATTGTATTCTTGGGTTACAACCTAGTAATGCTGCTTTCTGCTCTTTTTATGGACTTCCCTAAGCCTGTAAATTAGTGCATTACTCTAATGAGGGCCATTGTTGGTAATAATGTTCCCTGTGATATATTTGTTTTAAAAGGTTTTTTTTTTTTTTAGCCTGAAAGTTTTATGATTATGAAGGGTAGAATAGCTGGGGAAGTTAAAAACCAAATATGTTCTTTGATGCATGAAAGTAGAAAGAGATTTATATGGTGAAAAAAAAACTATTTAACGCTTGCAATAAACATTTATCTAGTATGCAGTGTACACAAGGCCCATTTCCTCCAGTCTAGGAGCCGTGATTGGAGTTCTATAAAGTATATAGTGATGTGCATTTACTAAAAAGAGACTTTGTGTGACGTGAGATGTCCTGTTGTATTAGGGATTAGCTTTGTCAGCAACAGTTCATCTCTGCTTTATTAATTATGCATTTAGGCAATTGATGTGTTAGCAAAAACCTAGTACGTTTTAAACCATTTTACATAAAGATAACAAATGACCCTTAAATGCTAAACAGCAACTTGTACCTCATCTCATTTTTTAATTTCTGAAGATTTCCTGAATGTCTATAATAAAAAAAAAATGATTTGCTTTAGTATTGCCATACAATTTGTCTTGTAGCCCTTTCTGGCAACCAATAGGTTAAAGGCTGCCTTAAATACAATTGTGAAACTTCCACTCAAACAGCTGCATCTAGTTTGTTTTTCGATTTTCCTGTTGCCTTTCTTGTTTATTAGCTGTGACTCTGAGGTCAGAATTAAAACAAATATTTTAATGGCAACATTTATGATGTTGGCAAGACGTAACCCAGCAATGAGCTATGATCTGGACCGGACTCGATATGGGTGGCGCGAGGTAGATAGGGAACAGTCACAAATTTGTTAGATGTTTCAAAGCTGACAAGCTAGTAAATCACACAACTGATAAGCATCATAGAATCTGTGCTTTTTGGTTGCATTAATAAAACTGACATGCTTAAGGGAGTTTCAGTAGTGAGGCCAGGAAGGGAAAATTGCTTGGCCACACACACACATGTGCTCGTGCACATGCACTCACACATTTCTCACTCTCATTTAAAGTTATCTCTTTAAAGGAATGAAACCATTTTGCTTAATAGCTCAAATTATTTGTCCATGCATTAATGCATGTTTATTTGTCCATACATAAATGAGTCTTTAGTTGGTCTTTTTGTTTGTTTATTTTAATTGTATAAGTATATACATTTGCTAAGTAGAAATATGTTATACAAATAATAATAGTAATGAATTCCTACAAAGCTGCTGTTCTGCGTAGCATTCAGACATCAGGCAGTGTAATTGATGATGTAGTGATATTGATATTGTATATATAATAATAGTAGGATTCTTAGAGCAGTAATGGCAAACGTGCATTGGGGCAGTTGTACTGCTGGTGACGGCTATATCTTGCATGTGCCGCAAACATGTTTGTAAAAGAATGAGCATCACAGATGCTTGTTATGAAGCAAAGCAGTGTGAAAAATGTAGGATAAACGTGTGTTCTTGCAATATCTGTTAGTCAAAATTATAGCTCAAATAATTGCTTTCTTGATTTTTTTCTTGTGTTTCATCCACATTTGTTGTAGCTCTTATAATATTGCATTGTTATTACCAAACTAAGATAAATTGTTAACTATGGGAAACTCAACTCTTTTATACATGCTAACCTGCCCATTATCTGAGTACTAACTAAGTTCAGGTCGGAGTGCTTGTGAGGTTATATAGGGCTAGATTATAAGTGGTGCACTAATTTATCGCACGCCCCTAAATGAGCAAATCTGCCTGTTTGTGGGCGCCCAATAAATAACTAGCCATTACAAGTTGCTGTTTATTGCTACCGCAAGCTAGCAGTAGCTATTAGCGCTTATAAAATTAACCAGAGATCAGATCTCTGGTTAATTTTATAAATGTGCCCCAATTGGCCTCAAAATACAGTGTAATATACTTTATTAAGAAAGAAAGATAGTAGCATCTTTATTTTTTTAAATAAAATAACTGCAATAAGCAGTTATAAGGGGTTAAAGTTGGCGGGTGTGGGGTGTTAGAAAAAAAAAAACGGCACTGAGAAGTCTCTTTACATTGCAGTCTATTGTAACTGTGTGTTCCTAGTAAATATATATGTATATGCTTATATACATATATATTTATGTGTTAATATGTGTATATACAGGTGTATATACAGGTATAAACACATAAATGTATATGTATGTAATCATATAATATATATTTACAAATTGCTGCCATCGCTGCACAACTTACCCCCTTCGCTGCACGAGTTCTCATGCCGTGTCTTAGGGCATGAGAATGAGGCTCCTATTGGGGACTATGGAAGTGAGCTCTCATGAGCGCAATGCTTCTATGCAATGTGAATTTAAGGCCACGTTCACATTGCACCTAACTCGTAATACCAGTGCACATTTAGTATAAGTGATATTTTGCGATCAACTCGTAATCTGGCCCATATTAAATAAAGGAAGTACATTAGTACAGCTGAGATAGAAGGTTAGTCATGTGATGTAAGCACATCAGCAGTATACGTTATTGTAGGCTTTAATCATACCTGTATAGTTATGTCTTTAGGGGATGCTTGAGCCAAGTCTTATAGAACAAGGCAAGGTGCCCCGCAGGTGAAGTCTTGTTGTCAGGAATGTGAGGAAATAATGAGTGGAGATAAGGAAAATAGTTCTTTGGTAGAATGAAGGAAGGAAAAATAGAGTATTTGCAGAGAAAATTGCAGTATTATAGTGGGATTTGTATGTGGGGGTCAATCATTTTAATTTTATTTAAAATTATTATAATTTTATTTTAAATCCAATGAAGTGACTGAACAAGAGCTAATGAGGAACAATATGTAAACAATACAAGCCTTGCAGGGGCATTAATGATAGATTGCAGGGAGTAACTTTGAAGACCATAGAGTATGTAATTGTAGTGAAAGGCACTAGTGGATTTAAAGAGCCTGCTGCCTAGTGGTGACCCACCAAAGAACAAGATACTGAGCCGTTATTCATTCCTGGATGAACACTTCTCTCTCTGTGTATCTTTGTTTTATGACCCATGGGGAAGGTGTCCCTAAGGGTGTTGGGGAAAACAGATGTGCACTCCCTGCCCAATGTGATATGGCTGCACCTGTGGGATATGGCTGCACCTCACTGATGAGGCCCAAAGAAACCCAAAACGATCTGGGATTGCCATTTGCCTTGTCCAGTGGAGGATTGCCTGGGATTTTGGGGATGGGCAGTTTTTTTTAGGTGGTGTCAAACTGTTATATTTCCGGAAAGTTCTCCTCTGTGAAAGGCACTGTTGGGCTTAAATAGGCTGCTCCCACATGGTAACCCACCAAAAAACAAGCTGCTGAGCTGTTGTTTGTTCCTCATTGATTTCTTCTATCTCTGTGTATGAAATTGCAGTGGTCAAGTAGATGGAATCAGTAGCAATCAGCCAAGGACTGGGTGTGAAGAGCAAATGTAAATTCTGACTGAAATGTTAGAGAGCAGGCGTGTGGGGATGACAAAATGACCATATTGTCACCTGCATATAAGATATGAATAGTAGGGATAGGGAATAATGGGGAAAAGAAGAGGAGCTCAATTTTGGAAAACTTTTCATAATAACAACACATTTACTATGACATATTATAGGCAGCTTGAAACATGAATGAACAAGGTAATTATTTGGGTGTCATAAGCACATAGATGATACAGAAACACATAGGACTAAATGAATGGTCCTAGGGATGATGTGTAGATTAAACAAAGAAGGGGATATAGTAGTAAGCATTGTGGCATCACAACACAGAGTGATAAGAGTTGTCATAGAAGGATACACTCAAAGTATAGTCAGGGAGATCAAAGAAGAACCACAAGGTCTGCGTCGCAGATGCCAAATTATTGAAAGGTTTAGAGCATGGTGGACAATAGTGTCATTGGCATTAATATTAAGAATGATTAAAAGAGAAAAAAATACATTCTGATTTGGCTGAAAGAAATTCATGTCACCTTCGTGAATGCAGTCTCTGTGCAGTGTTGAGCACTAAAGCCAGTTTGGATAGGGCCATGAAGAGAGTTTAATGTAAAGAGGGTTTAGAAGCAGGAAAGCTAAATGTCAAATAACACATAAAGTGTATCACTTACAAAATGTTAGATATAACAAGAAGATTTCTAGTCCTTGTAGTTGCAAATAACAGAAGCTGTTCCATTATTAATAGAGACAACTTGTATATCTCCTGGAGATATTCTGTTTCTTTAGCCTTGCAGATTACAGGATATGTTTGTCTCCTCCTAAATCTTTTCAACATTTGCCAGTCTCTCCAAACTGATGTCTCACCAGTGAACAGAAATAAAGTCACAGGAAAAAAGTCACATAAAAAGGTAATATTTTATTCAAATTCTTTTATTCAAATAAATTAAACAAACAGTTTATTAAGCAAAGTAAAGTAATGAAGCAAAATAACAGGACATGTAAAGATTGAAGACACCTTACGTAATTTTGCGCCATTCCATGTATATTCATTGTTTTTAGTGTTGATTATTAAGATGACTAATCCAACCTACGCCATAAAGAAACTCTGCCACAGTCTTGTGGCCTTGCCGTCAAGCAACACACAAGCTATGCAGGCGTATCTGCACATAGTATCGTTGAACTCTCCTTTGAGGTGGGTTGTTGGACAATGGTGCTCACTGTAACTTCTTCATGCTGAAACCACTCAATGACATGCCAAACTGAGGGGTGATAGTGACCAACGAGGTTAAAGAATTTTAAATTCCACCCTTCACAGATGTTGTTAGTACGAGTGCTGTTGTTCCTGGTGCTATCATGTGCATTCCATAGGTGAGGGGCAAGCATAGGTTGGACATGACGCACTCTCAAAGGCATCAGGGCGTAATTAGATATGACAACTGGCTGCTGAATTAGTCGAAATGTGCCACTAACATAAGTATGATGAAAATACACAAGCAAATCCTCTGCTTCAGGTTTATCTTGTGGAGTGACAGTTGTGAGGTATCTCATACCTTTATCAACGTCTTCAAGGTGTAAAAAGCTAAAGCATCAATCATGCCACAAACCAATCAAAACTCATCATTAATATTATACTGTGTGTCAGTTCATTCATGTTTCAAAATTGCTTAATTATTTGTTTTATTTATTTTAATATAATATGACCTTTTTTCAGTGACTTTTTTTCCTGGATTCGTTTTACCACTGGTCTGCTTACACTTTCCATTATGTAGCTGCCTTAGTCCAACTGTTTAAAACAGTTTTCAACAACACAAGTATGCTATTATTGGGGATGAGTAAACATGGAGTAGGTATCGTTGGCAGAAAACACATTGTCATATGATGAATAGATGGAGTCTCAGTTTAAGTTGTTGTAAAGCTATGGATTTTATACTTCTGTGGAAAACCCATTTTATATAATTAATTTGTGAGAATATAGGAAATAGTGGGAAAAACACTGAAAATGTGGCAAATTTTAATAAATATCTACTCTTTCTTCTTCATTTAGTAAATAATTGATGCTGTCAGAGGCGTTACTCCTTCTAGTTGAGCAACCTAAGAGCTGTGAAGTGCAACACGTCCATATCTGAAATAATTACCCCTCCTTGGCTGGCTGAGTGCTTTTCTATCTATTAATAACAGGGAAAATAATGTTAGACCTTCAGTAAAACAGATTAAACTGTGTACCTCTTTGGATGCCTGACTGCACCTTTAACGGATGAGAAATTCCTCTGGTTGCTTAAATGCTGTTTATTGAAATATGATGGTGGTCTCAAGTTAATAGTTAAAGAAGTTTGAATTGGAATTTTTCTCTAGACATTTTCACACTGATCAGAGCAGGTGGCTAAATGCAAAATACAGCATTTTTAGCCATCTATTGTGCTTTTAAATTGCACACTAAGGTTTCAATTTTTGTTTAAACATAAAATTGTGTCTATATTTAACAAGTAATAACTTTTTGATGATTAGGTGTTGCATGTCTGAGTGCTTTACATAAGTGGTAACAATAGTTTGTTTTGCAAGTGGCACTGTATTACATCAAGTATAGAGTACAAAGCACTGCAGTTGTGCTGTGTATTTATTTATTTAGACCTTTTTTTTGGAACATGAGCTCCATTGTGAGGCTTAGAAATAATTTATGAGTATATGGCTGTTAGCAGCCTTCCCTGGGCAGTTTGCTGGTGAAAGCCATTAAGTGTTGGTTAACAACTGATTTCAAGACTTTAGCAAAGCGGATAGACTGGAGAAAGACAGATGATAGGTCCTAGCTTAACAGCTGGGCTTTGATTAATGGGAAATTGATTGCTTCATGGTGGTCAGCAGCCAATTTCACACGAATCAAAATGAAATCTCATATTTCCTTAGCAATACAAGACAGCCACAGATGTTTAGCCAATGAAAATGGTCAAGTGATTACACATTATAGTTTTTGGTGTGCTATCAATAATTGGCTGCACTTCTTAACTATATAAGTGAATATGATTCTGGTATTTCTTTATGTATGGGGAATCTATAAATGCAAAAGAGATCAAATTGAATTTGTTAAAATAAATAATTTTGTACCAAGTTTACAACTTGCAAGACTAATTTTCCTGTTGAAATCCTTAGTAGTGCAGCAGAGGATTCTGGGTAAGGACAGGTAAATAACATATTCAACAACTCGGTCTTCTGTCAGTACCATGATATTTATGTTAGGTGGTTTAAAGGAACATGTAATAAAGAGCTCTAATGCATTATAGCAGTTTATTGTTGCACCAATTCACGCTGTTAAAGGGGCATTAAAAGGACCAATTTTCATATAACTGCATGCAATAGACAATACTATAAAGAATAATATTCACATATACTGATCTAAAAATCCAGTATAAAACCTTTTAAAAATTTAGTTAGAAGATCCTAGATTAGCAACGTTGATGAGGTAGTCTGGGACACCCACTGAAAGGGGCTGGGTAAACAAAAAGAGCAGACACTCCCTCCTTCCCTGCATATGAAGACAAATAACCTAAACAGGAACCTGCAGGAGTTGGTAAACGCGTGTATGAATCTGGCATTGTGGGGCTTGGTTAGGAGTCTGAAAATCAGCACAATGTTATTTAAAAATAAACAAAACTATACATTCTTATAAAAACACTACCAGATGGGCTATATAAATGGATCATCTACAAAACAGTTATGCAAAGAAAAATCTAGTGTTCAATGTCCCTTTAAACATTATGAGGTTTGTAGTAAAACAACTTTGCAATATACTTTTATTATGTATTTTGTCCTCTTTTTCTATAATTTAATGTAATTAAGAAACTACACAATCATTTTCTATAGTATACATAGTAAACAAGCACTTTAATAATCTACATGTAGGTTACATTCATCTTTACAGAAAATCAACATTTATGATATTATACATATGTTTTTTAATTAAAATTTGTAATTGGAAATTAGAAGATAATTTTTTTTTATTTCTTTGCCTCATCTTGCACTTCATGCAGAAAATGAAAAGGCATAACATTCTTAATTTAAAACTATTAGATAAAGTATAAAATACTTATGCAAAATAATCCTATATAAATATTCATAATATTGTAAACATTTTAACACTCACCCTGTTCCCCATTTAAGGCCAGATTACAAATTGCACGCTAATGATAGCGCACAAGATAACCAATATCGCTTGAGCGCTATAACATTAGCGCACAACTTTGATATTACACGTTCACAGTAAAGTGCGTTAACCAGAGGAGTAGCACGGCCAAGCACAAACCTGGACTTTCAATGGATATCGTGACCATGCTAATTTGTGTTCGTATTACAAGTTGAAAGTTATAGTTTGCGCTTGAGCGAGCACAGAATCTGCGCTAGAATATTTAGATTAAACGTAAACAGTAATGGATAAATAAAGTTGCACAAAACGTATCAAAAACACATTTAAATAAAGTGCACATATATAAACTTTTTAATAAATATCATATCAATATTAATAAAAAGGTTTTAAAAGGGATATGGTATATGACTAAATGTTTGACTGGGAAGGGCTCCAATGTGTGTGTGTGTGTGTATATATATATATATATATATATATATATATATATATATATATATATATGTGTGTGTGTGTGTGTAAATATGTGTATGTGTGCAGTTATACATTTGTATTTACATGTATATATTTGTAAATATGTACATGCACACATATATAGACACACACACACACATATGTGTGTATATATATATATATATATATATATATGTACACAGTACTGTACAAACGTCTTAGGCCACCATTAGATTTGTTGTTTTAGCAATGGTATAATGACCATATATATTTATTTCTCAGTCTCTTTATTAGAATGCACCAGAAAATACAGGATATTTGTATGCAGTATTAAAAAACAGAAAAAAAATTCTGAAAAACTGCTTCTATAGGCTAAAGTGGCAAGTATTTAGTGTGACCTCCCCTTAAACTTGAGCAATAGCAAGAACCCGGCTCTTGTAAACCTAAATGGAATGGAACCCTGATCCATTGCTAACACCTGTATTTGTCCTACTATTTCATGTCAAAATGACTTCTGTGAAAAAGGTCTATTACAGCAGGTTTGTGCAAGGCATGTTTATGCATTACATATACATGTGGTATATGTGGTATGATTTTAATTCATTGGAAGCTTGCTAATAAGACCAACGTTCAAACACATCATTTAATTCAAAATGCCAAAGATAACAGAATTTGACAGAAATAAAATCATACTTTTGCATCAGCAAGGCCACTCTCAAAGGGAAATCAGCAAACAAACTGGGTGTAGTGTTCATTCTGTTATAAAGAAATTTGAAGAATCAGGAGAGGTCAAGGACAAAAAAAAATGGAAGGCCATGAAAACTTCTGATGAAAAGTTTCTCAGAGTTTCTTGTTTCTCAGAGTTTCTTGTTTCAGAGACCGGAAGAAGTCCAGCAATGACCTGGCTCAACATCATCAGGATACCAAGTTGACCGTTCTATAATCAGAAGAAGCTTGGTCAGGAATGGTCTTTGTGAAAGGGTAGCGGCCAAGAAACCACTTTGTTTGGAAGGGGAAGAGAGTGACAAGGCTAATGTATGCTAATCAAAGATTGGAAGGAAGATCAGTGGAAAAGAGTATTATGGAATGATGAATCCAAGTGTGAAATATTTGGGTCCAATCGTCAACAATATGTGTGAAGAATAGTTGGAGGGAGATGGAAGAATGAGTGCTTGCTGCCTTTAGTGAAACATGGGGGAGGGTCTGTCCTAGTTTGGGGCTGCATTTCTGCCATTGGTGTTGGTTATATTGTCCGATTGATAGGATCAAGTTTGCTGAAAATTACAGACAGGTTTTAATTCATAATGTCATTCCTTCTGGAAAGCTCCTGATTGGGAATGGTTTATTTGTCAGCATGATAGCGATCCCAAGCACACTGCTAATGCAGTGAAATCATATTTGGCCTCCACAGAGCCCAGACTTGAATATTATAGAGGCAGTATGGGATCACCGGACAGAGAAATAAATAAAAAACAACCTAAATCTAAAGAAGTGCTGTAAGAAGCCTGGTATAATATACCAGAAGATTACTTCATTAACCTTCAGGACAGTCTCCCCAAAAGAGTTCAAGATGTGCTTAGTGCCAAGGGAGGTCACACTAAATACTGACATTTGCACGAAGAAGCCATTTTTTTCTGAAAAATTAGTTTTTGTATATTTTGTGTACATATTTCCTGTATTTCAATTTATGAGTTTGTACTGCAAATGGGCAATCAGGTAGGAGTTGTGATAAATCTGATTGGTGTACGGAGATGTTTAACAATTCTGATTTAGAAAAGGTGAAATGGAAGTTAGACGCCTCTCCATATTTCTCAAATTCTAGTAATACAGTTAGTACATAGGCCCCTGGATTGCCAGTTTATGTTCCTATGTGCCTACTTTGATTTACAATATCGAAGGGTTGGATCTTATTTTCTGGGCCATAACCTCCACCAATATTGCATCATATTTACAGACATATATACAAATATAAACACATAAATGTATACATATATGTATACATATATAAACATATATAAGTGCATTGAAGCCCTTTGTAGTTAAAGGGACAGTCAAGTATAAATTAAACTTTCATTATTCAGATAGGACTTTTAATTTTAATTGACTTTCCAATTTACTTTTATCATCAAATTAGCTTTTGTCTCTTGGTATTCTTAGTTTAAACTAAACCTAGGTAGGCTCATATGCTAATTTCTAAGCCTTTGAGGGCTGCCTCTTATCACATGCTTTTTAAATCTCTTTTCAACACAAAGAGACAGAAAGTACACGGGGGCCATATAGATAACACTGTGTTCAGGCACAGAAAGTTATTTAAGATCTAGCACAAAACAATGCTAAATTTAAGACAATAGATAATAAACAGTCACAGTCATGTGATCAGGGGGCTGGAAGAAGGTTCCTAGATACAAGGTAATCACAAAGGTAAAAAGTATATTAATATAACTGTGTTGGTTGTGCAAAACTGGGGAATGGGTAATAAAGGGATTATCTATCTTTTAAAACAATAACAATTCTATGGTTGACTGTCCCTTTAAGTAGATGAAAACACAAAAAATAATGTTTATGCAATGTTCATTGTTAATAAAGGTTTTAACTATATACAACCCTGTACTATATTGAAAACACATTAATAACACATTATTTGATGTTTTACTTTGTGAATTTAATATATATTTGAAAATATACGCTCATTTCAATGATGACTGCAACACGTTCCAAAAAAGTTGGGACAAGGGCAATTTAGAACTAATTTAGAACTAATAGTAATGTGACAAGTTGAAATAAGACGGTGATGTGAAACAGGTGAGGTAATCGTGTAATCATAGTATATAAGGAGCCTCTAAAAAAGGCCTTGGGGCAGATTTATCAAGGGCCGAATAGCCCCTGATGCCCTTGTTTCCATGCAAGCATTCAGACTTACTGGAAGCAGCAGTTAAGACCGCTCGCTGCTCCTTAACTCGTCCGCCTGCTCTAAGGCTGCGGACATTAATCCGCTTGATCGTACACAATCGGGTTGATTGACACCCCCTGCTAGCGGCCGATTGGCTGCAATTCTGCAGGGGGCGGCATTGCACAAGCAGTTCACCAGAACTGCTTGTGCAATGCTAAATGCCGACAGCATAAGCTGTCGGCATTCAGTGTTGTCTGTCGGACATGATCCGCTGAGCGAATCATGTCGGACAGACAGTTGATAAATCACCCCTCCCCCTAGTCTTTTAAGAGCAAGGATGGGTTGAGGCTCGCCAATCTGCCAACAGATGCGTCTTCTTGACAAACCGTATCAAATGCTTCAGTTTAGCGTGCACAATACAGAGTGGGAGCTGCACATTTTGTGCAGTGGCTCTGTTTCTTCATATTTTTCCAGAGGGCTTTTTATATTTGTTATGTAACTTTTAAACTGTGTATAAAAATGCAAAAATGTCACTCTCCTACTTTGTATTGTGGAAGCTAATCCAAAGTGCAATGTACAGCTGTCAAAAAGCCAGCAATGTCACTGATCTGTGCAAGTGCGCTACTTCTGTAATAGGATACAACTACACGTGTGTACCAAAATGGCAGTGCTCAGTATAGAGATGCAGAGCTTTACCAACAGGCTTCTGTGATGGGTTAAAATAACAAACCAATTTTAAACAGTGCTGCAGGTACACATGTAAAACCAATATCATGGTGAATAGTTACCATGCTACTGTAGTTTAAAGTCCCTAGAGTAATCATGGTTACTGATCACCTTTGCTCTAGTTCAGATATCCTGAAAATCTGATCTGTTAGATTTTATTTATACAAATGTCTATAGCAAACCATCGGCTAGATTACGAGTTTTGAATAAAAAAGCAGCGTTAAGGCTCATAACGCTGCTTTTTCACTACCGCTGGTATTACGAGCCTTGCAGGTTTAGGGGCACCACACACTTTTTTGGCCGTATCGCAAATTAACTTACGCAATTTGCATAGAGCCTTTTTTCAATGGGACTTCCATAGCGCCGGTATTTCAAGCTTTTTATGGGAGGCCAAAAAGTGAGCGGTATAGCCTATCCCGCAAGATTTGTAACGCATTCTAAAGTCAGTAGTTATGAGTTTTACATTACAAACTTTAGCTTAAAACTCATAACTAAAGTGCTAAAAAGTACACTAACACCCATAAACTACCTATTAACCCCTAAACCAAGGCCCACCCGCATGGCAAACACTAAAATAAAATTATTAACCCCTAATCTGCCTCTCCCGAGATCGCCACCACTATAATAAACATATTAACCCCTAAACCACTAGTTAAAAATTATTAACCCCTAATCTGCCGCCCCTAACATCGCTGCCACTATAATAAAGTTATTAACCCCTAAACCTAAGTCTAGCCCTAACACCCCCTAACTTAAATATAATTAAAATAAATCTTAATAAAAATTCCTATCATTACCTAAATAATTCCTATTTAAAACTAAATACTTACCTATAAAATAAACCCTAAGTTAGCTACAATATAACTAATAGTTACATTGTAGCTAGCTTAGGGTTTATTTTTATTTTACAGGCAAGTTTGTATTTATTTTAACTAGCTAGACTAGTTAGTAAATAGTTATTAACTATTTACTAACTACCTAGCTAAAATAAATACAAATTTACCTGTAAAATAAAACCTAACCTGAGTTACACTAACACCTAACCTAACACTACAATTAAATAAATTACCTAAATAAAATAAAATTACCTAAATTACAAAAGAAAATAAATCAGCTCTTTTACCTGTAAACCCCCCCCACAAACACCCCCCAACAGTAAAACCCACCACCCACACAACCAACCCCCCAAATAAAATCCTAACTAAAAAAAACCTAAGCTCCCCATTGCCCTGAAAAGGGCACTTGGATGGGCATTACCCTTAAAAGGGCATTTAGCTCTTTTTCAGTGCCCAAACCCTAACCTAAAATTAAAACCCACCCAAAAATCCCTTAAAAAACCTAACACTAACCCCCCCAAGAGCCACTTACAGTTTTCAAGACCAGACATCCATCCTCAACGAAGCCGGGAGAAGTCCTTAACGAAGCCGGGAGAAGTCTTCATCCAAGCCAGCAGACGAGGTCCTCCAGACGGGCAGAAGTCTTCATCCAGACGGCATCTTCTATCTTCATCCTTCCAATGCGGAGTGGCTCCATCTTCAAGTCATCCTCTTCTTTCCACGGCTAACGACTAATGAAGGTTCCTTCAAATGACGTCATCCAAGATGGCGTCCCTTGAATTCCGATCAGCCAATCGGAATTAAAGGTGAAAAAATCCTATTGGCTGATGCAATCAGCCAATAGGATTGAGCTTCAATCCTATTGACTGATCCAATCAGATAATAGGATTGAGCTCGCATTCTATTGGCTGTTCCAATCAAGAACATGAAATTTAGATTTTATTTTTAATCTTTTAAAAAAATAACTTGACATGCTGCTCCAGAATTTTTATTTTTAAAAAGATAGATAATCCCTTTATTACCCATCCCCCAGTTTTGCATAACAACACGGTTATATTAATACACTTTTTACCTCTGTTATTACCTTATATCTAAGCCTTTGCAGACTGCTCCCTTATTTCAGTTATTTTGACAAACTTGGATCTTAGCCAATCAATGCTGACTCATAAATAACTCCACTGGAGTAAGCACAGTGTTTTCTATATGGCACACTTAAAATAGCACTGTCTAGCCATGAAAAACTGTCTAAATGCACTGAGAAAAAAGTCGGCCTCCAAGGGCTTAAAAATTAGCATATGAACCTACCTAGGTTTAGCTTTCAAAAAAGAATACCAAGAGAACAAAGTACATATAATGAAAAAGGTATATTGGATATCTGAATCATGAAAAAAATGACTAGGCTGTCCCTTTATAGGGTAAGTGTGTTATAGTTTAAGGGGTGACCTAACCATTATAAATGATAATGACTAATAATCACTGCTTAGCTTGAGTTCTCTTTCCTCTTGGAAACAATACAATAGTATATGAACTGGTCCTGGCATATACCCAAAAATAATGTGATTCTGAATATAGACAAAACATGCTTGGAAAATATCAAAATATTTCTAAAGCTAAAATGCACTGTTTTTATTCTGTTCTACGAAATCAATATTTATAATCCTTCTGCAAAAGCCAGTGCCATTTAGGCAAACTTTCTCTCTCTCTCTTTATATATATATATATATATATATATATATATATATATATATATATATATATATATATATATATATATATATATATATGTATCTCTTCCTACTCTCTCCCCTCCCTCTCTCTCCGCCTTCCATTTCTCTCTCTCTCTCTCTCTCTGTCTCTCTCTCACCCCCACTCTTCTTCCTCCCTTTCTCTCTCTCTCCCTCTCTGTCTATCTATCCATCTATCCCTCTCTAAATTAAAACAAGTGTGCTGCAGATAGACTTCATTCAGTACAATACAAAACATAAAACAGTATCTGAGATGAGACCTGCAGCCCAAGTTGAATCAAGGCTTCTGTAGATGTTATGTGAGTTCCCAGTTTCTCCACAGTCTATAATAGTCCCAAGTTAAAAAAAAAAACACATTTATATTATGCACAGTAGCTATCACCTAGATTATTTTGCATAACTAAACCCAAGAGCATTACAACATTTGGAATATTTCACATACACGGTCAGATTTCTTTCCTAAGATATGTAGAGTCCACAACATCATTCCAATTACTAGTGGGAATATCACTCCTGGCCAGCAGGAGGAGGCAAAGAGTGCCACAGCAAAGCTGTTAAGTGTCACTCCCCTACCCATAATCCCCAGTTATTCTTTTTGCCTCTGTCAGTGGAGGAGGTGAAGTTTGGTGTCTGAAGAAATTAATTCCTTTTTCTGGTACTTTTCCCTGCAAGCAAGGATTTGGGTTTAGCTGAGTCCATGTCAATCTCTTCAGTAAAGTATACGATGAGGAAAGGAGAGAGGTGCCAAATGTGTGATTCTGTAATCCACATGTAAGAAGATGGACAGGAGATACAGGGTACTCACATTTTAGAAAGGCACCCTGATGTGCCGACAGAGGCGGGCTGGTTTTCTACAGCAGACCAGCTAGCTGAACAAGGCAGTCCCAGGAGTTTCGAGAAAAGGCCAGTATACCTTCCCCAAGGTAGCGGAGATCCAAGCAGACAGCAATGAGAATGATAAAATACTTTAATCGTATAATAAAATCAAAGTTAAAAACAACTCATTCTGAACAAGTGCATAGTAAAAGCATGCAACACGTTTCTCAGTATAGACCGTTTCATCAGGCATAAATAATGAAGTAAAATCAACCCTTAAATAAGGCTACGCTACCCACTCCAAGTAACAAGTTCACACCCCATAAACTTATAACACCAATGAGATTGCCCTTTGTCTGACCAATAGTAAATTTGTCACACCTGTATTTGTTACACTGCATTGTATATAGCAGGGGGATTAATCAAATATATTTAATGTAACATTTGCAATGTCTCTCTGTATGACTTAATTCCTCATATAAGTATCTAAATTGTATCTTTCATATGTCGCAAGCATTGTATAATCGACATAAAATAGAAATAGGACATGAAGAAAATGAAATAAACACCATGATGAATATGTAGAGCTGTTAAACTTATGTGTAACGAACCTGCATGTGGCTAGTTAATCCTCACGGAGCCAGAGCGAAAGTGTGTTTTTTTTATAAAACAATGGCTAAAAACTGACAATCAAATTAGAAGAAATAGTGATAACATTAGCATTTACAGTTGTGGGATGTGTAAATGAAACACCTATCGATCTCTATAAGGTTGATGCATAATATAAAAGATTACTGTTATAATATAAACGGAAGGCCAAAGATACATTTTCAATGGGTATTATATCCTATCCGCTTTGAGGGCGGGGACGATACCCCTCTATGTGCCAAATAGGAGATTACTGTTGCAATATAAACAGATGGCCAGAGATACGCCTTCATTGGGTATTCTATCCTATCCGCTTTGGGGGCGGGGACAACACCCCTCTATGTCATATTGGGAAAACTAACGTGGTTAATATGTTTATGGGCGGTTTACCACACCTCCCACGTCACACACACAATGACCAATAGCGGATGGTAAAAGATTGTATAACCAATGCACAACATGCCCCTATCGTGTTTTTAACTTTGATTTTATTATACAATTAAAGTATTTTATAATTCTCATTGCTATCTGCTTGGATCTACGCTACCTTGTGGAAGGTATACTGGACTTCTCTCGAGACTCCTGGGACTGCCTTGTTCAGCTAGCTGGTCTGCTGTAGAAAACCAGCCCTCCTCTGTCGGCAAATCAGGGTGCATTTCTAGCATGTGAGTACCCTGTATCTCCTGTCCATCTTCTTACATGTGGATTACAGATTCACACATTTGGCGCCTCTCTCCTTTCCTTATCGTTTACAGAATTGCTGACCCGTGGTGGTAAAGTTTGAGTGCTGCCTTCTCCCTTTGGAACATTTCGTTGCTATATCGCCTGTGTAGCACACAGGAGTTCCACTTTTATATGTCGTAGGAACTGTTATTTGGATTTGAATATTTGCCAGACACCCATTGTTTTGGTTCCATATTAAGCTTGGCCCTAAAGAGATATTTTATTTGCAGTAAGGTCATTCATTTGAAACATTATCAATTTTTTTATGTTTCCATTGGTGTTATGAGAGTTAACAATTTAATTTAAGCTCACCTTTTTTGTTTTTATATATAGCGCCTCCTATAGGGCTCTTCGACCCTATTTCGTATTACTTCTTCAGTAGAGTAGTGGAGATTTTTAAGCAGTTAGGAAGTTGTGAGGTAGTCCTTGCTTTGTTTCCGAACACAAAGCAAGGTCTCTGTAAGGAGTGTGGGGGTAGTTATCAAGCCGTCAACCTCAAATACGCTGGAATTCCGCAGCGTATTTGTGGCGAGGCTGATTCGCCTTAGTTATCAAAGGCTCGACACCGGCAAAAGTAGAATTTTGTGACGTAAGCTTCGATCCGCCGGACTCAGTCCGACACAGATCGATTCTTACGTCACTCCAGATGTTCCGCACACAAGTGCGGCACATTCTCACTACTTTTGCTAGCTATCAAAAAACTAGCAGGTACGCTCGGCACTTTTCCGGCCCAGCGTACCTGGTTTTCAATCCGCCACCCCTGGAGGCGGCGGATCCCATAGGAATCAATGGGAGTCTGACCATAGCGAAAGTACAAGTTCGCTGCTGACAGACATCCCATTGATTCCTATGGGAGCTGTCTACACCTAACACCCTAACATGTACCCCCAGTCTAAACACCGCTAATCTGACCCCCCCTACACCGCCGCAACTAAATAAAGTTATTACCCCCCTAAACCGCCGCTCCCGGAGCCCACCGCAAGCTACTCTATACATATTAACCCCTAAACCGCCGCTCCCGGAGCCCACCGCAACTATAATAAATGTATTAACCCCTAAACCGCCGCTCCCTGAACCCGCCACAACCTATATTAAATGTATTAACCCCTAATCTGCCCCCCCTACACCGTCGCCACCTATAATAAATTTATTAACCCCTATCCTGCCCCCCACTACGCCGCCGCCACTGTAATAAAATTATTAACCCCTAAACCTAAGTCTAACCCTAACCCTAACGCCCCCTAACTTAAATATTAATTAAATAAATCTAAATAAATTAACTCTTATTAACTAAATGAATCCTATTTAAAACTAAATACTTACCTTTAAAATAAACCCTAATATAGCTACAATATAAATAATAATTATATTATAGCTATCTTAGGATTTATATTTATTTTACAGGTACCTTTCAATTTATTTTAACCATGTACAATAACTATTAAATAGTTATTAACTATTTAATAGCTTACCTAGCTAAAATAAAGAGAAATGTACCTGTGAAATAAATCCTAACCTAAGTTACAATTACACCTAACACTACACTATACTTTAATAAATTATTCCTATTTAAAAATAAATACTTACCTGTAAAATAAACCCTAAGATAGCTACAATGTAATTAATACTTATATTATAGCTATCTTAGGATTTATATTTAGTTTCCAGGTATCTTTGTATTTATTTTAGCTAGTTAGAATAGTTATTAAATAGTTATTAACTATTTAATAACTACCTAGCTAAAAGAAATACAAAATTACCTGTAAAATAAATCCTAACTTAAGTTACAATTAAACCTAATACTACACTATCATTAAATTAACTAAATAAACTACCTACAAATAACTACAATGAAATACAATTACATAAACTAACTAAAGTACAAAAAATAAAAAAAGCTAAGTTACAAAAAATAAAAAAATAAGTTACAAACATGTTAAAAATATTACAACAATTTTAAGATACTTACACCTAATCTAAGCCCCCTAATAAAATAACAAACCCCCCCAAAATAAAAAAAATCCCTACCCTATTCTAAATTACATAAATTTCAAAGCTCTTTTACCTTACCAGCCCTTAAAAGGGCCATTTGTGGGGGCATGCCCCAAAAAGTTCAGCTCTTTTGCCTGTAAAAGAAAAATACAACCCCCCCCAACATTAAAACCCACCACCCACATACCCCTAATCTAACCCAAACCCCCCTTACAAAAACCTAACACTAATCCCCTGAAGATCATCCTACCTTGAGTCGTCTTCACTCAGCCGAGCCACCGATGGAACTGAAGAGGACATCCGGAGCGGAAGAAGTTAATCCTCCAAGCGGCGCTGAAGAAATCTTCCATCCGATGAAGTCATCATCCAGGCGGCGCTGAAGAAGTCTTCGATCCGGCCGATGTCATCTTCAAAGAGGCGCTGAAGAGGTCTTCTATCCGGGCGAAGTCATCTTCCAAGCCGGGTCTTGAATCTTCCTTCCGCCGACGCGGAACCACCTTCTTCACCGACGGACTACGACGAATGACGGCTCCTTTAAGGGACGTCATCCAAGATGGCGTCCCCTCAATTCCGATTGGCTGATAGGATTCTATCAGCCAATCGGAATTAAGGTAGGAAAAATCTGATTGGCTGATGGAATCAGCCAATCAGATTGAGCTCGCATTCTATTGGCTGTTCCGATCAGCCAATAGAATGCGAGCTCAATCTGATTGGCTGATTGGATCAGCCAATCGGATTGAACTTGAATCTGATTAGCTGATTCCATCAGCCAATCAGATTTTCCTACCTTAATTCCGATTGGCTGATAGAATCCTATCAGCCAATCGGAATTGAGGGGACGCCATCTTGGATGACGTCCCTTAAAGGAGCCGTCATTCGTCGTAGTCCGTCGGTGAAGAAGGTGGTTCCGCGTCGGCGGAAGGAAGATTCAAGACCCGGCTTGGAAGATGACTTTGCCCGGATAGAAGACCTCTTCAGCGCCGCCTGGATGATGACTTCATCGGATCGAAGACTTCTTCAGCGCCGCCTGGATGATGACTTCATCGGATGGAAGATTTCTTCAGCGCCGCTTGGAGGATTAACTTCTTCCGCTCCGGATGTCCTCTTCAGTTCCATCGGTGGCTCGGCTGAGTGAAGACGACTCAAGGTAGGATGATCTTCAGGGGATTAGTGTTAGGTTTTTGTAAGGGGGGTTTGGGTTAGATTAGGGGTATGTGGGTGGTGGGTTTTAATGTTGGGGGGGGGTTGTATTTTTCTTTTACAGGCAAAAGAGCTGAACTTTTTGGGGCATGCCCCCACAAATGGCCCTTTTAAGGGCTGGTAAGGTAAAAGAGCTTTCAAATTTATGTAATTTAGAATAGGGTAGGGATTTTTTTTATTTTGGGGGGGTTTGTTATTTTATTAGGGGGCTTAGATTAGGTGTAAGTAGCTTAAAATTGTTGTAATATTTTTAACATGTTTGTAACTTATTTTTTTATTTTTTGTAACTTAGCTTTTTTTATTTTTTGTACTTTAGTTAGTTTATGTAATTGTATTTCATTGTAGTTATTTGTAGTTAATTTATTTAGTTAATGTAATGATAGTGTAGTATTAGGTTTAATTGTAACTTAAGTTAGGATTTATTTTACAGGTAATTTTGTATTTCTTTTAGCTAGGTAGTTATTAAATAGTTAATAACTATTTAATAACTATTCTAACTAGCTAAAATAAATACAAAGTTACCTGTAAACTAAATATAAATCCTAAAATAGCTATAATCTAATTATTAATTACATTGTAGCTATCTTAGGGTTTATTTTACAGGTAAGTATTTATTTTTAAATAGGAATAATTTATTAAAGTATAGTGTAGTGTTAGGTGTAATTGTAACTTAGGTTAGGATTTATTTCACAGGTACATTTCTCTTTATTTTAGCTAGGTAAGCTATTAAATAGTTAATAACTATTTAATAGCTATTGTACCTGGTTAAAATAAATTGAAAGGTACCTGTAAAATAAATATAAATCCTAAGATAGCTAGAATATAATTATTAGTTATATTGTAGCTATATTAGGGTTTATTTTATAAGTAAGTATTTAGTTTTAAATAGGATTCATTTAGTTAATAAGAGTTAATTTATTTAGATGTATTTAATTAATATTTAAGTTAGGGGGCGTTAGGGTTAGGGTTAGACTTAGGTTTAGGGGTTAATAATTTTATTACAGTGGCGGCGGCGTAGTGGGGGGCAGGATAGGGGTTAATAAATTTATTATAGGTTGCGGCGGGTTCATGGAGCGGCGGTTTAGGGGTTAAACTATTTATTTAGTTGCAGAGAGGTGCGGGATCAGCAGGATAGGGGTTAATAATTTTATAATAGAGGGCGACGGTATAGGGGGGGCAGGATAGGGGTTACTAGGTATACTGTAGGTGGCAGCGGTGTCCGGGAGCGGCGGTTTAGGGGTTAATACATTTATAAGACTTGCGGCGGGGTCTAGGAGCGGCGGTTTAGGGGTTAGTAACTTTATTTAGTTGCGGGGGGCTCCGGGGGCGCCGGTATAGGGGGTAGAACAGTGTAGTTTAGTGTGAGTGCTTAGTGACAGGCTAGCAATAAAGCTGGGAAAAAGCCGAAGGGCAGCGAGATCGGATGAGTGATAACTGTCACAGTCCGCTGCTCATCGCCCCGCGGCTTTTTGACAGCTTTATTTGATAACTTAGGCGAACGTATTCAAGGTCCGCGGCGGCGAAGGTAGGCGAGCTTAGGCGGACGTATTGGGCCGGCGAAGCCAGAAAAGTAGACGGCTTGATAACTACCCCCCTATGTGTCCTTTCACGCCTTTTGAGCTGTCTTCCTGCCGGACAGCTAGACTGCAGGTAAGTGCTTTTGTATTCTAGGTCTTGGAGACTTGCACTTCAGAAGAATATGTCATATGCAGTAGATGGGGACATTTTTAAAATCCTTTATACAGGATTTTCTTTGGCAGTGGGCAGGCACATTTTGTAAGTGACAGTGTATTTAAAAAAATTCTACAATTTGGGGAATTTTTTATTTAGTATTATGGACATGGACCAAGACTATATCTTTTGACAAATGCTTGTTATACCTTGAGGCACAAATTGTTTTGCCTATGCAATTCTGTGCTGCATGCTTAGCTAAAACACTTCAATTTAAAGATAAATTGTTGCCCTCTGAGCCCAATGTCTCTCAGGATGATGCTGTTCAGGCTCAGGCAATGCCACAGCTTTCTCCTCAAACGTCCCAAGCCTCAGTGGTGTCATATACAGTGCACTGCAGTTCTCTCAGCCTCATGTAGGAGTTTATTTGCCTGCAGATTTTGCTGCATAGGTATCTTCTGCGGTATCTGCAGGATTATCTGCTTTTCCTATGCTGGGAAAACATAGGAAAAACACAAGAGGAAAATTAGACGTTCAGATAGTAAGGTTTCTCTTCCACCTACTGCTACGCAGGTTGCCCTCCCTTATAAGTTTGATGAGGAGGATTCGTCGGTAGCCTCTGAGGGTGAAATCTTAGATTCGGACAGTATGATTCCTTCATCTGATACTGAAGAAGTAAACTTCAGATTTAAGCTTGAACACCTTTGTGTACTGTTAAAGGAAGTATTGGCTACTTTGGACAACTCCGATACTTCTGTTGGTGTCAACCCTAAAAATTCTAGTAAACTTAATAAATACTATGATGTTCCTTTTCTCTGTGGAAGTGTTTCCTGTTCCAGACCGTGTGATGGAGATTATTTCACAGGAATGGGAGAAGCCAGGGATACCTTTCTCCCCGTCTCCCGTCTTTAAAAAGATGTTTCCTGTTGCTGACACCATTAAAGATTCATGGCGCACGGTGCCTAAAGTAGAAGGGGCTATTTCTACTCTAAGAGAACTACGATCCCTATAGAGGATAACTGCTCCTTTAAGGATCCCATGGATAAAAAGCTGGAGGCTTATTTGAAAAAGATGTATGTTCATCAAGGTCTTCAATGGCAACCTGCAGTTTGTATTGCCACAGTAGCAAGTGTGGCATCTTATTGGTGCGACGCCTTGTCTGAATCAATTTTAGTAGAGACTCTGTTGGAGGAGATCCAAGATAGTATTAAGGCTCTCAAACTAGGCAATTCCTTTATTTCTGATGCTAATATGCAAGTTATTAGACTGGGAGCCGAGATGTCTGGCTTCACTGTCTTATACCGCAGGGCTTTGTGGCTAAAATCTTGGTCAGCTGATGTTACCTCCAAGTCCAAGCTTCTGGCGCTTCCTTACAAGGGTAAGACCTTGTTTGGACCTGGTCTGGCAGAAATATTTTCTGATATTACAGGTGGAAAAGGGTCTTTTCTACTAAAAGACAAGAAGAACAGACCTAAAGGTGTCAAAGTAATTTTTGTTACTTTCATAACAATTTAAAGGTCAAACGTCTTCCTTTCCCTCTTCCAAGCAGGAACAGTCCAACTCTTCTTGGAAGCCCAATCAATCTTGGAATAAGGGGAAGCAATCAAAGAAATCCTCAGCTGAGTCTAAGTCAGCATGAAGGATCGGCCCCTGATCCAGGATCGGATCAAGTGGCGGGCAGACTTTCCCTGTTTTGTCAAGCATGGATACGAGATGTCCCAGATCCTTGGGCTGTGGACATAGTATCTCAGGGTTACAAAATATAATTAAAAGCTTTCCCTCCCAGGGGCAGATTCCTCCTCTCAAGATTATCTGCAGTCCAGGTAAAAAGAGAGGAATTCTTGAACTGCGTTCAGGACCTTTCCTCCCTGTAAGTGATTTTTCTAGTTCCAGTAAGGGAACAGGGTCTAGGATTCTATTCAAATCTGTTTGTGGTTCCCAAAAAAGAGGGAACCTTTCGACCCATTTTAGATCTAAATTGTCTCAACAAGGTACCAGCCTCCAAAATGGAAACCATTCGTTCCATTCTTCCATTGGTCAAAGAGGGTTAGTTCATGAGGACCATAGACCTGAAGGATGCGTATCTTCATGTTCCCATCCACAGGGATCATCACAAGTTCCCTAGATTCGCCTTTCTAGACAAACACTTTCAGTTTGTGGCTCTTCTGTTTGGCCTTGCCACAGCTCCCAGAATTTTTTCAAAGGTTCTGGGGGCTCTCTTGGCAGTGATCAGGTTTTGTGGAATTGCAGTGGCGCCCTACCTGGATAACATATTGGTTCAGGCGCCATCTTTTCAACAAGCAAACTCTCATTTAGAGATCTTGTTGTCTTTTCTACATTCCCACGGATGGAAAGTGAATCTGGAGAAGTGTTCCCTTGTTTCAGCTAAAAGGGTGGTTTTCTTATGAACCATAATAGACAGAGGACAGAAAATCCAAGATTATTTTCTCTTGCCTCTCCAGTCTACTGTTCGGCCATCAGTACTTCAATGTATGGAGGTAATTGGTCTGATGGTCGCTTCTATGGACATCATTCCCTTTGCTTGATTCCATTTGTTAGATCTAGACCAATCGACAAAAGACTCTCTCCTGTGGTGGCTTGCTCAGGAGCATCTGTCTCAGGGCACATGCTTCCGGAGACCTTCCTGGGTGATAGTGACCATGGACGCCAGCTTGCTAGGCTAGGGAGCAGTCTGGGACTTGTTAAAGGCTGAAGCTGACTGCTTGGAGATTGAACGCTTAGTTCTGGCTAAGCTTGGTTTTTCTGAGTCGGTTTTTGGGACCATGCTCCAGTCTCGCAAGCCTGTCATTCGTAAAATTTACCATAAGTTATGGCATAAATACCTTTATTGATGTGAATCGAAGGGCTACTCTTGAAGTAGGGTTAGGATTCCTATAATTTTGTCTTTTCTCCAGGAAGGTCTGGAGAAAGGATTATCAGTCAGTTCTCTGAAAGGTCAAATTTCTGCACTTTCTATTCTTTTACATAAACGTCTGGCTGATGTCCCATGTGATCAATCTTTTTGTAAGGCCCTGGTCAAAATCAGGCCTGTGTTTAAACCTGTTGCTCCTCCTTGGAGCCTTAACCTTGTTCTTAAAGTTTTGCAACAGGCTCCTTTTGAGCCAATGCATTCCATAGACATTAAGTTATTATCTTGGATGGTTTTGTTTCTTGTTGCTATTTCTTCTGCTAGGAGAGTTTCTGAACTCTCAGCTTTGCAGTGTGATTCACCTTACCTTATCTGTCACAATGACCAATAGCGGATGGTAAAAGATTGTATAACTAATGCACAACGTGCCCCTATCGTGTTTTTAACTTTGATTTTATTATACAATTAAAGTATTTTATAATTCTCATTGCTATCTGCTTGGATCTACGCTACCTTGTGGAAGGTATACTGGACTTCTCTCGAGACTCCTGGGACTGCCTTGTTCAGCTAGCTGGTCTGCTGTAGAAAACCAGCCCGCCTCTGTCGGCAAATCAGGGTGCATTTCTAGCATGTGAGTACCCTGTATCTCCTGTCCATCTTCTTACATGTGGATTACAGATTCACACATTTGGCGCCTCTCTCCTTTCCTTATCGTTTACAGAATTGCTGACCCGTGGTGGTAAAGTTTGAGTGCTGCCTTCTCCCTTTGGAACATTTCGTTGCTATATCGCCTGTGTAGCACACAGGAGTTCCACTTTTATATGTCGTAGGAACTGTTATTTGGATTTGAATATTTGCCAGACACCCATTGTTTTGGTTCCATATTAAGCTTGGCCCTAAAGAGATATTTTATTTGCAGTAAGGTCATTCATTTGAAACATTATCAATTTTTTTATGTTTCCATTGGTGTTATGAGAGTTAACAATTTAATTTAAGCTCACCTTTTTTGTTTTTATATATAGCGCCTCCTATAGGGCTCTTCGACCCTATTTCGTATTACTTCTTCAGTAGAGTAGTGGAGATTTTTAAGCAGTTAGGAAGTTGTGAGGTAGTCCTTGCTTTGTTTCCGAACACAAAGCAAGGTCTCTGTAAGGAGTATGTGTCCTTTCACGCCTTTTGAGCTGTCTTCCTGCCGGACAGCTAGACTGCAGGTAAGTGCTTTTGTATTCTAGGTCTTGGAGACTTGCACTTCAGAAGAATATGTCATATGCAGTAGATGGGGACATTTTTAAAATCCTTTATACAGGATTTTCTTTGGCAGTGGGCAGGCACATTATGTAAGTGACAGTGTATTTAAAAAAATTCTACAATTTGGGGAATTTTTTATTTAGTATTATGGACATGGACCAAGACTATATCTTTTGACAAATGCTTGTTATACCTTGAGGCACAAATTGTTTTGCCTATGCAATTCTGTGCTGCATGCTTAGCTAAAACACTTCAATTTAAAGATAAATTGTTGCCCTCTGAGCCCAATGTCTCTCAGGATGATGCTGTTCAGGCTCAGGCAATGCCACAACTTTCTCCTCAAACGTCCCAAGCCTCAGTGGCGTCACATACAGTGCACTGCAGTTCTCTCAGCCTCATGTAGGAGTTTATTTGCCTGCAGATTTTGCTGCATAGGTATCTTCTGCGGTATCTGCAGGATTATCTGCTTTTCCTATGCTGGGAAAACATAGGAAAAACACAAGAGGAAAATTAGACGTTCAGATAGTAAGGTTTCTCTTCCACCTACTGCTACCCGGTTGCCCTCCCTTATAAGTTTGATGAGGAGGATTCGTCGGTAGCCTCTGAGGGTGAAATCTTAGATTCGGACAGTATGATTCCTTCATCTGATACTGAAGAAGTAAACTTCAGATTTAAGCTTGAACACCTTTGTGTACTGTTAAAGGAAGTATTGGCTACTTTGGACAACTCCGATACTTCTGTTGGTGTCAACCCTAAAAATTCTAGTAAACTTAATAAATACTATGATGTTCCTTTTCTCTGTGGAAGTGTTTCCTGTTCCAGACCGTGTGATGGAGATTATTTCACAGGAATGGGAGAAGCCAGGGATACCTTTCTCCCCGTCTCCCGTCTTTAAAAAGATGTTTCCTGTTGCTGACACCATTAAAGATTCATGGCGCACGGTGCCTAAAGTAGAAGGGGCTATTTCTACTCTAAGAGAACTACGATCCCTATAGAGGATAACTGCTCCTATTAAGGATCCCATGGATAAAAAGCTGGAGGCTTATTTGAAAAAGATGTATGTTCATCAAGGTCTTCAATGGCAACCTGCAGTTTGTATTGCCACAGTAGCAAGTGTGGCATCTTATTGGTGCGACGCCTTGTCTGAATCAATTTTAGTAGAGACTCTGTTGGAGGAGATCCAAGATAGTATTAAGGCTCTCAAACTAGGCAATTCCTTTATTTCTGATGCTAATATGCAAGTTATTAGACTGGGAGCCGAGATGTCTGGCTTCACTGTCTTATACCGCAGGGCTTTGTGGCTAAAATCTTGGTCAGCTGATGTTACCTCCAAGTCCAAGCTTCTGGCGCTTCCTTACAAGGGTAAGACCTTGTTTGGACCTGGTCTGGCAGAAATATTTTCTGATATTACAGGTGGAAAAGGGTCTTTTCTACTAAAAGACAAGAAGAACAGACCTAAAGGTGTCAAAGTAATTTTTGTTACTTTCATAACAATTTAAAGGTCAAACGTCTTCCTTTCCCTCTTCCAAGCAGGAACAGTCCAACTCTTCTTGGAAGCCCAATCAATCTTGGAATAAGGGGAAGCAATCAAAGAAATCCTCAGCTGAGTCTAAGTCAGCATGAAGGATCGGCCCCTGATCCAGGATCGGATCAAGTGGCGGGCAGACTTTCCCTGTTTTGTCAAGCATGGATACGAGATGTCCCAGATCCTTGGGCTGTGGACATAGTATCTCAGGGTTACAAAATATAATTAAAAGCTTTCCCTCCCAGGGGCAGATTCCTCCTCTCAAGATTATCTGCAGTCCAGGTAAAAAGAGAGGAATTCTTGAACTGCGTTCAGGACCTTTCCTCCCTGTAAGTGATTTTTCTAGTTCCAGTAAGGGAACAGGGTCTAGGATTCTATTCAAATCTGTTTGTGGTTCCCAAAAAAGAGGGAACCTTTCGACCCATTTTAGATCTAAATTGTCTCAACAAGGTACCAGCCTCCAAAATGGAAACCATTCGTTCCATTCTTCCATTGGTCAAAGAGGGTTAGTTCATGAGGACCATAGACCTGAAGGATGCGTATCTTCATGTTCCCATCCACAGGGATCATCACAAGTTCCCTAGATTCGCCTTTCTAGACAAACACTTTCAGTTTGTGGCTCTTCTGTTTGGCCTTGCCACAGCTCCCAGAATTTTTTCAAAGGTTCTGGGGGCTCTCTTGGCAGTGATCAGGTTTTGTGGAATTGCAGTGGCGCCCTACCTGGATAACATATTGGTTCAGGCGCCATCTTTTCAACAAGCAAACTCTCATTTAGAGATCTTGTTGTCTTTTCTACATTCCCACGGATGGAAAGTGAATCTGGAGAAGTGTTCCCTTGTTCCAGCTAAAAGGGTGGTTTTCTTATGAACCATAATAGACAGAGGACAGAAAATCCAAGATTATTTTCTCTTGCCTCTCCAGTCTACTGTTCGGCCATCAGTACTTCAATGTATGGAGGTAATTGGTCTGATGGTCGCTTCTATGGACATCATTCCCTTTGCTTGATTCCATTTGTTAGATCTAGACCAATCGACAAAAGACTCTCTCCTGTGGTGGCTTGCTCAGGAGCATCTGTCTCAGGGCACATGCTTCCGGAGACCTTCCTGGGTGATAGTGACCATGGACGCCAGCTTGCTAGGCTAGGGAGCAGTCTGGGACTTGTTAAAGGCTGAAGCTGACTGCTTGGAGATTGAACGCTTAGTTCTGGCTAAGCTTGGTTTTTCTGAGTCGGTTTTTGGGACCATGCTCCAGTCTCGCAAGCCTGTCATTCGTAAAATTTACCATAAGTTATGGCATAAATACCTTTATTGATGTGAATCGAAGGGCTACTCTTGAAGTAGGATTAGGATTCCTATAATTTTGTCTTTTCTCCAGGAAGGTCTGGAGAAAGGATTATCAGTCAGTTCTCTGAAAGGTCAAATTTCTGCACTTTCTATTCTTTTACATAAACGTCTGGCTGATGTCCCATGTGATCAATCTTTTTGTAAGGCCCTGGTCAAAATCAGGCCTGTGTTTAAACCTGTTGCTCCTCCTTGGAGCCTTAACCTTGTTCTTAAAGTTTTGCAACAGGCTCCTTTTGAGCCAATGCATTCCATAGACATTAAGTTATTATCTTGGATGGTTTTGTTTCTTGTTGCTATTTCTTCTGCTAGGAGAGTTTCTGAACTCTCAGCTTTGCAGTGTGATTCACCTTACCTTATCTGTCACAATGACCAATAGCGGATGGTAAAAGATTGTATAACTAATGCACAACGTGCCCCTATCGTGTTTTTAACTTTGATTTTATTATACAATTAAAGTATTTTATAATTCTCATTGCTATCTGCTTGGATCTACGCTACCTTGTGGAAGGTATACTGGACTTCTCTCGAGACTCCTGGGACTGCCTTGTTCAGCTAGCTGGTCTGCTGTAGAAAACCAGCCCGCCTCTGTCGGCAAATCAGGGTGCATTTCTAGCATGTGAGTACCCTGTATCTCCTGTCCATCTTCTTACATGTGGATTACAGATTCACACATTTGGCGCCTCTCTCCTTTCCTTATCGTTTACAGAATTGCTGACCCGTGGTGGTAAAGTTTGAGTGCTGCCTTCTCCCTTTGGAACATTTCGTTGCTATATCGCCTGTGTAGCACACAGGAGTTCCACTTTTATATGTCGTAGGAACTGTTATTTGGATTTGAATATTTGCCAGACACCCATTGTTTTGGTTCCATATTAAGCTTGGCCCTAAAGAGATATTTTATTTGCAGTAAGGTCATTCATTTGAAACATTATCAATTTTTTTATGTTTCCATTGGTGTTATGAGAGTTAACAATTTAATTTAAGCTCACCTTTTTTGTTTTTATATATAGCGCCTCCTATAGGGCTCTTCGACCCTATTTCGTATTACTTCTTCAGTAGAGTAGTGGAGATTTTTAAGCAGTTAGGAAGTTGTGAGGTAGTCCTTGCTTTGTTTCCGAACACAAAGCAAGGTCTCTGTAAGGAGTATGTGTCCTTTCACGCCTTTTGAGCTGTCTTCCTGCCGGACAGCTAGACTGCAGGTAAGTGCTTTTGTATTCTAGGTCTTGGAGACTTGCACTTCAGAAGAATATGTCATATGCAGTAGATGGGGACATTTTTAAAATCCTTTATACAGGATTTTCTTTGGCAGTGGGCAGGCACATTATGTAAGTGACAGTGTATTTAAAAAAATTCTACAATTTGGGGAATTTTTTATTTAGTATTATGGACATGGACCAAGACTATATCTTTTGACAAATGCTTGTTATACCTTGAGGCACAAATTGTTTTGCCTATGCAATTCTGTGCTGCATGCTTAGCTAAAACACTTCAATTTAAAGATAAATTGTTGCCCTCTGAGCCCAATGTCTCTCAGGATGATGCTGTTCAGGCTCAGGCAATGCCACAACTTTCTCCTCAAACGTCCCAAGCCTCAGTGGCGTCACATACAGTGCACTGCAGTTCTCTCAGCCTCATGTAGGAGTTTATTTGCCTGCAGATTTTGCTGCATAGGTATCTTCTGCGGTATCTGCAGGATTATCTGCTTTTCCTATGCTGGGAAAACATAGGAAAAACACAAGAGGAAAATTAGACGTTCAGATAGTAAGGTTTCTCTTCCACCTACTGCTACGCAGGTTGCCCTCCCTTATAAGTTTGATGAGGAGGATTCGTCGGTAGCCTCTGAGGGTGAAATCTTAGATTCGGACAGTATGATTCCTTCATCTGATACTGAAGAAGTAAACTTCAGATTTAAGCTTGAACACCTTTGTGTACTGTTAAAGGAAGTATTGGCTACTTTGGACAACTCCGATACTTCTGTTGGTGTCAACCCTAAAAATTCTAGTAAACTTAATAAATACTATGATGTTCCTTTTCTCTGTGGAAGTGTTTCCTGTTCCAGACCGTGTGATGGAGATTATTTCACAGGAATGGGAGAAGCCAGGGATACCTTTCTCCCCGTCTCCCGTCTTTAAAAAGATGTTTCCTGTTGCTGACACCATTAAAGATTCATGGCGCACGGTGCCTAAAGTAGAAGGGGCTATTTCTACTTTAAGAGAACTACGATCCCTATAGAGGATAACTGCTCCTTTTAAGGATCCCATGGATAAAAAGCTGGAGGCTTATTTGAAAAAGATGTATGTTCATCAAGGTCTTCAATGGCAACCTGCAGTTTGTATTGCCACAGTAGCAAGTGTGGCATCTTATTGGTGCGACGCCTTGTCTGAATCAATTTTAGTAGAGACTCTGTTGGAGGAGATTCAAGATAGTATTAAGGCTCTCAAACTAGGCAATTCCTTTATTTCTGATGCTAATATGCAAGTTATTAGACTGGGAGCCGAGATGTCTGGCTTCACTGTCTTATACCGCAGGGCTTTGTGGCTAAAATCTTGGTCAGCTGATGTTACCTCCAAGTCCAAGCTTCTGGCGCTTCCTTACAAGGGTAAGACCTTGTTTGGACCTGGTCTGGCAGAAATATTTTCTGATATTACAGGTGGAAAAGGGTCTTTTCTACTAAAAGACAAGAAGAACAGACCTAAAGGTGTCAAAGTAATTTTTGTTACTTTCATAACAATTTAAAGGTCAAACGTCTTCCTTTCCCTCTTCCAAGCAGGAACAGTCCAACTCTTCTTGGAAGCCCAATCAATCTTGGAATAAGGGGAAGCAATCAAAGAAATCCTCAGCTGAGTCTAAGTCAGCATGAAGGATCGGCCCCTGATCCAGGATCGGATCAAGTGGCGGGCAGACTTTCCCTGTTTTGTCAAGCATGGATACGAGATGTCCCAGATCCTTGGGCTGTGGACATAGTATCTCAGGGTTACAAAATATAATTAAAAGCTTTCCCTCCCAGGGGCAGATTCCTCCTCTCAAGATTATCTGCAGTCCAGGTAAAAAGAAAGGAATTCTTGAACTGTGTTCAGGACCTTTCCTCCCTGTAAGTGATTTTTCTAGTTCCAGTAAGGGAACAGGGTCTAGGATTCTATTCAAATCTGTTTGTGGTTCCCAAAAAAGAGGGAACCTTTCGACCCATTTTAGATCTAAATTGTCTCAACAAGGTACCAGCCTCCAAAATGGAAACCATTCGTTCCATTCTTCCATTGGTCAAAGAGGGTTAGTTCATGACGACCATAGACCTGAAGGATGCGTATCTTCATGTTCCCATCCACAGGGATCATCACAAGTTCCCTAGATTCGCCTTTCTAGACAAACACTTTCAGTTTGTGGCTCTTCTGTTTGGCCTTGCCACAGCTCCCAGAATTTTTTCAAAGGTTCTGGGGGCTCTCTTGGCAGTGATCAGGTTTTGTGGAATTGCAGTGGCGCCCTACCTGGATAACATATTGGTTCAGGCGCCATCTTTTCAACAAGCAAACTCTCATTTAGAGATCTTGTTGTCTTTTCTACATTCCCACGGATGGAAAGTGAATCTGGAGAAGTGTTCCCTTGTTCCAGCTAAAAGGGTGGTTTTCTTATGAACCATAATAGACAGAGGACAGAAAATCCAAGATTATTTTCTCTTGCCTCTCCAGTCTACTGTTCGGCCATCAGTACTTCAATGTATGGAGGTAATTGGTCTGATGGTCGCTTCTATGGACATCATTCCCTTTGCTTGATTCCATTTGTTAGATCTAGACCAATCGACAAAAGACTCTCTCCTGTGGTGGCTTGCTCAGGAGCATCTGTCTCAGGGCACATGCTTCCGGAGACCTTCCTGAGTGATAGTGACCATGGACGCCAGCTTGCTAGGCTAGGGAGCAGTCTGGGACTTGTTAAAGGCTGAAGCTGACTGCTTGGAGATTGAACGCTTAGTTCTGGCTAAGCTTGGTTTTTCTGAATCGGTTATTGGGACCATGCTCCAGTCTCGCAAGCCTGTCATTCGTAAAATTTACCATAAGTTATGGCATAAATACCTTTATTGATGTGAATCGAAGGGCTACTCTTGAAGTAGGGTTAGGATTCCTATAATTTTGTCTTTTCTCCAGGAAGGTCTGGAGAAAGGATTATCAGTCAGTTCTCTGAAAGGTCAAATTTCTGCACTTTCTATTCTTTTACATAAACGTCTGGCTGATGTCCCATGTGATCAATCTTTTTGTAAGGCCCTGGTCAAAATCAGGCCTGTGTTTAAACCTGTTGCTCCTCCTTGGAGCCTTAACCTTGTTCTTAAAGTTTTGCAACAGGCTCCTTTTGAGCCAATGCATTCCATAGACATTAAGTTATTATCTTGGATGGTTTTGTTTCTTGTTGCTATTTCTTCTGCTAGGAGAGTTTCTGAACTCTCAGCTTTGCAGTGTGATTCACCTTACCTTATCTGTCATGTGGATAAGGCAGTCCTGCGTACTAAATTGGGGTTTCTCCCTAAGGTGGTTTCGCATATAAATATTAATCAGGAAATTGTTGTTCCTTCTCTCTGTCCTGATCCTTCTTCACATAAGGAACTCCTGTTGCACAACCTGGATGTTGTGCACGCTCTAAAATTCTTCCTACAGGCTACTAAAGATTTTCGCCAGTCCTCTGCCCTGTTTGTTTCTCTGGAAAGTGTAAGGGTCAGAAGGCTACTGCTACTTCTCTTTACCTCTGGTTGAGAAGTAAGATTTGTTTTGCTTATGAGACTGCTGGTCAGCAGCCTCCTGAGAGAATTACAGCTCATTCTACTAGGGCTGTCTCCTCTTCTTGGGCTTTCAAAAATGAAGCTTCTGTGGAACAGATGTGCAAGGCTGCAACTTGGTCCTCTGCATACGTTTTACAAACTTTAAAAATTTAATACTTTTACCTCGGCTAAGGCTTCTTTTGGGAGAAAGGTTCTTCAAGCGGTGGTGCTTTCTATTTAGGTCTGTCTGTCTCATTCTCCCTCCCTTTTCATTCCGTGTCTTCTAGCTTGGGTATTGATTCCCACTAGTAATTTGAATGACATTGTGGACTCATATCTTAGGAAAGAAAACAAAATGTATTCTTACCTGATAAATGTCTTTCTTTCCGGATATGGTCCACGACCCCACCCTTAAAGGGACAGTCTACCATAGAATTGTTATTGTTTTAAAAGATAGATAATCCCTTTATTACCCATTCCCCAGTTTTGCATCACCAGCACAGATATATTAATATACTTTTTACCTCTGTGATTACCTTGTATCTAGGAACCTTCTTCTAGCCCCCTGATCATATGACTGTGACTGTTTGTTATCTATTGACTTGCATTAAGCATTGTGTTGTGCTAAATCTTAAATAACCCCCTGTGTCTGAACACAGCATTATCTATATGGCCCACATGTACTTTCTGTCTCTTTGTGTTGAAAAGAGATTTAAAAAGCCTGTGATAAGAGGCAGCCCTCAAAGGCTTAGAAATTAGCATGTGAGCCTACCTAGGTTTAGTTTAAACTAAAAATAACAAGAGACAAAAGCAAATTTGATGATAAAAGTAAATTGGAAAGTTGATTAAAATTAAAAGTCCTATCTGAATAATGAAAGTTTAATTTATACTAGACTGTCCCTAGACTGGTTTTTTACTTAACCTAAGGCACCTCTACACCTTTGTGTTATTCCTTTTACCTTTTCCCCTGGGTCGCATGACTGGGGATTATGGGTAGGGAAGTGACACTTAACAGCTTTGCTGTGGTGCTCTTTGCCTCCTCCTGCTGGCCAGGAGTGATATTTCCGCTATTAATTGGAATGACGTTGTGGACTATCCAAATCCGGAAATAAATAAATAAATCAGGTAAGCATAAATTTTGTTTTTCTTTAATTTACTATGAGCACAAGAAGATTGTAGAAGAGACATTAAACTCAACATTTTATCTTCCCATAAAGGCCTATTTTACAGGTTTAGCACTGTTGTTAGTGCAGGGTGCACTATCAATATTGCGGTTCTGCATAATCTGGTTTTACAAATGGTAAAAAAAAAATTAACACAGAATGATTAGTTGCTCTTATTATAATAATAAGAAGCAATATGAGTTATGTCTTGTGGTCTACAGTACTGAGTTCTGAGGAATTTGTTGGAAAGCAAGTGTCCTGACATGTACATATGTGTAAATAAGATGCACTCATGGAATACAAAGAATGAGAGCATTTCCTTGTTACACAGCAGAATATTCTAATATTCTAACCCTATTATTCCCTTTTATATTCTAACTGTCACAGCCTTGTAGATATCACCACACCTACATGACTTTCAAGTGCAGTCTCCCGTCTCTCTCTCTCTCTTCTCCCTGATCAAGCGCTGATGTCAGGGTCTCACTTGAGGCAGCACACTATGGGCAACTTAATCAAGAGGCAGAGGACTCTCTCCATTCTTTCTCTTCTCTCTCTGGGCCTGATATTAAAAAGCTCTCCAATCAGGCCAGATGAACTATGACATCTAGTCAGTATGGAGAGGTGTGAAGGAGAGACACTTACATTACAATATAAGGTCTAAAAATAATTCTAAAGATTTGACATAATTTTGTCTCTGACATACACTGTACAGCTGCTTTTGTTAAAGGGACAGTTTGCTAAAAATGTTCTCCCCTTTAATTTGTCCCCAATGATCCACTTTACCTGCTGGAGTGTATTAAATTGTTTACAAGTATTTCCATTACCCTTATATTGGCATTTAAAATACTTGATTTAGCCTGTGGTATTCCCACCTTTCCTGAATGTTTTTGGCCTTGACGCCAAGCTGTGTAAACACAGCTAGTATAAGAAATTACACTCCCAGTGGGGTATAGAAGAGATAAGGTAATAAAATGTTAATTTCTCTTGTAAGGTGTATCCAGTCCACGGGTTCATCCATTACTTGTGGGATATTCTCCTTCCCAACAGGAAGTTGCAAGAGGACACCCACAGCAGAGCTGTCTATATAGCTCCTCCCCTAACTGCCACTCCCGCCATTCTCTTGCAACTCTCGACAAGATAGGAAGTATCAAGAGATATGTGGTGACTTAGTGTAGTTTTTACCTTCAATCAAGAGTTTGTTTTTAAACGGTACCGGCGTCGTACTGTTACTCCCAGGCAGAAATTAGACAAAGAATCTGCCCGGAGGTTGATGATCTTAGCGGTTTGTAACTAAGGTCCATTGCTGTTCTCACGCATAACTGAAGAGTATAGGAAAGACTTCAGTTGGGGGAACAGTTTGCAGTTTACCTGCTTTGAGGTATGTTCAGTATATTTATTTCTAGAGAGATGATAAGATCTAGAAAATGCTGACAGAGCCTTGTATAATTGAGGTAAGCCTGATGCAGTGATTTAACAACGACTGGGATCATGCTTACAAATAAGGGTAATATTCATGTTAAAGCTCATATTTCTTAGTGACAAAACGTTTACATGTTATATAGAAAGAACGTTTTTTCTCGGAGGGTGATAAATCGTTTTTTTGGGGCCTAGTTTCCCCATGGCTAGTCAGATACTCCTAGGAGTATTTTCTTAAGGCCCTCTGACATCGAGTGCATGGTGGGAGGGGCCTATTTTCGCGCTCTAGATGCGCAGTTCTTATTCAGATTGAGACATCCAGCTTCCCTAAAGGAGTCCTCTGGCATCTGAGGACCACTATAGAGGGCTTATTTCTTCCCTAAATCGTATTTGAGGGCAGGTAGGAGCAAGGTGTTTAACTGTGTATTAACGTTTTTTAACGTTTTTCAAATCCGGTTTGGGGCCTAAGGGTTAATCATCCATTTGCAAGTGGGTGCAATGCTGCTTTAGTCCCTTATACACACTGTAAAAATTTCGAAGAGTTTACTACTTTTTAACACCGTTTTTGTTTAATTACTGTTTCACATTTATTAAAGTGTTTTCCAAGCTTGCTGATCTCATTACTAGTCTGTTAAACATGTCTGACATAGAGGAAACTCCTTGTTCAATATGTTTAGAAGCCATTGTGGAACCCCCTCTTAGAATGTGTACTGAAATTTCTATAAATTATAAAGACCATATTATGGCATTTAAAGATTTATCACCAGAGGTTTCTCAGACTCACAAAGGGGAGGTTATGCCATCTAGCTCTCCCCACGTGTCAGAACCTTTAACTCCCGCTCAAGTGACGCCAAGCACATCTAGCGCGTCCAATGCGTTTACCTTACAGGACATGGCGGCATTTATGCATGTTACCCTCACAGAGGTATTGTCCAAACTGCCAGGGTTACAAGGAAAGCGAGACAGCTCTGGGGCTAAAACAAATACAGAGCTTTCTGACGCTTTAGTAGCTATGTCCGATATACCCTCACAATGCTCCGAAGCCGCGGCAAGGGAGTTGCTATCTGAGGGTGAGATTTCAGATTCAGGGAAGACGTTACTTCAGTCCTATTTTGAAATGACAGCCTTTAAATCTAAGCTTGAACACCTCCACTTATTGCTCAGGGAGGTTTTAGCGACTCTGGATGACTGTGACCCCACTGTAGTTCCAGAGAAACTGTGTAAAATGGACAAATACTTTGCAGTGCCTGTTTACACTGATGTCTTTCCAGTTCCTAAGAGGTTCTCGGAAATTATTACTAAGGAATGGGATAGACCAGGTGTTCCGTTCTCTCCCCCTCCTGCTTTTAAAAAGATGTTTCCCATAGATGCCGCCATTCGGGACTCGTGGCAGACGTTTCCTAAGGTGGAGGGTGCTGTTTCTACCCTAGCTAAGCGTACAACAATCCCCATCGAGGACAGTTGTGCTTTCTTAGATCCTATGGATAAAAAATTGGAGGGTCTCCTTAAGAAAATTTTTATCCATCAAGGTTTTATTCTCCAGCCTCTTGCATGCATTGCCTCAGTTACTGCTGCAGCGGCTTTTTGGTTCGAGTCTCTTGAGGAGGCTCTACAGGTAGAGACCCCGTTAGATGATATTTTAGACAGGATTAAAGCTTTCAAGTTAGCTAATTCCTTTATTTCTGACGCCGTTTTTCATCTAACCAAACTAACAGCTAAGAATTCAGGTTTTGCCATTCTGGCATGCAGGGCGCTATGGCTTAAGTCCTGGTCAGCAGACGTTACTTCAAAGTCTAAGCTTCTTAACATCCCCTTCAAAGGACAGACCCTATTCGGGCCGGGCCTGAAGGAGATAATTTCTGATATTACTGGAGGAAAAGGTCACGCCCTTCCTCAGGATAGGTCCAATAAATTAAGGACCAAACAGAATAATTTTTGTTCATTTTGAAACTTAAAGAGTGGCGCAGCTTCAGCTTCCTCTAATGCAAAACAAGAGGGAAATTTCGCCCAGTCCAAACCAGTCTGGAGACCGAACCAGGCTTGGAACAAAGGGAAGCAGGCCAAGACTCTGAAACTGAGCTGCAGTACCGTGGGCAAGACCATACAGAGGTTTCACAGGACAGGTTCAACTCAGAACAGGCCTCGCCATGGTCGACCAAAGAAGTTGAGTGCACGTGATCAGTGTCATATCCAGAGGTTGTCTTTGGGTCTCTAACATCCACCAGCTCCATGATGTCATCATGGAGGAGTGGAAGAGGACTCCAGTAGCAACCTGTGAAGCTCTGGTGAACTCTATGCCCAAGAGGGTTAAGGCAGTGCTGGAAAATAATGGTGGCACACAAAATATTGACGCTTTGGGCCCAATTTGGACATTTTAACTTAGGGCTGTACTCACTTTTGTTGCCAGCGGTTTAGACATTAATGGCTGTGTGTTGAATTATTTTAAAGGGGAAAGCAAATTTACACTGTTATACAGGCTGTGCACTCACTACTTTACATTGTAGCAACGTGTCATTTCTTTAGTGTTGTCACATGAAAAGATGTAATAAAATATTTACAAAAATGTGAGGGGTGTACTCCCTTTTGTGGGATACTGTATATTCACAAGCCTTACATGCTCTATTCTCACACCTGTAGTATCCCTTACATTCTAGCCAACAGCTCTTGCATTTAGGTTTTCATAGCATGCTCAGGGAAATACTGTTTCCTAAAGTTAAATTCCTCCTGGACACAAAATTGCAAACCTTTCTATTTGTTTAAGATCTTCATCTACCAAGATAATCGGAAAGTTCTTACAGAGTGATACTGGTTGCTAAAGGTTGTAATAAAAATTGGTTTTGTACATCTTAAATTTCTCATCCTATTTGTTAACAATAGATGCTGCCTATCTAATTTTTTACTTCTTCCTTGTCAACAATTTTTACTATGTAACCTATTTCTAACAATTTCATTTTAGAAGTCCACCATCTGTCATAAATCCTTTGAACAGTGATGACGTACACATAAAATCTGTCCCTTGACTATCCCATTATTCATATGTTTTGGATAGCAGGAAAGCATTTGCTGCAATTGGCTTACTGTATAGTGTAGTTTAAACTTTGTATTAGGTGCCATCTCCCCTAAGTGTTACATCTAAATAAGGTGTGGTAATTTTATTAAATGTTGATGTGAAATCCAATCCTACTTCATTGATATTAAGAAACTCAACAAAACTTGTGGTCATCGCTTCTTTTCCTGTCTATACGAACAACAGGCGGTCAATATATATTTTATATCCCTTCATAGAATCACGATAGGGGTTCATATATGAGTAGACGTGGGTCAGCTCTCACCAACCTATAAAAAGGTTGTTGTAAACCTGGGCAAATTTGGCCCCAATGCCTGTCCCATGTCTCTGCAGATTGAAAACCCCTCCAAACTCAAAATAATTATGAGTAAGCAACACCTCAATACCTTCAAGACATATTCTGTCAAAAGACGACCATAATTACTGAAGTGGTACATCAGGTACCCAATGTCTTTTATGCCTTTCGCATGAGGTATCGCTGAGTAAAGTCCCACAGCATCAACTGTTAACCATCCCAAGTCATTTTGCTTATACAAATTTTCTTTCATGTAAGTGGCAAGAGTCCATGAGCTAGTGACGTATGGGATATACATTCCTACCAGAAGGGGGAAAAGTTTCCCAAACCTCAAATGCTTATAAATACACCTCCCACCTCCCTCATACCTCAGTTTTAAAAACTTTGCCTCCTTAGAAGGTGGTGAAGCATGATGTGCTTGATTTCTTCTGTGAAAGGCGCTTCTAAGCATATTGAAGCCCAGTTCCTCGCTAAGTACAGTGTTTGTCTGAGGGATGTGAAGGGAGTATTTTCTGATGATACCATGTTTTCACCTATGGGAAATTTATTGTAGGGCTCTCTGTAAATTCGGTTGCGGGGATTAATCTGCTGCCTCCCTTTATAGATCGACATTATACTCCTCTACCATTACATCTGCTGATATGTTTCAGTACTGGTTTGGCTGTCTGCTATATGTGAATGGGTGTCTTACACAGTAAGTATATACTTTTATTATATAAGACACTCTCATCTATGGATTGGGCACTTTTTAAGTAAAGTTGCTATATACTGTTTGTATACATGCCTTGAGTCAGTAATTTAGTGCTCTTTTTTAGCAACTGTATTTGTGGCTAAATATTTGTCAAGGTTGGTAGAGTCTGTGAAACATACAGGTTTTTTTTTGGAGCTAGTAATTTATTTATAAATTAGGATGCTAAGTAATATGTTAGTCTCATGGAATGTTGATAATTGCATTTTATGCAGCTATAATAGAAGTATCCATTAGGCTTTATTTGGTTCAAGTTGGTTTTTTTTTGTATATACAATCAAAATTCTTACCTGCTTTTTAGAGTGATAGGTGTATTAGAAATCCTCTTCAGCATTGCATGTCACGCATGTGATGATACTATTTACGTCATAGGGTGACATGTCATCATTGTATGCCATTTTTTTTATGCCAAAAATTTCCCGCCAAAATTGCTGTTACAAGCTCCACTCCAGCTCATTCAGTGTTCTCAGTAAACACTAAGAGAGCTTTCATGCAGCATTTTAAGAATCAGTTTTCTTTTTTATAATTTTTTTCTCTCTGTTTCCCATTCTCTCAAGTCTGTTATATATATATCATACATAGGAGCATGGATATAAATTTGCAGAATTAATTTATTTTTATTTTTTTCTCATTTTGTTTTTTTGCAATTATGTCTTAAACTGAAAATGTCTCTGATGTTACCATAGGATTTGAGCTGCCTAAACAGGTATTTAACAAAGCTAAGTATGCATGTTGTAATTATCCAGCTCTATTATGTGGCTCTTGTTTAACACATTGTTAAATATATCTATAAGTACAAATGCACACACTGTTATTCCATCTCAGTCTAAATGTACATAGCATTACTGCAGGAATGTAAGATTTTATTGCTACAGCTATAGAGAAGGCAATGACTGCTATTTTGCCTTCAAATAAATGTTAAAGGTTTTTGCAACATTTTCCTAAACTTAGTGAATTAAGTTCTGACCTTCAGCATACTGATGTATGCTCTACTGATGGGGTCTCCTCTGATTTAGAGGATGCCACGTCAGAGACTGATATAGACATATCTTTTTTATTTAAGTTATATACAGGTATTATATATTTGTTTTCTCTTAAAGGAAGTTTTGTTTACTTTGGGTATTGAGGATTCTAAATCTCCTGATGATAAAGCTAGTAATTGTCTAAATTCTGTATTTAAGACTCCTATTATTACTACTGAAGTATTTCCTATTCCTGACACTATCTCTAATGTGATTGCTAAAGAATGGTCTAAGTCTGGTACCTCTTTTAACCCTTCTTCTAGGTTTATGAAATTGTATCCTTTAGCCAAGGATCCTTTAGATAGGAAGCTTGAATCTTATCCTGGAAGGGCATATTTACATTCTGGCTATATTCTTAGACCTCTTATATCTATGGCTGATGTTTCTGCTGCTTCTACTTTTTGGTTGGACAGTTTAGCACAGCAGTTGTCTTCAGATTCTGAATTATCTAACATTATTGTTTTACTTTAACGTGCAAATAATTTTATTTGTGATGCTATATTTGATGTTAGGAAGATCAATGTCAAATCCATGTCTTTAGCCATTCTAACTAGAAGAGCTTTATGTCTTAAATCTTGGAATGCTGACATGGTGTCTAAAACTAGATTATTATTCTCTCTTTACAAGGTAAAAATCTTTTTGGTTTTCAATTGGATTCTATTATCTCCACTGTTACTGGGGGTAAAGGAGCTTTTCTGCCCCAAGACAAGAAATCTAAGGGTAAATTTAAAGCTCCCAATCGTTTTTGTTCCTTTCGTCAGAATAGAGAACAGAAAACTACTCCTTCCCCAAAGGCCTCTGGCTCTAATTGGAGACCATCTCCGAATTGGAATAAATCCATGCCTTATAAGAAATTAAATCCTGCCCCTAAACCTATATGAAGTGCGGCCCTCAAGCTAGTTCTTCTTGTAGGGGGCAGACTAAAGGTATTTCAAAGAGTTTGGACAGACTCTGTCCAAAATCAGAGGATTCAGAATATAATTTCTTTGGAGTATCGAATAGGATTCAAAATATTACTTCCTTTGGGAAGATTCTTTCTTACCTATGTAACAAAAAAACCCAGTAGAAGCTCAAGTCTTTCTGAAATGTGTTTCAGATCTAGAACTTTCAGGGGTAATTTTTCCCAGTTCCACAGCAGGAACAAGGATTGGGGTTTTTATTCAAACCTATTCTTTGTACCTATGAAGGAAAATTCTTTCAGACCTATTTTGGATCTGAAAACTTTAAATGGTTTTGTAAGAGTCCCAACTTTCAAGATGGTGACTATAAAGGACTATTCTGCCTTTTGTTCAGCAAGGTCACTTCATGTCCATAATAGACTTATAGGATGCTTACCTTCACAATCCGATTCATCCAGATTAGTATCGTTTTCTGAGATTCTCTTTTCTAAACAAGCATTACCAATTAGTCATTCTTCCATTTGGCCGTGCAACAGCACCAAGAATATGCGTAATAGTTTTAGGTGCCCTTCTATCTGTAATCAGAGAGCAGGGTATTGCAGTGTTTCCTTATTTGGACGATATCTTGGTACTACCTCAATAGATTTCCAGATAGATTCAGTGTCCATGACTCTATCCCTAACAGAAAAGAGATATTTGAGATTGGTTTCAGCTTGTCTAAACCTTCAGTCTCTTATCATTGGCTTCAGTGGCTATGTGCATGGAAGTTTTAGGTCTCATGATTGCAGCATCGGATATGATCCTTTTTGCTTGTTTTCATATAAAACCTCTACAGTTTTGCATGTGGCACCAATGGTGCAGGGATTATACTCAGTTATCACAACTGATATACTTAAATCCCAACTCTCCACTCTTTCTGACTTGGTTGTTATACCATCACCTTATTGTTTAAGGGACCTCCTTTGTTTGTCCTACCTGGACTGTGATAACAACAGATGCACGTCTCTCAGGTTGGGGAGCTATTTGGGGGTCTCTAACAGCACAAGGAGTTTGGAATCCTCGAAACGGCGAGGTTACCAATCTATATCTTAGAACTCTGTGCTATTTTCAGAGCTCTTCAGGCTTGTCCTCTATTAAAGAGAGAATTGTATATTCGGTTTCAAACAGACAATGTCACAACAGTGGCATATGTCAATCATCAAGGGGGAACTCGCAGTCCCCTAGCAATAAAAAAAGTTTCTCTAATTCTTGCTTGGGCGAAATCCAATTCTTGTCTAATCACTGCGATTCATATACCAGGTGTAGACAATTTGGAAGCAGATTATCTCAGCCCTCAGATTCTTCATCCGGGGAGTAGTCTATCCATCCAGATGTGTTCTATCAGATTGTGCAGAAGTGAGGTCCTCCAGACATAGATCTGATGGCCTCTCGTCTAAACAAAAAAACTTCCCAGATACCTCTCCAGGTCCAGGGATCCTAAGGTGGAAATGATGAATGCTCTAGCAGTTCCATGGTTTTACCAACTTGCTTACATTTTTTCACCTCTGGGAGTGTTCTCAAAGATCATAATGGAACAATCTTATGTGTTTCTGATAGCACCAGCATGGCCTTACAGGTTCTGGTATGTAGACCTTGTCCAAATGTCCAGTTGCCAGCCTTGGTCACTTCCTATAAGACCAGACCTTCTGTCTCAAGGCCCAGTTTTCCATCAGGATCTCAAATTTCTAAATTTGAAGGCATGGAAATTAATTGAACGCTTAGTTCTTAGTCATAGACGTTTCTCTGAACCAGTAATTAACACTATGATACAGGCTCGTAAGTCTGTTTCAAGTAAGATTTATCATAGGGTTTAGAAAACCTGTATTTCATGGTGTTCCACTCAGGATTATTCTTGGCTTTCATTTAAAATTCCTAGGATTTTACAGTTTCTTGATGGTTTGGATAAAGGTTTGTCTGCAAATAATTTGAAAGGACAAATCTCTGCTCTTTCTGTCTTACTTCATAGAAAGATTGCTAAGCTTCCTGATATTCACTGTTTTGTTCAAGCTTTGATTCGTATCAAGCCTGTTATTTAATCAATTTCTCCTCCTTGGAATTTCAATTTGTTTTTAAACATTTTGCAGGCTTCTTCTTTTGAGCCTATGCATTCTTTGGATATTAAACTACTATCTTGGAAAGTTTTATTTATTTTGGCTATCTCTTCTGCTAGAAAAATTTCTGAATTGTCTGCTCTCTCTTGCGAGTCTCCTTATCTGATTTTTTTATCAAGATAAAGCTGTTTTGCGGACTTTTGCCAAAGGTTGTGAATTCTAACAACATCAATACAGAAATTATTGGTACTTTCTTGTGTCCTAATCTCGAAAGGTCTTTACATTCTTTGGATATGGTAAGAGCTTTGAAATATTATGTTGAGGCTACTAAAGATTTCAGAAAGACTTCTAGTCTATTTGTTATTTTTTCTGGTTCCATAAAATGTCAGAAAGTCTCTGCAATTTCCTTGGCATCAGCTTTTGATTCACAAAGCCTATTTGGAGGCGGGGCAGTCTCCGCCTCAGCGTATTACAGCTCATTCTACTAGATTAGTCGCCACATCTTGGGCCTTCAAGAATGAAGCTTAAGTTGATCAAAGTTGCAAAGCAGCAAATTGGTCTTCTTTGCATACATTTACAAAATTTTACCATTTTGTTGCGTTTGCTTCTTTGGAAGCAGCCTTTGGTAGAAAGGTTCTTCTGGCAGCTGTCTCAGTTTGATCCTAGTGCCTATGATTTGAATTTTTTTGAAATTTTTAAGAAAACAATTATTTTTTGGATTGGTTTTTATTTTATCCCTCCCTCTCTAGTGACTCGTGGACTTCCACATCTTGGGTATTATATCCCATCCCTCACTAGCTCATGGACGTTTGCCACTTACATGAAAGCAAACAAAATTTATGTAAGAAATTACCTGATAAATTAATTTCTTTCATAGTGGCAACAGTCCATAAGACCCACCCAATATTTTATGGGGTTATGATTTTATTTATATATAAAGCACTTTATCCTGTTCCTCTTTTTTATGCTTTTTACTCTTTTTACACCTCACTAACTTGGCTATATGTTAAACTGAGTTATGAGTGAGGTGGGAGGTGTATTTATAGACATTTGAGGTTTGGGAAACTTTGCGACTTCTGGTAGTAATGTATATCCCTGTGATATACAGTCTCACTTGAATTAGGCAAATAACTTTATCAATAAAATAATGGTAATGTTGCTCTAATCTTGTTAACAGCTGGTAAAAACAACTTATTTTACTAGCATGCACAAGGTGAGCATTTACTTTCGTAATTGAATCTATAGTATGGTATTTCTCATAATAGAGGATAAAAATAAAGGTTATGAGAGAAACTATCTAAGCCTCAGAGTTGTATGAATAAATGCTCAAAAAGCTAGATTAAGAAGTAATGTGATAAATCCTATTTATTCAGGATAAGTCAATAGCAATCAAAAGATAATAATCCAATATGAATGTTCAGTTCGTTTTCCTCAAGGTTCACGCACTCACACAAACACTCTAAAATTTATATACAAAGTTCCAGCACACACACAATATTGCCCAGCAAGGAGGAGGTTAAATCAGGAAAAAGCACCTCAAATATAGAAGCAAACATAACTTGAAATAAAGGAAAGCTTATCAGGTTAGTATGCTACGATACCCAAAGCAGCGTGGATAATGATCCAGTATTCCCCAAGGGCAGTGGTGTGGCGTGGAGAGCGGTGAATGACACCTTGGTGAGAGCAAGCCCGGAGAGAGAGCTAACAGCGGCGTTCCGGTAGCAGCGTGTGTGAACGCGACTTCGGATTGCGTGTGCAAGAAGATCCGGTTAGCGTAGGGATCCGGGATGGTATTGCAGTCCAAGTATCAGCAGAGAAGAAGTGCAGCAAGATAGCCACAAATGCAACACAGCAAGTTGTAAGATAGGACCTGAAAGGATAATACAAAGTTTTGTTCTTAGGAAAACAAAATGTGAGAATCCACTTTAATTTTCAGGCCCTGAGTGAAGGAATAGCACTTCCTTAAATAGGAGGAAGTGCTGATAGCTAGTAATTCTTAAAGGGATATCACATCCCCCCGTCTCAGGGAATCACCCCCGTGGATTCCAGATCTGGTTTGAGAGGGTATTTCCGATGAAAAGACCTCACCAAGCGAGGGGCATGGACTTCGGAGTGAAGATGCCAGGAATTATCCTCAGGACCATATCCCTTCCATTTAATGAGATACTCTAGTTTGTGCCGTCCAATCCTAGAATCTAGTATTAATTCAACCTCAAACTTATCTTGACGATCCACTAGGATAAGAGGGGGAGGATCAATGTTAGTGCGAGTCATTGAGTGGAAAGGTTTTAACAACGAAATATGAAAGGCGGGATGAATTCTGTAATCCTTGGGCAATTTAAGTTTGACCACATTGGAATTTATTATTTGTTCCACAGGGTAAGGTCCCAGAAACTGGTTTGCCAATTTCTTGCAGGGAACCTGAAGTTTAAGATTCTTGGTCGAAAGGAGTACTAAATCACCTATTTTATAATCAGGTCCGATTGCATGTTTCCGATCATAATATTTCTTCTGGTAATCTTTGGCCACAGATAGATGTTTCTTTAATACACTCAATCTTTCTTGGAGAGTGGAAGAAAATTCTATAGCTGTTGGTGAATTCACTGCTTTGTGGGATAAGGTTATGGTGTTAGGATGATACCCATAAGTTGCAAAAAAGGGGGACATTTTAGTTGAGGTACATACTGAATTATTGTGTGTAAATTCTGCCATAGCAAGGAATACTGACCAGTCATCCTGTAAATGTGAAATATAACAGCGTAAAAAGTGTTCAATAGTCTGGTTCAGTCTTTCTGTCAACCCATTTGTCTGGGGATGGAAAGCGGTGGTATAACGGTGGTCTATTTTCAAAAGCTTACATAAGGATCTCCAGAAGGAAGAGGTGAATTGGGTACCCCTATCAGTAATTATATTAGAGGGTATTCCATGTAGTCTGACAACCTGGTCAAGAAATATTTTTGCGGTGGTCATAGCAGTCGGTAATCCCTTAAGTGGGATGAAATGTGCCGGTCTTGTTAAATGGTCAACTATTACCATGATGGTGTTATATTGTTGTGATTCAGGTAACTCCACTATAAAATCCATGGCAATTGTACTCCATGGTTTATCTGGAATGGGCAGAGGTGTAAGTAAACCTATAGGTTTCTTGTGATCTACTTTATTACGGGCGCAGTTCTCACACCCAGATACGTAATCGTAAATGTATTTATTCATTCCTGGCCACCAGAACTTACGGCGGGTAAGTTCAATGGTTTTTTGGATACCAGGATGACCAGAAATAGTATCATCATGGGTGTGAGAGAGAATGGATGTTCTTATTTTCTTGGGTATGTATAACTGTTCTTCATGATAAAAGAGACCTGTTTTAGGATCTTTAGAACAATACTGAAATGGAATTGAATTATGTTTCAAAGCAGTGTAAACCTCTTCTTCTAGTGGTGTCAGATTACCTATTATCTTTTCTGGTGAGATAGTAAAGTTAGATTGTTCCTGAGGAAGCAACTCATGTATACGGGAAAGTGCGTCTGCTTTGGTGTTCTGACTCCCAGGTTTATAGGTAATAATAAAATTAAAGCAATCTAGAAAAATTCACCACCTTGCCTGTCTAGCTGTTAAAGTCTTATTCTTCTTTAAGTATTCTAGGTTTTTATGATCAGTATAAATGAGAAATGGAATTACTGACCCTTCTAATAGATGTCTCCATTGTTCTAGAGAACACTTTATTGCAAGGAGTTCTTTATCACCCACGCTATAGTTAGATTCAGCACAAGTCAATGTTCTTGAGTAAAAGGCAATGGGGTGAACCTCACCACTATCCTTATCTTGTTGGGAGAGAATAGCCCCAATGCCTGTGTTAGAGGCATCTACCTCCAATTGGAATTGTAGATCAAAGTTAGGCAGTGATAATATGGGAGCTGTTGTAAACAACTTCTTAAGTCTCTCAAAAGTTTCTTGAGCTTGTTCTGACCACTTGAAACGCTTATTTACACTTGTTAATTGTGTTAGGGGTCTTACTACTGAGGAGAAGTTTTTAATAAATTTACGGTAGAAATTTGCGAAGCCTATAAACCGCTGTAATGATTTTACAGTCGTGGGTGTAGGCCAATTCTCAATGGCAGATACTTTTTCAGGATCCATTTCTATTTTGTTTGGGGTTATTATATAACCCAAAAACTTTATTTTAGACACATGGAAAACACATTTTTCCAATTTCGCATATAGTTTATGCTCTTTGAGACGAGTAAGCACCCACCTGACATGCTTTTCATGTTCTATGGGAGATTTAGAATATATCAGAATGTCGTCTAGATATATGATGACACAGATATCCATTAGATCATGAAAAATTTTGTTAATAAAATGTTGGAAGGTTGCTGGGGCGTTGCTTAACCCAAAGAGCATTACGTTATATTGGAAAAGTCCATAGCGAGTTCTAAACGCAGTTTTCCATTCATGTCCTTCTTTTATACGAATTAGGTTATAAGCGCCCTTTAGATCTAATTTTGAATATATTGTAGCCTCATTTAACCTTTCGAGTAGTTCGGGAATGAGGGGTAAAGGATACCTGTTTTTAATTGTTATTTCATTCAAGGCCCTGTAGTCAATAATAGTTCTAATTGTACCGTCTTTATTTCATACTAAAAACATTCCTGCTGAAGCAGGAGATGTTGAGTGAGAGATGAAACCTTTACGCAGGTTTTCATCCAGATATGAACGTAAATATACCAGTTCTTCTTGTGAAAGAGGATAAATCTTTCCATGAGGTATTTGAGATCCCGGTATTAAATCAATGGGGCAGTCAAACTCCCTATGTGGTGGGAGGTTTTCTGCCTCTTTAAGATCAAATACCTCTGCCAGGTCCTGATAAATTTCAGGTAGTTCATGTTCTATAGCAGAGATTACCTGATAGGGAAAACAAGTCTTTACACAAAAGTCAGAATCAAAGGTTACCTGTGATGATGACCAATCAATATGTGGGTTATGTATTTGTAACCAACTAAAACCCAGGATGAGAGTATGCATGTAGATAGGTATAAGGTCAAAAGTAAGATATTCAGAATGCCCCTTGTCAGTGGTTACGAGTAGAGGGATTGTCTGGTGGGTAATGGGGCCCTGTTGTATGATAGAACCATCAATGAGTTTAACAGAGACAGGATGTGATTTGCAAACAATTGGAATTTTATTAACTTTAACATAGGAGGTGTCAATATAATTTCCTGACGCCCCAGAATCAATCAAAGCGTTAGAACGCACGTTTTTCTGATCCCACTGTAAAGAAAGGATGAGAGTAAGTTGTGGATTTTGTGAGATATGCAAAATATTATGATTGAATTGATTCTTACCCTTTTTTTGTCTTAGCAGTGATGGACAATTTGTGACTGAATGTTCTTTTTGTCCACAATAGAGACAGAGATTTTCTGATCGGCGTCTGGCCTTTTCTTCAGGAGTTAGAGGACCCCTTATAGCTCCAATTTCCATAGGAATCTGGTTAGAGATGGCCTTTTCCATGTTTGAAGGGCAAGGATAGGAGCGTCTAGGCATAACTTCATAGGAAGCTCGTTCAGCCTTTCTTTCACGTAATCTGCGATCCAATGTGGTGCTTAATTTCATCAATCCATTAAGTGTGTCAGGCATCTCTAATCGGGACAATTCATCTTTAAGGGATTCAGATAGTCCCAATCTGAATTGGTTCTTTAAGCTGATTTCGTTCCACTGGGAGTCATCAATCCACATTTGGAACTCTGTGATATATTCCTCTATGTTCCTTTTCCCCTGTTTCATAGATCTTAATTTAGTTTCTGCGGTTATTTGAGTTTGGGAATCCTCATACAGTGCAGTCATTGCTAGAAAAAATTCTTCAAGTGAATCTATTATTGGATGTTCACTTTCAGAGAATCTATTAGCTCAGGAGCGAGGCTCCCCCTGGAGGAAAGAGATAGTGGTGCAAACCTTGATCCTTTCACTATGATAAGTTTTAGGTCTGAGAGAGAATAGGAGTTTGCATGCACTTTTGAAATCCCTGAATTCGCTACGTTTACCCGAAAAGGGTTGTGGGTATTGGATGTGAGGTTCAGGAACTTCAGCTTCTTTCCCTGGCATACAATCTTTTATTAGGCTTTTGAGGGCTTTATGCTCCGTTTGTACCTCAGTTAAGGCTCTGGCAAGGTATTCTAATTTTTGATGAATATTAGAAAATTCATTTTTTTATTTCATTAGGATCCATGATCCAAAAAGGGAAAAAAAAAAAAAACAACTTTTTTAGGCCTGAAAATTCTGTGATATACAGTCTCACTTGAATTAGGCAAATAACTTTATCAAGAAAATAATGGTAATGTTGCTCTAATCTTGTTAACAGCTGGTAAAAACAACTTATTTTACTAGCATGCACAAGGTGAGCATTTACTTTCGTAATTGAATCTATAGTATGGTATTTCTCATAATAGAGGATAAAAATAAAGGTTATGAGAGAAACTATCTAAGCCTCAGAGTTGTATGAATAAATGCTCAAAAAGCTTGATTAAGAAGTAATGTGATAAATCCTATTTATTCAGGATAAGTCAATAGCAATCAAAAGATAATAATCCAATATGAATGTTCAGTTCGTTTTCCTCAAGGTTCACGCACTCACACAAACACTCTAAAATTTATATACAAAGTTCCAGCACACACACAATATTGCCCAGCAAGGAGGAGGTTAAATCAGGAAAAAGCACCTCAAATATAGAAGCAAACATAACTTGAAATAAAGGAAAGCTTATCAGGTTAGTATGCTACGATACCCAAAGCAGCGTGGATAATGATCCAGTATTCCCCAAGGGCGGTGGTGTGGCGTGGAGAGCGGTGAATGACACCTTGGTGAGAGCAAGCCTGGAGAGAGAGCTAACAGCGGCGTTCCGGTAGCAGCGTGTGTGAGCGCGACTTCGGATCGCGTGTGCAAGAAGATCCGGTTAGCGTAGGGATCCGGGATGGTATTGCAGTCCAAGTATCAGCAGAGAAGAAGTGCAGCAAGATAGCCACAAATGCAACACAGCAAGTTGTAAGATAGGACCTGAAAGGATAATACAAAGTTTTGTTCTTAGGAAAACAAAATGTGAGAATCCACTTTAATTTTCAGGCCCTGAGTGAAGGAATAGCACTTCCTTAAATAGGAGGAAGTGCTGATAGCTAGTAATTCTTAAAGGGATATCACAATCCCATACGTCACTAGCTCATGGACTCTTGACAATTACATGAAAGAAATTAATATTTCATGTCGGGTTAGCGTACTTGAGAAAACACGATCAGGTTTGCACAACTTTTTATTTTTCTCCACTTTTCGTGCGCAAAAAGCTTACATCGAAGGGAGTTAATGTGCGAGGGGGAGCAATATATAGTGCTCCACTCATAATCTAGCCCTTAATCGGGATTTTGAGGACTATACACACAACAGGGTATATAACTGGAACAACTAGGAGAAACTTTCTAATAAAATTAAATTGATGACCAACAAAAGGGGTGATCGACACATTCGAAGGTCACATGACACTGATCTAGTTTCTAATGAAAATGAGAAGATAAAAGACTTTGTTGACTTTATGTCAAGTGACCCCTCTTCAAAAGAGGGAGATGGCATTTTGCAGGTTACTGGTTCCATGGCTGTCACTCAGAATCCTCCGCGACCTTCAGGCATTAAGACCATGTGTATATTAATGGATCTCTAAGGAAACACGTCAGATCCTGTGCTGCTGTCTGTTTTTACTGATTGTCTGACGGTATACAATCCTACCAGAAGGGGCAAAGTTTCCCAAACCTCAAAATGCCTATAAATACACCCCTCACCACTCCCACAATTCAATTTTACAAACTTTACCTCCTATGGCGGTGGTGAAGTAAGTTTGTGTTAAGATTTCTATGTTGACATGCACTTCTCAGCTTTTTTGAAGCCCGATTCCTCTCTGAGTACAGCGAATGTCAGAGGGACGTGAAGAGAGTATCACCTATTGAATGCAATGATTTTCCTAACGGGGGTCTATTTCATAGGTTCTCTGTTATTGGTCGTAGAGATTCATCTCCTACCTACCTTTTCAGATCGACGATATACTCTCATATACCATTACCTCTACTGATAACTGTTTCAGTACTGGTTTGGCTATCTGCTATATGTGGATGGGTGTCTTTTTTGGTAAGTATGTTTTTTATTACTTAAGACACCCCAGCTATGGTCTGGCACTTTATGCATTTATATAAAGTTCTAAATATATGTATTGTACTTATATTTGCCATGAGTCAGGTTCATGTATTTCCTTGTGCAGACTGTCAGTTTCATATTTGTGAAATAAACATATTAAGAAATATTTTTTTTCTTACCTGGGGTTTAGTCTTTTTTTCAAATTGACTACTTTTTTCTTACAAAATTGCGGGCAGCAATAGGCCCGCGGGTGCGCTAAATGGTAGACTTTATTGCGTCATTCTTGGCGTGAGAATTTTTTGGCGCGAAAAGTACGTCCGTTGACGCAAGTTCGTCATTTCCGGCATCGTAGTTGACGCAGAAGCCTTACACACAGTTGCATCATTAGTGACGCAAGTGTGTCATTTCCGGATATTGTTGGCGGCAAAAATTTTTTCACTTACGTTGTGCGTCATACTTGCGGCCAAATTTTTCATTTGTTTTATACCCCATTGCTGTTTGCCTCTTGCCTTTTTTCTATGTCAGAGGGCTATGCTGTTTGCATTTCTTCCCATTCCTGAAACTGTCATATAAGGAAATTGATCATTTTGCTTTATATGTTGTTTTTTCTTTTACATTTTACAAGATGTCTCAATCTGATCCTGCCTCAGAAGTATCTGTTGGAACTTTGCTGCCTGACATCGGTTCTACCAAAGCTAAGTGCATTAGTTGTAAGATTGTGGAAATTATATCTCCAAATGTCATTTGTAATAGTTGTCATGATAAACTTTTACATGCAGAGAATGTATCCATTAGTAATAGTACATTGCCAGTTGCAGTTCCTTCAACTTCTAATGTACATGATATACCTATGAATTTTAAAGAATTTGGTACTGATTCTATTCAGAAGGCTTTGTCTGCATTTACGCCTTCTATTAAACGTAAAAGGTCTTTTAAAACTTCTCATAAAGTTGATGAAATATCAAAAGGCCGACAACATAATGATTTATCCTCCTCTGATGAGGATCTATCTGATTCAGAAGATCCCTCCTCAGATATTGACACTGACAAATCTACTTTTTTGTTTAAATTAGAGTATATTCGTTCTTTGTTAAAAGAAGTGTTAATTACTTTGGAAAGAGGAAGCTAGTCCTCTTGACATTACGACTAGTAAACATTTAAATGCTGTTTTTAAACCTCCTATGGTTACTCCAGAGGTTTTTCCTATTCCTGATGCTATTTCTGATATGATTTCTAAGGAATGGAATAAGCCAGGTACTCCTTTTATTCCTCCTTCAAGGCTTAAAAAATTGTATCCTTTACCAGCAATTTCTATAGAGTTTTGGGAAAAGATCCCCAAAGTCGATGGGGCTATTTCTACTCTTGCTAAACGTACCACTATTCCTATGGAAGATAGTACTTATTTTAAAGATCCTTTAGATAGGAAACTTGAATCCTATCTAAGGAAAGCCTATTCAGGTCATCTTCTCAGGCCTGCAATTTCTTTGGCTGATGTTGCGGCTGCATCAACTTTTTGGTTGGAGAATTTAGCGCAACAAGAATTGGATTCTGACATATCTAGCATTGTTTGCTTACTGCAACATGCTAATCATTTTATTTGTGATGCCATTTTTGATATTATCAAAATTGATGTTAGATCCATGTCTTTAGCTATTTTAGCTAGAAGAGCTTTGTGGCTTAAATCTTGGAATGATGATATGACATCTAAGTCTAGATTATTATCTCTTTCATTCCAAGGTAATAAGTTATTTTGTTCTCAGTTGGATTCTATTATTTCAACTGTTACTGGAGGAAAGAGTTTTTTCTGCCTCAGGATAAAAAAAGCTAAGGGTAAATCTAAGGCTTCTAACCGTTTTCGTTCCTTTCTTCAAAATAAGGAACAAAATTCTAATCCTTCCCCCAAGGAATCTGTTTCCAATTGGAAGCCTTCCTCAAATTGGAATAAATCCAAGCCTTTTAAAAAAAACAAAGTCAGCCCCTAAGTCCGCATGAAGGTGTGGCCCTCATTCCAGCTCAGCTGGTAGGGGGCAGATTAAGGTTTTTCAAGGATTTTTGGATACATTCTGTCCAAAATCAATGGATTCAGAGCATTGTCTCTTAAGGGTATTGAATAGGATTCAGAGTAAGACCTCCTGTGAGAAGATTTTTTCTCTCACGTATCCCAGCAAATCCAGTAAAAGCTCATGCTTTCCTGAAGTGTGTTTCAGACCTGGAGTCTTCAGGGGTAATCATGCTGGTTCCTTTTCAGGAACAAGGTCTGGGGTTTTATTCAAATATATTCATTGTCCCAAAGAAGGAAAATTTATTCAGACCAGTTCTGGATTTGAAAATTTTGAATCGTTATGTAAGAGTACCAACTTTCAAGATGGTAACTATAAGGACTATTCTGCCTTTTGTTCAGCAAGGAAATTATATGTCTTCAATAGACTTGCAGGATGCATACCTTCATATTCTGATTCATCCAGAACATTATCAGTTCCTGAGATTCTCTTTTCTAGACAAGCATTACCAATTTGTTGCTCTTCCATTTGGCCTAGCAACAGCTCCAAGAATCTTTTCAAAGGTTCTAGGTGCCCTTCTCTCTGTAATCAGAGAGCAGGGTATTGCAGTGTTTCTTTATTTGGACGATATCTTGGTACTATCTCAGTCTTTACGTTCTGCAGAATCTCACATGAATCAACTAGTGTTGTTTCTTCAAAAACATGGTTGGAGGATCAGTTTACCAAAAAGTTTCTTGATTCCTCAGACACAGGTCACCTTCTTAGGTTTCCAGATGTGTCCATGACTCTGTCTCTAACAGACAAGAGACGTTTGAAGTTGGTTGCAGCCTGTCGGCACCTTCAGTCTCAGTCATTCCCTTCAGTGGCTATGTGCATGGAAGTTTTAGGCCTCATGACTGCAACATCGGACGCGATTCCTTTTGCTCGTTTTCACATGAGACCTCTCCAGCTTTGTATGCTGAATCAATGGTGCAGGGATTATACAAAGATATCACAGTTAATATCCTTAAATCCCAATGTTTGACACTCTCTGACGTGGTGGTTAAATCACCAGCGTTTAGTTCAAGGGGCTTCCTTTGTTCAGCCAATCTGGACTGTGATCACTACAGATGCAAGACGCTCCTGGTTGGGGAGCAGTTTGGGGATCTCTGACAGCACAAGGGGTTTGAAAATCTCAAGAGGCGAGATTACCAATCAATATTTTAGAACTCCGTGCAATTCTCATAGCTCTTCAGTTTTGGCCTCTGTTGAAGAGAGAAACGTTCATTTGCTTTCAGACAGACAATATCACAACTGTGGCATATGTCAATCATCAGGGTGGGACTCACAGTCCCCAAGCTATGAAAGAAGTATCTCGGATACTTGCTTGGGCGGAATCCAGCTCCTGTCTAATCTCTGCGGTGCATATCCCAGGTGTAGACAATTGGGAGGCGGAATATCTCAGCCGTCAGACTTTACATCCAGGGGAGTGGCCATCCAGATTTGTTTTCTCAGATTGTTCAGATGTGGGGTCTTCCAGAGATAGATCTCATGGCCTCTCATCTAAACTAGAAACTTCCCAGATACCTGTCCAGGTCCAGGGATGTTCAGGCGGAAGCAGTGGATGTGCTGACACTTCCTTGGTGTTATCATCCTCCTTACATTTTCCCGCCTTTAGTTCTTCTTCCAAGAGTGATATCCAAAATCATCATGGAACAATCGTTTGTGTTGCTGGTGGCTCCAGCATGGCCACACAGGTTTTGGTATGCGGATCTTGTTCGGATGTCCAGTTGCCCACCTTGGCCACTTCCGTTAAGGCCGTACCTACTGTCTCAAGGTCCGTTTTTCCATCAGGATCTCAAATCATTACATTTGAAGGTATGGAAATTGAACGCTTAGTACTAAGTCATAGAGTTTTCTATGACTCAGTGATTAATACTATGTTACAAGCTCGTAAATCTGTCTAGAAAGATTTATTATCGAGTTTGGAAGACCTATATTTCATGGTGTTCTTTTCATAAATTCTCTTGGCATTCTTTTAGAATTCCTAGAATTTTACAGTTTCTTCAGGATGGTTTGGATAAGCGTTTGTCTGCAAGTTCCTTGAAGGGACAAATCTCTGCTCTTTCAGTTTTATTACACAGAAAGCTTGCTAAACTTCCTGATATTCACTGTTTTGTACAGGCTTTAGTTCGTATTAAGCCCGTCATTAAAACAATTTCTCCTCCTTGGAGTCTTAATTTGGTTTTGAAGGCATTACAGGCTCCTCCGTTTGAGCCTATGCATTCTTTGGACATAACTACTTTCTTGGAAAGTGTTGTTCCTTTTGGCCATCTCTTCTGCTAGAAGAGTTTCTGAGCTATCAGCTCTTTCTTGTGAATCTCCTTTTCTGATTTTTCATCAGGATAAGGCAGTTTTGCGGACTTCATTTAAATTTTTACCTAAAGTTGTGAATTCTAACAACATTAGTAGAGAAATTGTTGTCCCTTCCTTGTGTCCTAATCCTAAGAATTCTTTGGAAAGATCCTTACATTCTTTGGATGTGGTGAGAGCTTTTAAATATTATGTTGAAGCTACTAAAGATTTCAGGAATACTTCTAGTCTATTTGTTATATTTTCTGGTCCTAGGAAAGGTCAGAAGGCCTCTGCTATTTCCTTGGCTTCTTGGTTAAAGCTTTTGATTCATCAAGCTTATTTGGAGTCGGGTCAGGCCCCGCCTCAGAGAATTACAGCTCATTCTACTAGATCAGTCTCCACTTCGTGGGCTTTTAAGAATGAAGCTTCAGTTGATCAGATTTGCAAAGCAGCAACTTGGTCCTCTTTGCATACATTTACTAATTTCTACCATTTTGATGTATTTGCTTCTTCAGAAGCAGTCTTTGGTAGAAAAGTTCTTCAGGCAGCTGTTTCAGTTTGATTCTTCTGCTGATGTTTTAAGTTTTTATTTTCATTATGAGAATAACTTTTATTTTGGGTTGTGGATTATTTTTTCAGCGGAAAATGGCTTTTATTATTTTATCCCTCCCTCTTTAGTGACTCTTGAGTGGAGTTCCACATCTTGGGTATTGATATCCCATACGTCACTAGCTCATGGACTCTTGCCAATTACATGAAAGAAAACATAATTTATGTAAGAATTTACCTGATAAATTAATTTTTCATATTGGCAAGAGTCCATGAGGCCCACCCTTTTTATAGTGGTTATGATTTTTTTTGTATAAAGCACAATTATTTCCAAATTCCTTTGTTGATGCTTTTTACTCCTTTCTTTATCACCCCACTTCTTGGCTATTCGTTAAACTGAATTGTGGGTGTGGTGAGGGCTGTATTTATAGGCATTTTGAGGTTTGGGAAACTTTGCCTCTCCTGGTAGGATTGTATATCCCATACGTCACTAGCTCATGGACTCTTGCCAATATGAAGGAAATGAATTTATCAGGTAAGTTCTTACATAAATTATGTTATTTCACAATCCGGTGTTATTCACATAGCAGAATATGTTCTATTTATTCTTAAATACATATTTCTATATCTATCTGATTGTTTTTTGGTAAAAAAAATATATATAGTGTGATGTAGCAATCAAACAGGATACCTATTTTCAGACAAAACAGGGTCCTCTAGGGTATAAACTTTTGCAGACTTGAAATTGCAGAAAAGAGCAGTTTTTATTCCAAAAATAAACACATGCCACACTTGGCTTTAAATCACATTAAAGGGACACTGAACCCAAATTTTTTCTTTTGTAATTCAGAAAGAGCATGAAATTTTAAGCAACTTTCTAATTTACTCCTATTATCAATTTTTCTTCATTCTCTTGCTATCATTATTTAAAAAAGAAGGCATCTAAGCTTTTTTTTTTGTTTCAGTACTCTGGACAGCACTTTTTTATTGGTGGATGAATTTATCCACCAATCAGCAAGGACAACCCAGGTTGTTCACCAAAAATGGGCCGGCATCTAAACTTACATTCTTGCATTTCAAATAAAGATACCAAGAGAATGAAGAAAATTTGGTAATGGAAGTAAATTAGAAAGTTACTTAAAATGTCATGCTCAATCTGAATCACGAAAGAAATTTTTTGGGTACAGTGTCCCTTTAACAGGTGATTTAATAAACAACTACAAACAAAAGCCTAGCTCTTTTAGAGTGCTAACTAAACATGTAGCAATCTTAACTAATCAGTAGAATAACAACAAACCTTACTGACTAACTATTTTCTCAGATAAGTTTTAACTGCTCCCTGTTGCCCTGCCCTTTGCAGGTAGAACATCCTCTGCCTAGGCATAAGCAGCATTAGAATTTAGCTGCTGTTAATTAATAAATTAGGGAGAGTTAAGTGGATAGAGACTTTGAAGGATTCTGGGTGCTAAATTCCTTCCCTCCACCACCCTTCCAGACACACTCACTGTGACAATATATATATATATAGTAATATCTATTAAAAAATACTTACAACATATGTATTTATATCTATGTGAAGAATATGATATATTTACAGTAAATGCATAAACACTTTATTAAATATGAATATTGCATAAATATGATTTAACATATATACACACACAAATAAACATACATATATACATATTTAGACATGTATATGTATCTCTATGTTAAAGCCCTTTACATGCCTTTTTCTTCTAACACCTTAGACCTCATATCTTTGAGCCCTTATAACTTTTTATTGCATTTTTTTTTTAATATATTTTATTAGAAAGTGCTATTATGAGTGTAACTGTGCTTTTAAATATAATTTTGATGTGTTTTGTGTAACTTTTTAGTCTCACGTAACAGTTAACCAGAGCTCTGAAGTCGTGCTATGCTGATGCACGTTAATTCAATTGCACACAAGCAACAGTTAGCACGCCACTCGTAATCTAGCCCTAAATTTCCTAAACTTAAAGGGACAGTTCACCCAAAAAAATTTCCACTTTAAATTATTCCCAATTGTCCTTTTAACCTGCTAGGGTGTATTAAATTGGTTACAAGTATCTCCTTTACTCCTATTTCAGCATTTGAAATAGCTGATTTAGCCTGTGGTATCGCCACCTATACTGAACAAATTAATACTGGAGTATAGGCTGTTGAATAGCCTAAGTATACACAGCCAGCAGAAGAGATTACACTCTCAGTGGGATGCAGGATAGTTAAGTAATAAAATGATCATTTTCCATTGTTCTCTCTATGGCCTCTATTTATCAAAGGTCTTGTGGACCTGATCCGACAGTGTGGATCAGGTCCACAAGACCTCCCTAAATGCGGAGAGCAATATGCTCTCCACATTTAACATTGCGCCAGCAGGGATGTGTCAATCAACCCGATCGTACTCGATCGGGTTGATTTCCGGCTATTCCTGTCTGCCTGCTCAGAGCAGGCGGACAGGGTTATGGAGCAGTGGTCTTTAGACCGCTGCTTCATAACTTGTGTTTCTGGCGAGTCTGAAGACTCGCCAGAAACACAGGCCCACAAGCTCCCTACAGAGCTTGATAAATATGGGCCTATGTATTGAGCTTTGGTGTTCCAGCTAAATAAAAGATAAGGAAGCAAGTCTGTTTACACAAACTTAGAACATAATGATATCTGATATCACCTTTAAGTCCAACCCATTGTAATAGGCTGTGGTTTCAAAGCACAAAATCAGCTACTTCATATACACAAATAAGCATGAAAATGGAATTTCTCAAATATTTTATACTCTGCAGTTGGTATAACAAGTCATTTAAAATACATTAATAGAAACACTATTTTACAGTGTACTGTCCCTTTAATGGCATCTAAATATGTTTTCATAGCATCAACTGTTTATTATATTTCATCTTATTTTGAATATGTATTCAAATTCAAAACTATTTGAATGTCCACTATTTGGAACCTGGCCTCAATCAATTGCTGCTCTTTATATTTTATTATCATGCCCATAAATCTCATTGAGCATTCTGTTAGAATATTGTTCCACTACTGTATAAACCTGTCAACAGTCACCACAAGCAAATGTTACTTTCTTAGTCTAATAACCCTTGGGATCATGTCCATAGCTATTATAGTTTATAGTATTTCTCAACGGAAGTAACGGGGGCTTATCAGAGAGCACCTTAATGACATCGAGCATGATGTCACAGGAACTGGAGTGGCTAAACATTTTATTTACAAGCATAATAAACATGTTAACACCTTTATTTGGATAGTTATTGATGGTGTTAGAAACAACCCCTAAGGGGGGTAGGATAAAGGCTTTCTTTAGAAGAGAAGCTTTTTGAATTGTTATGCTGAGAACACAAAAGTTTTGGGGTATGAATATTTAATGTGATCTAATTAATATTTGGTTAGTTTTGTGTGATTAGTCTATTTTTTCTTTCCCTAAACTGAATTTCTGGCTAATTACTATTGTGTGACGACCTTTAGCAAATATTTATGTTTCTTGGGGTCCACTTTGATGTCTCACTCATCAAGCCACTTATGTGTTTGGAAGCTGCCATAAATGAGGGGTGCTGCTACTTATTTTCTTGTTGTCTTTGAATCCGAGCAATACAGAAATTACTTTATGTGCATATTACATACATTCACCTAGATTACGAGTTTTGCGTTAGCCTTAAAAAGCAGCGTCCCAATGCTGCTTTTTAACGCCCGCTGGTATTACGAGTCTGGCGGGTACAGGTGTACCGCTCACTTTTCTTCCGCGACTCGAGCATACCGCAAATCCACTTACGTAAATTGCGTATCCTATCTTTTTAATGGGATTTGCCTAACGCCGGTATTACGAGTCTTGGAAAAAGTGAGTGGTAGACCGTCTCCTGTCAAGACTCCTACCGCATTTAAAAGTCAGTAGTTAAGAGTTTTATGGGCTAACGCCGTAACATAAAACTCTTAACTAAAGTGCTAAAAAGTACACTAACACCCATAAACTACCTATTGACCCCTAAACCGAGCCCCCCCCCCCACATCACACACACTTAAATAACATTTTTAACCCCTAATCTGCCAACCGGACATCGCGCCACTTCAATAAATATATTAACCCCTAAACCGCCGCACTCCCGCCTCACAAACATTAGTTAAATTTTATTAACCCCTAATCTGCCATCCCTAACATCGTCGCCACCTACCTACATTTATTAACCCCTAATCTGCCGCCCCCAACGTCGCCGCAGCTATATTAAATGTATTAACCCCTAAACCTAAGTCTAACCCTAACACCCCCCTAATTTAAATATTATTTAAAATAATCTAAATAAAATTACTTCAATTACCTAAATAATTCATATTTAAAACTAAATACTTGCCTATAAAATAAACCCTAAGCTAGCTACACTATAACTAATAGTTACATTGTATCTAGCTTACGGTTTATTTTTATTTTACAGGCAACTTTGTATTTATTTTAACTAGGTAGAATAGTTATTAAATAGTTGTTAACTATTTAATAACTTCCTAGTTAAAATAAATACAAATATACCTGTAAAATAAATCCTAACCTAAGTTACAATTACACCTAACACTACACTATCATTAAATAAATTACCTAAATTAACTACAATTAATTACAATTAAATAAACTAAATTACGAAAAAACCCACTAAATTACAGAAACAAAATAAAATAATTACAATTTTTTAAAACTAATTACACCTAATCTAATCTCCCTAATAAAATAAAAAAGCCCCCCAAAATAATAAAAATCCCTACCCTATACTAAATTACAAATAGCCCTTAAAAGGGCTTTTTGCGGGGCATTGCCCCAAAGTAATCAGCTCTTTTACCTGTAAAAAAAAAAGACAATACCCCCCCAACATTACAACCCACCACCCACACACCCAACCCTACTCTAAAACCCACCCAATCCCCCCTTAATAAAACCTAACACTACCCCCTTGAAGATCACCCTACCTTGAGACGTCTTCACCCAACCGGGCAGAAGTGGTCCTCCAGACGGTCCGAAGTCTTCATCCTATCCGGGCAAAAGAAGTCCTCCAGACGGGCAGAAGTCTTCATCCAGGCGGCATCCTCTATCTTCATCCATCCGGAGCGGAGCGGGTCCATCTTCAAGACGCGGAGCATCCTCTTCTTCCAACGACTAACACTAAATGGCGGTACCTTTAAGTGACGTCATCCAAGATGGCGTCCCTTCAATTCCAATTGGCTGATAGATTTCTAACAGCCAATTGGAATTAAGGTAGAAAAAATCCTATTGGCTGATCCAATCAGCCAATAGGATTGAGCTCGCATTCTATTGGCTGATCCAATCATTTGTGAAATGCTATGATTGACTTTTGAAACAAATTTATGAAGTACAACATACTTCATGCAGAAAGATCCTTTATTTGTTTCACTTTAAGGATGGTGTGACGGATACCCCCGCTAACCCCGACTGGGTAGCTCCGCCAAACAGGTACTGCTTCCTCCCTGCCGACTGCAGCTATGTAGCTGGCAAGTGACCACAGTCTGTAGCCACCCTTGATGCCCGACAGCATCATTACCCAGGGTCCCACCTGTCATTTTAAAGCTCTCGGTCCCCAGATGCCACAGTCCAAAAATCAGCATGATTTGTTACTGGGACCGGAGTTACAGTCCATTGAAGTTATGGGGTTATGGGGTTAGGGGTGTCCAAAACCCCCAGTTCCCAAAGGAGCTCCCCTCTAATAATTGTCACAGCTCTTGTCCTCCCTAGGGGCTACCAATCACCAAAAGAGCAGAGCTCTGGGGCACAGGGCTGCTGGACCAACCAGGGGTAAAATTAGCAGGTGTCCGTTGTGAGGCGGCCGACTGGGAGTTCCAGAAGCCCGGACAGCCTAGGAGGATTTTCCACCAGCTGTCCACAAAACAAGAAAACAAAAGCTGCCAGAGACTGTGGTTGCTCTAAAGAGACCAAAACCACTGAGAAACAACAGGGGTGAGGTTGTAGGGGGGGTTGGGGATAGCCTTAGCTGTCTGGTATCCGTGACAGATGTTTCAAGCCGAAACACATAACATTGCTGAGCCTGCAGATCTACATGTATTTTTACCCAGGTTTTCTTGAATTTCAATAAAGTGGACTATTACTGTTACCTCCCAGAGTTTGTGGTATTATAGATAACATTTCTGGACTTATTTACCAAGAACGTTCCCTTGAAGAAATTCAGGATTACTTAAGTTGTTTAAGACTACAAACAGTATAATTTTGGATGCAGCTACTGAAATTACTTGCATTATTGTGAACACTTCTATGACTAGAAAGTGCAGGTTAAAAAAATAAATAGAATGTATTGAAAATAGCAGTAAACAAAATAATAATCAACAATTGGAAAATCCAGAACAAAGTCAGTACCAAGCCAGGGGTCAGATGCCAAAGCAGGTAGTCAGCCGAGATAGGTCAGGGAACACAGAGAGCAGGAACCAGGAAATCAGTCAGCCAAAGCCAGGGTCATACACAGAGAAGGGGAACAAAATACAGGTGTGCACTTGGTAGGTCTGGTTCGGAGCATATTAAAACTTTTTCAGGAGACCTGAAAACAGTCAGTTCAGGACCATTGGGTAACAGAACATCATTTCTCAGGGCTATCTCATAGGCTTTCATCTCCTTTATGTCAGATTCCTTCTGTTTCATATTCCCATAGATTCTTTATTGGCAGGAAACTTCTTGGCCTGTGTAAAAGACCAAGAAGCTATGGGAGTTGTTACTCCAGTTCCATTAGAGGAACAGTATCAAGGGTTCTTTTTCAACCTTGTCATTGTTCCAAAGAAAGATTGTTTTTTTCAACCTATTTACAATCCTAAAACTCTTATTTTTGAATGTTCTGACTTTCAAAATGGAGATTTGCACTATATTTCCTTTAGTGTAGGAGGGTCAATTTGTATCTTCTAAAAACTTAAAAGATTAATATTTGCATATGCTCTTTCATTGGGGTCATACCTGTCATTTCTGAGGTTTTAATCCTACAATTTCACTACAGTGGTTTACATCAGTTACCAAGGCAGAACTCAAAGTGCCTTGGGCAGAATGCCCTCATTGCATAAGTTCAGCATTCCACATCCTAGGTGTGGACAACTGTAGAGTATGTAGATCAAATCCAAATGTCCTCCAGCCTGACTTGGCTTCTTCCTCTCAGAAAGGAACTTTTCTCTCAAGGCCTTCTTTCATCAAGACATCAGTTTTCTAAATTTGACTTTGTCTCAAAGAAGTTTCTCTGATCAAGTGATTTGCACCTTGATTCAGCCGTGTTACCAGACATGTTTATCACAAGATATGGAAACCCTTTCTTACCTGGTGTGAGATTAAGCATTACAATTGAAACTCTTTTTCAATACATTTACAGTATGGTATGGAAAAAGGTTTATCAGCCAGTTCACTTAATGGTCAAATTTTAGCCTTATTGGTCTTGTATAACAAAAGAGCTTTCTAAACTTCTTGAAATTCCAACCTATGTTCAGGCTCTATTCAGGGTAAGCCCAATTATCAGAGCAGCTTCTCCTTCATGGAACCTTAACCTGGTTTGTTAGAGTTAAACTTTATAAGCTGTTATCTTGTATCATTCATTTCCTCTTGGCCATATCCTCAGCCAGAAGAGTGTTTGAACTTTCTGCTCTATTTTTTTTTTCTCAGGACAAGGCTGTTTTGGGAACCAACTATACTTTCCTACCTAAGGTTGTATCTTCAAATAACATTAGTCAGGAAATTGTGGTTCCTTCTCTCTGTCCATCTCCTAATTATTTTTGGAGAGACTTCTTCAGAACTTAAATGTTGTTAAAGCCTTGAAATTGTATTTTCAGGCTACTAAAGAGTCAAGTAATCCTTCTACCTTGTTCATTAATTTTTCTGGTCTCCTCAATGGACACAAAACTACAACAATTAGTGCTATGGCTGTTAAGTACCATATCTGACTTAACTTTATCCCATCATGTTTATGGTTGTATCTTGGACTTCACAGTTGGGTATTGGATCCCACATAAAGGGCTAGATTAAAAGTTGAGCACAAAATTGCGCTAAGCGAGCGTGATATTTGATCTCCACTCATAATACTAGCACACACAAATGTGCTCTGGTAGTTTAGGTCAAGTGCAATGTGAACATGAGCTCGCGTTCACATTGCATGAAAGCTTTGCGCTCAATAGAGCACGCTTCCATATGCTCCTACAATGGGAGACACAACATGAGAACCTAGCACAGTGAAGGGCGTAAGTAGCTCAGAAAATTTAAATATATATGTATATGAATATATACATATATATGTTTATATGTGTATGTAAGAAATACAAAGGGGATTTGTTTTCCGTAGGTGTGCTTAACCAAACCCCCTTTGTATTTCCTAAATTAAGGGAGACTGACCAAATCCCTCTAGTTAAAGCACCTTACCCTGCTCAGGTGTGTTCTTGACAGTGTAATGGAGCTTTATATATAAGCCAGTGAGTTTCATTCTATGCAGTCATGATTTGATGCATAGTACTGCAGTGTTGGAATTGTATTTTAAAAAACTAGAATTTAATGATTTAGCCCAGTAAGGCTAAACTTTGTAGCGTTAGGACCAGTCTATTTTGGGAATAGAATATGGCCATATTGTGTGACTAAGATCCCAATTTTATTTAAAAGTATAAAAAAAATTGCAGGCAATTTTTTGCAGTATTTTGAAATATGTGGTTTCATTTGTTTGGATGTATGCCAATACTTTTTGTATTGTATATGTGTACGTACACATATTAACACATAAATATATAGGTATATAATCATATACATAAATATTTACAGGGAACACACAGTCCCCAAAGACCGCAATGTAAAGGCACTTTTCAGGGCCATTTTGTTTCTATCACCCCATCTTTAAGCCCTAAATACTGCTTCATGCAGTTATTTAAAAAATAAATAAAAAAACAAATATTGGCTGGTTATTTATCGTGCGGCCGGAAATTGGCAAATTTGCGGGTGTACGATAAGTTGGAGCTTCACTTGTAATCTAGCCCATAATGGCTCATGGACTCACACCATCTTATGAAAGAAAACAACATGTATGCTTACCTGATTAATTCATTTATTTCATGATGTTATGAGTCTACGACACCCGCCCTGCTATTTTTGTACCTTTGGTGGCAGTACCAGTTTGTACTTCACTTACGCTTCTTCTTAAGTTCTCTTTTCTCTTGGTCACATGTACGACTGAGTGATTATGGTAAAGTAGGAGGGAATACAAGCTCTGTTGTGGTCAGTGTGTTTGCCTCCTCCTAGTGGACTAAAGTTTAATTCCATGTATTATGGCTTGTAAACTCTCACCATCACGAAAAAAATGAATTTATGAGCGTTTTTTTTTAATTATAGAGCTTTATTTAATATTGGTTAATAGTAGCTTAGGTAATCTTATTTATATTTATGAAACCCATATTTTTTTCTTGAACCACATCATTTTTAAAAAAGTTTTCAATTTACTTGTATTCTCAAATTTACTTAGTTTTCATAGCTTTCATTGTGGAAGAGAATACTTACAGCCAGATTACGAGTTTTGAGAGCTATAGGGAAATTAACGACCTCAACATTTCTTCTACAAGATACGACGAGTCCACGGATTTCATCCTTACTTGTGGGATATTAACCTCCTGCTGACAGGAAGTTAATATCCCACAAGTAAGGATGAAATCCGTGGACTCGTCATATCGTAGAAGAAATCAATTTATCAGGTAAGCATAAATTTCCTTTTTCGGCGTTATTTCACCTCCCTATATCGCTGCTATTATGACTTTTAAAAAAGCAGACTTGTGCGGGCGATATGGTGGCGTTGAGCTCCATACCGCACTGAAATCAAGTGCTGCTTTGACATGCTTGTGCACAATTTCCCCATAGACATTAATGGAGAAAGCTGGCAAAAAAAAAAAAGACTAACACCTGCGATCGCGGAAACAAAAGCTCTGTAACACAACCCTATTAATGTCGATGGGGAAAGAAAAAGTTAAGTTTAAACCTAACACCCTAACATAAACCCCACGTCTAAACCCCCCTAATCTGCGGCCCCTAACATCGCCACCACCTACATAGTTATTAACCCCTAATCTGCCACCCCCAACATTGCCGCCACCTACATACAGTTATTAACCCCTAATATGCTGCCCCTAACATCGCCGCCACTTTCATTACACTTATTAACCCCTAATCTGCGGCCCCTAATATCGCCGCCACCTACATTACAGTTATTAACCCCTAATCTGTTGCCCCAAACATCGCCTCCACTTACATTACACTTATTAATCCCTAATCTGCCGCGCCCAATGTCGCCGCCGCCACTATACTAAAGTTATTAACCCCTAAACCTAACGTAACCCTAAGCCTAAGTCTAACCATAACCCTAACTTAAATATAATTAAAATAAATCTAAATAAACCTTACAATTATTAACTAAATCATTCCTATTTAAAACGAAATACATACTTACCTGTAAAAAAAAAACCTAATAGTTATATTGTAGCTATCTTAGGTTTTATTTTTATTTCACAGGTAAGTTTGTATTTATTTTAACTAGGTAGACTAGTTAGTAAATAGTTATTAACTATTTACTAGCTATCTAGTTAAAATAAATACAAAGTTACCTGTGAAATAAAAATAAAACCTAGGGTTATAGTTAGACCTAACCTGCCTTACACTAAAACCTAACATTACAATAAAATGAAATAAATTAAATTAATAAAATACAATTTATTAACTTACAAAAAAATAAATAAACACTAAATTGCAAAAAATAAAAAATTAAATTATCAAAAATAAAAACGAATTACTCCTAATATAATAGCCCTATCAAAATAAAAAAGCCCCCCCAAAATAAAAAAAAAACCTAGCCTTCACTAAACTGCCAATGGCCCTTAAAGGGACAGTAAACCTTAAAAATAATGTTATATAATTCTGCACAAACATTATTTAAGTGCTATAGTTCTAAACGCCTTTTTTACCTTTGAATATGTAAAAATTTTTACGCTTTGACTATACAGCTGGCCCGATGCGCTGACTGAATATTACAGACCCGCTCAGCAGAGAGCAGAGAGCGGGTCTGTAAAAGTGCCATAATTTTTACATATTCAAAGGTAAAAAAGGCATTTAGAACTATAGCACTTAAATAATGTTATATAATTCTGCACTATGTGCAGAATTATATAACATTATTTTTAAGGTTTACTGTCCCTTTAAAAGGACCTTTTGTGGGGCATTGCCCCAAAGAAATCCGCTCTTTTACATTGCAATAAAAAATACAAACAACCCCCCCAACAGTAAAACCCACCACCCACCCAACCAAACCCCCCAAATAAAAATCTAAATAAACTTAAGCTAAACATTGCCCTGAAAGAGGGATTTGGATGTGCATTGCCCTTAAAAGGGCATTTAGCTCTTTTACAAATTGCCCAAAACCCTACCCTAAAAAAAAACCCACCCAAAAAACCCTTAAAAAACCAAACACTAACCCCCGACGATCCACTTACAGTTATCAAAGTCCGAACATCAATCCTCATCCAAGCGGCAAGAAGTCTTCATCCAGACGGCATCTTCAATCTTCATCCAGCCGGCATCTTCGATCTTCATCCAGTCGGCGAAGTCTTCATCCAGACGCAGGGGCGTATTTATTGCCTAGGCCAACAAGGCCAGTGCCTAGGGCCGCAGATTTGAGGGGGGCGGCACTGGCACTGTTATGTTGGCAATTTGGCATCATTATTTTTTTTTTTATTTATTCCGCCCGCCTTCCTGTCTGAGTGTCTGCTCACACGCCGCGCCTGCACATGGATGGAGGGAGCCAAACATGTGCACACGTGATCTCCGAGCAGGACAGACTCCTTCTCCATCCGACCGTACGGTAAGTCTCACAGTGACAGATGTGAGAGACCGTGACTGCAGACCTCAGTGATTGGTGAGTGCTGGCTTGTGACCTGTGAGCGGGTGAACTGAGCAGAGCCTGACTGAGAGGAGTGACAGAGGGGGGTAGCGGGCCGGCAGGCAGGTTCAGAGTGAGTCAGATGGCAGACGGATGCAGGCGAAGACTCACGGGTCTCACACAGTTAAAAAATTGCAAGCCACCAGGTATTGTTTTTGTTTTGTGAAGTAAAGACAAGTGAATAGTAGTGAACTGTGAATGTGATACTTGGGTATTGCGCCTCGGGCGGCTCTATTCTAAGATCAATAAAAAGAAGACTAAGTAAAAAAATAAGTGAGTCTCAGTCAGTTACTGTCAGTGTCATTGTCATATCATGATCGAGCCAGCCATGATCTTTGTAATAGCTGCTGCTAGGCTAGATTAGAGCGATCACTGATGTCTCTGTGATAATTATTGTTTTTGTGTATTGGAATTGTGTGACTGTAAGTTTGTGTGGAATTTTGTAAAAATTGGAGCTTGGGCACTGGTGAGATTTGACCAAGGAAGGCGGCATCATTCTGTCTTTTTTTTTTAAATTTTTTTATTTAAATTTGTGTCTTGCAAGTCTTGAAAATTATTTTGTAATCATCATGTAAAATAAAAGCCAAGGAATGGATTGATGATCTTAAAGAATATGCTGCCTTAAAATAATTGCAAGAATAAAATATGTAATTCTGTGCTAGTGGCTGCTTCTTTAGAGCCTGCTAGTTGCTTTATTTAAAGATTCCCAGATTCCCAAGCCATTGCCATCCCTCCCTGATGATCTGATGATCCTATCCCTCCTTACCTGTTTATCACATTATTTGGAGATTGGAGTTCATAGACAGACAATTAAAAGCTATTCTATGATGATCACTTTAGTAAAGTTGCACTAGTAGTCTGTGATCACAAAAATGCTGCTTTCTTCTCCTATTTCATACAAATAACATATTTACATTTTGTATAGCAGTGTAGTTATTTGTATGAAATAGGAGAAGAAAGCAGCATGTTTGTGATCATATAGAATAACTTTTAATTGTCTGTTTCATACTCCAAATAATGTGACAAACAGAAAAGCATTGATTGGTTTTGTAATGCATACTATTATTAACTATGAAAAAAAAAGGTCACAACTCCATAACCAAAAAATGATATGTCCAAAAATGACGGAAATCCATGGGGGGGCAGCAGGATTCTGGGTGCCTAGGGCAGCACAAAACCTAAATACGCCCCTGTCCAGACGGCATCTTCTAGCTTCATCCCTCCGGCACGGAGCGGGTCCATCTTCAAGACATCCGGCGCGGAGCATCCTCTTCTTACGGTCGTCGGCGTAAACTGAAGATTCCCTTTAAGTGACGTCATCCAAGATGGCGTCCCTTACATTCCTATTGACTGAAAGATTTCTATCAGCCAATAGGAATTAGAGGGGAAAAATCCTATTGGCTGTTGCAATCAGCCAATAGGATTGAGCTTTCACCCTATTGGCTGATCCAATCAACCAATAGGATTGAGCTCTCATTCTTTTTTTTTTTAAATATAATTTTTATTATAGTTTTCTTAATAAAAGACAAAACATGATTAAACAAAGAAAAAGACAAAAATATAAATTTACATTTACATAATAATAATATATTTCATAGATAGTCTGTCTCTTTGTCTAAAGTATAGCACATTACTGCTTATATGCTTTATAAAAAATCATAACAAAAACTCATTAGGATCTAAGCACAACATTTTCTAAATCAACTAAGTGCAAAACAATGTTAATTTACTAGATCAAGAAGAGAACAAGAGAAAAAAAAAAAAAGAAAAGGAGACAAAAAAACAAACAAAGAGGGGGTACCTCTCATACTCTCTTCCACCTCCCCCCGATGCTCATCCCCCCCCCACCCTCAAAAGAAATGCTGTCTCCAAAATTCTGGATACTCATCTGTTAATAGTAATTGTAGGAATTCTGGTGACCTTCGAAAGTAACCTAATAGCTGCAGCTGTACCTCTCTAGGCTGATCTAAAATTACTTTGTCCCATTTTGCCATATACTTTTTTATTTTATTCTCTATAAAAATTAGTGGATCATTCTGGTCTAAGGCCATTTGATAAGCTACGTCTTGAATTACAGCAGCTATGCTAGGAGCATTTTTGTCCTTCCAGGCTCTTAAAATCTTCTGTCTAACTAACAAGATTACGGTGTTAATCAGGGACTTATTCTGCACTTGATCATGAACCAGAAAGAAAATATGTGTGATTGAGCTCTCATTCTATTGGCGGTTTTTTTTGGGGGGGTTTGGTTGGGTGGGTGGTGGGTTTTAGTGTTGAGGAGTTGTTTGTATTTTTTATTGCAATGTAAAAGAGCTGATTTATTTGGGGCAATGCCCCTCAAAAGGCCCTTTTAAGGGCCATTGGTGTTTAGTGTAGGCTAGGGTTTTTTTATTTGGGGGGGGGGGCTTTTTTATTTTGATAGGGCTATTAGATTAGGAGTAATTCGTTTTTATTTTTGATCATTTTGTTTTTTTATTTTTTTTGTAAGTTAGTAAATTGTATTTTATTAATTTATTTCATTTTATTGTAATGTTAGTTTTTAGTGTAAAACAGGTTAGGTTTTATTTTACAGTTAACTTTGTATTTATTTTAACTAGGTAGTTAGTAAATAGTTAATAACTATTTACTAACTAGTCTACCTAGTTAAAATAAATACAAACTTAACTGTGAAATAAAAATAAAACCTAAGATAGCTACAATATAACTATTAGTTATTTCTCTTGTAAGGTGTATCCAGTCCACGGATCATCCATTACTTGTGGGATATTCTCATTCCCAACAGGAAGTTGCAAGAGGACACCCACAGCAGAGCTGTAATATAGCTCCTCCCCTAACTGTCATAGCCAGTCATTCTCTTGCAACTCTCAACAAGCAAGGACGTTGTAGGAGAGAGTGGTTAAATATAGCTAGTTTATTTTCTTCATTCAAAAGTTTGTTATTTTTAAATAGTACCGGAGTTGTGCTATTTTATCTCAGGCAGTAAATAGAAGAAGAATCTGCCTGAGGTTTCTATGATCTTAGCAGGTTGTAACTAAGATCCATTGCTGTTCTCACATATGTCTGAGGGGATTACACAGATGAGGTAACTTCAGCGAGAGAATGGCGTGCAGTTTATTCTGCTATCAGGTATGTGCAGTTATAATTTTTTCTAGAGATGGAAAACACTAGAAAATGCTGCTGATACCGGATTAATGTAAGTTAAGCCTGAATACAGTGATTTAATAACGACTGGTATCATGCTTACTCCCAGGGGTAATACCCTTATGATATTGCAATATAAAACGTTTGCTGGCATGTTTAATCGTTTTTATATATACTTTGGTGATAAAACTTTATTGGGGCCTAGTTTTTTCCACATGGCTGGCTTAAATTTTGACTAGAAACAATTTCCACTGTTGTAGTATAAAAGTTACAGTTGGTGCAGTTAAAATTACAAACTGTGACATCCAGCTTCCCTCAAAGGCCCTCTGTATGCTATAGGACATCTCTAAAGGGCCCAAAGGCTTTTTATTGGGGAAGGTAGGGCCACAACTTGCTGTGGCAGTTGGTTGTGACTGTTAAAAAACGTCTATTTCGTTTTTTTGATCCGTTTTTTTAACTAAGGGGTTAATCATCCATTTGCAAGTGGGTGCAATGCTCTGTTAGCCTATTATACACACTGTAAAAATTTTGTTTGATTTACTGCATTTTTTCACTGTTTTTCAAATTCTGACAAAATTTGTTTCTCTTAAAGGCACAGTATCGTTTTTTATATTTGCTTGTTAACTTGATTTAAAGTGTTTTCCAAGCTTGCTAGTCTCATTGCTATTCTGTATAAACATGTCTGACATAGAAGAAACTCCTTGTTTATTATGTTTAAAAGCCATGGTGGAACCCCCTCTTAGAATGTGTACCAAATGTACTGATTTCATTTTACGCAATAAAGATCATTTTCTGTCTTTAAAAAATGTATCACCAGAGGAATCTGACGAGGGGGAAGTTATGCCGACTAACTTTCCCCACGTGTCAGACCCTTTGACTCCCGCTTAAGGGACTCACGCTCAAATGGCGCCAAGTACATCTAGGGCGCCCATAGCGTTTACTTTACAAGACATGGCGGCAGTCATGGATAATACACTGTCAGCGGTATTAGCCAGACTACCTGAACTTAGAGGTAAGCGAGATAGCTCTGGGGTGAGACAAAATGCAGAGCATACTGACGCTTTAAGAACCATGTCTGATACTGCCTCACAATATGCAGAAGCTGAGGAGAGAGAGCTTCAGTCAGTGGGTGATGTTAATGACTCAGGAAAGATACCTGATTCTAATATTTCTACATTTAAATTTAAGCTTGAACACCTCCGCGTGTTGCTTAGGGAGGTTTTAGCTGCTCTGAATGACTGTGATACCATTGCAGTGCCAGAGAAATTGTGTAGACTGGATAAATACTTTGCAGTGCCGGTGTGTACTGATGTTTTTCCAAATACCTAAAAGGTTTACAGAAATTATTAATAAGGAATGGGATAGACCAGGTGTGCCGTTCGCTTCCCCTCCTATTTTTAGAATAATGTTTCCAATAGACGCCACCACATGGGACTTATGGCAGACAGTCCCTAAGGTGGAGGGAGCAGTTTCTACTCTAGTAAAGCGTACTACTATCCTTGTCGAGGACAGTTGTGCTTTTTTTTTTTAGATCCAATGGATAAAAAATTAGAGGTTACCTTAAGAAAATATTTATTCAACAAGGTTTTATCCTACAGCCCCTTGCATGCATTGCCCCTGTTACTGCTGCTGCGGCGTACTGGTTTGAGTCTCTGGAAGAGGCTTTACAGGTAGTGACTCCATTGGATGACATACTTGGCAAACTTAGCACTTAAGCTAGCCAATTCTTTTATTCTGATGCCATTGTTCATTTGACTAAACTAACGGCTAAGAATTCTAGTTTTGCTATACAGGCGCGCAGAGCGCTATGGCTTAGATCATGGTCAGCTGACGTGACTTCAAAATCTAAGCTACTTAACATTCTCTTCAAGGGGCAGACCCTATTCGGGCCTGGTTGAAAGAGATTATTGCTGATATCACTGGAGGAAAAGGTCATGCCCTTCCTCAGGACAGGTCCAAATCTAGGGCCAAACAGTCTAATTTTCGTGCCTTTCAAAACTTCAAGGCAGGTGCGGCATCAACTTCCTCTAATAATAAATAAGAGGGAACTTTTGCTTAATCCAAGACGGTCTGGAGACCAAACCTGACCTTGAAAAAAGGTAAGCAGGTAAAAAAACCTGCTGCTGCCTCTAAGACTGCATGAAGGAACGGCCCCCTATCCGGGAACGGATCTAGTAGGGGGAAGACTTTCACTCTTTGCCCAGGCGTGGGCAAGATATGTTCAGGATCCCTGGGCGTTGGAAATTATATCCCAGGGATATCTTCTGGACTTCAAAGCTTCCCCCCCAAAAGGGAAATTTCACCTTTCACAATTATCTGCACACCAGATAAAGAGAGAGGCATTCTTACACTGTGTACGAGACCTCCTAGTTATGGAAGTGATCCATCCAGTTCCAAAGGAGGAACAGGGACAGGGTTTTTACTCAAATCTGTTTGTGGTTCCCAAAAAAGAGAAAAAAGAGGGAACCTTCAGACCAATTTTGGATCTAAAGATCTTAAACAAATTCCTCAAAGTTACGTCGTTCAAGATGGAAACTATTCGTACTATCCTACCACTGATCCAGGAGGGTCAATATATGACTACAGTGGATCTAAAGGATGCTTATCTTCACATTCCGATACACAAAGATCATCATCGGTTTCTCAGGTTTGCCTTTCAAGACAGGCATTACCAGTTGTAGCTCTTCCCTTGGGATTAGCTACAGCCCCAAGAATCTTTACAAAGGTTCTAGGGTCGCTTATGGCGGTCCTAAGGCCGCGGGGCATAGCAGTAGCCCCTTATTTAGACGACATCCTGATACAGGCGTCAAACTTCCAAATTGCCAAGTCTCATACGGACGTAGTACTGGCATTTCTGTGGTCGCATTGGTGGAAAGTGAACGAGGAAAAGAGTATCCCCACTCACAAGAGTTTCCTTTCTAGGGACTCTGATAGATTCTGTAGAAATGAAAATTCACCTGACGGAGTCCAGGTTATCAAAGCTTCTAAATTCCTGCCGGGTTCTTCATTCCATTCCGCGCCCTTCGGTGGTTCAGTGTATGGAAGTAATCGGCTTAATGGTAGCGGCAATGGACATAGTGCCGTTTGCACGCTTACATCTCAGACCGCTGCAACTATGCATGCTCAGTCAGTTGAACGGGGATTACACAGATTTGTCCCCTCAACTGAATCTGGACCAAGAGACCAGGGATTCTCTTCTCTGGTGGCTATATCGGGTCCATCTGTCCAAAGGTATGACCTTTCACAGGCCAGATTGGACAATTGTTACGACAGATGCCAGCCTTCTAGGTTGGGGTGCAGTCTGGAACTCCCTGAAGGCTCAGGGATCGTGGACTCAGGAGGAGTCTCTCCTTCCATTAAACATTCTGGAACTAAGAGCGATATTCAAGGCTCTTCAGGCTTGGCCTCAGTTAGCAACTCTGAGGTACCTCAGATTTCAGTCGGACAACATCACGACTGTAGCTTACATCAACCATCAAGGAGGAACGAGAAGTTCCCTAGAGATGTTAGAAGTTTCAAAAATAATTTGCTGGGCAGAGATTCACTCTTGCCACCTATCAGCTATCCATATCCCAGGTCTAGAGCACTGGGAGGCGGATTTACTAAGTCGTCAGACTTTTCATCCGGGAGAGTGGGAACTCCATCCGGAGGTATTTGCACAACTGATACATTGTTGGGGCAAACCAGAACTGGATCTCATGGCGTCTCGCCAGAACGCCAAGCTTCCGTGTTACGGATCCAGGTCCAGGGATCCCAAGGCGACACTGATAGATGCTCTAGCAGCGCCCTGGTCTTTCAACCTGGCTTATGTGTTTCCACCGTTTCCTCTGCTCCCTCGACTGATTGCCAAGATCAAGCAGGAGAGAGCATCGGTGATTCTGATAGCACCTGCATGGCCACGCAGGACCTGGTATGCAGATTTAGTGGACATGTCATCCTTTCCACCATGGTCTCTGCCTCTGAAACAGGACCTTCTACTTCAGGGTCCTTTCAACCATCTAAATCTAAGTTCTCTGAGGCTGACTGCCTGGAGATTGAACGCTTGATTTTATCAAAGCGTGGCTTCTCCGAGTCAGTTATTGATACCTTAAGACAGGCACGAAAGCCTGCCACCAGGAAAATTTACCATAAGGTATGGCGTAGATATCTTTATTGGTGTGAATCCAAGGGTTACTCATGGAGTAAGGTCAGGATTGCTAGGATATTATCTTTTCTCCAAGAAGGTTTGGAAAAAGGATTGTCAGCTAGTTAAGCGTCTGGCAGATGTTCCAGACGTTCAGGCATTTTGTCAGGCTTTAGTTCGAATCAAGCCTGTGTTTAAACCTGTTGCTCCACCATGGAGCTTAAACTTGGTTCTTAAGGTTCTTCAAGGAGTTCCGTTTGAACCTCTTCATTCCATAGATATCAAGCTTTTATCTTGGAAAGTTCTTTTTTGGTAGCTATTTCCTCGGCTCGTAGAGTCTCTGAGCTATCTGCCTTACAATGTGATTCTCCTTATCTGATTTTTCATACGGATAAGGTAGTCCTGCGTACCAAACCTGGGTTCTTACCTAAGGTGGTATCTAACAAGAATATTAATCAAGAGATTGTTGTTCCATCCTTGTGTTACACAATCTGGACGTGGTCCGTGCTTTAAAGTTTTACTTACAAGCTACTAAAGATTTTCGTCAAACATCTGCTTTGTTTGTTGTCTACTCTGGACAGAGAGGTCAAAAGGCTTCGGCAACCTCTTTTTCTTTTTGACTAAGAAGCTTAATCCGCTTAGCCTATGAGACTGCTGGACAGCAGCCTCCTGAAAGGATTACAGCTCATTCCACTAGAGCTGTGGCTTCCACTTGGGCCTTTAAAAATGAGGCTTCTTTTGATCAGATTTGCAAGGCGACGACTTGGTCTTCGCTTCATATTTTTTCAAAATTTTACAAATTTGATACTTTTGCTTCTTAGGAGGCTATATTTGGGAGAAAGGTTTTATGGGCAGTGGTTCCTTCCATTTAAGTTCCTGCCTTGTCCCTCCCTTCATCCGTGTACTTTAGCTTTGGTATTGGTATCCCACAAGTAATGGATGATCCGTGGACTGGATACACCTTACAAGAGAAAACACAATTTATGCTTACCTGATAAATTTATTTCTCTTGTGGTGTATCCAGTCCACGGCCCGCCCTGTCATTTTAAAGCAGGTAATTTTTAAATTTAAACTACAGTAACCACTGCACCCTATGGCTCCTCCTTTCTCGGCTTGTTTTCGGTCGAATGACTGGCTATGACAGTTAGGGGAGGAGCTATATTACAGCTCTGCTGTGGGTGTCCTCTTGCAACTTCCTGTTGGGAATGAGAATATCCCACAAGTAATGGATGATCCGTGGACTGGATACACCACAAGAGAAATAAATTTATCAGGTAAGCATAAATTGTGTTTTTGTAGCTAGCTTAGGGGTTTTTTTTACAGGTAAGTTTGTATTTAGTTTTAAATAGGTATTATTTAGTTAATAATTGTAAGGTTTATTATTTTTAATTATATTTAAGTTAGGGGGTGTTAGGCTTAGAGTTACGTTAGGGATAGGGTTAGGGTTATGTTAGGGTTAGGATTAGGGGTTAATATGTTTATGTAGAGTTAGTGATGTGGGAGGTCAGAGGTTTAGGGGTTAATAATTTATTTTAGTATATTTTGTTGCGAGGGGCTTGCGGTTTAGTGGTTAATAGGTTTATTAAAGCGGCGGTGTGGGCGGACGGCAGATTAGAGGTTAATATTTAAATAGTGTTTGCGATGCGAGAGGGCGGCGGTTTCGGGGTTAATAGTTTATTTTAGTGGCGACGTTGTCGGGGAGCGGCGGAATAGGAGTTAATAAATTTTAATAGTGGCGGCCATGTGTTTGTGATGCGGGAGGACCTCGGTTTAGGGGTTAATAGGTAGTTTATGGGTGTAAGTGTACTTTTTAACACTTTAGTTATGAGTTTTAGGGTACAGCTTTGTAGCATAAAACTCATAACTACTGACTTTAGATGGCGGTACGGATCTTGTCAGTATAGGGTGTACCGCTCACTTTTTGGCCTCCCAGGCAAACTCGTAATACTGGCGCTATGGGAGTCCCATTGAAAAAGGACTTTTTAAAATGTGTGGTACTGACGTTGCGTGACGGCCAAAAAGTTGTGCAGTACACCTATACCTACAAGACTTGTAATAGCGGCGTTAGGGAAAAAAGCAGCATTATGAAGCATAACTCGTAATCTAGCTGTTAGATAGGTAGCATGAATGTGTGTAGAGAACTACATTGCATTAATTTTGTAAAAATGCTTTTGAGCACTAGATGGCAGCAATGTTTACACATTATTAAAAACATTCTTAAAAAACTGCTGCCATGTAGTGCTCCAGACATATGCATGCTCCTTAGCCTGACTACCTGCTTTTCACAAACAAATTTAAAATAAAGAGGTGAAAACAAGCAGGTTATTCTTCAGTTATTAATATAATTATTATTATAATACCAATTTATAGATCACATTTTCATTGCCAAGTCAAGTTTTGTTTAACAAAAATTCTCTTTTTATATACTTTTTGAGATTTTAACTGCTCTGTTCCCCTTTTGATATGTGTACAAATATTCATCAAAAAACCCTTACTCACCTGAAATGCATTCACACACACACACAGACACACACACACACATACACACACACACAGACACACACACAGGTACAGACACAGACACACACAGACACACACACACACACACAGACACACACACACACACACACACACACACAGACACACACACACAGGTACAGACACACACACACACACACACACACACAGGTACAGACACACACACAAACAGACACACACACACACACAGGTACAGACACACACACAGACACACACACACACACACACACACACACACACTTTTCTATTAAAAGCTGTGACATCAAATCAGTTGTTTATAAACTACTATAACTATTGCCTCCTGTTTCTTATCTTGATAGTGTGCACAGATATTGAGCCTGGGTGGACTTAATTCTTCTGGGAACTGGAGACAGGACTTTGCATTCAGTGAAATACTTCCCTTTGATCTTTACCATGATCTGCTTGACTGCCTTCAAAGTCTTTTGACAAAGAAAAACTGAAATAGTTTAGCAATTTGAACAGTTTTAGGCAGATGTGGGAGAGTTTTCTCAAAGGATAAATTTGCTTACTGTATTTGAACAACATAAGTGCCCTGCCTTCAGTAATTGTAGCAAGATGCTTGTGTGAAAAGAAATCTACATTTTATATCAAATGCAAACCAAAAATATACCAAATTAGTTAATAGAAATAGCTGAGTCATGTGTGCTCGAAATACACAAATTCAAAATATATAACTTTATTGTTTCTCAGATACATAATACAAATGATATATAAATAGTTGAGTTTGTAGATTGCCTTCTGCAACATTTATAATGCAGTCAATGCCAAATTAGGGCCAGATTAGGAGTGGAGTGCAAATGTTTGTGCGCAAGCGATAAGGGGGTTAGGCGTGTTTGCGCTCGTCGGGTTTACTGCTGGTATTATGAGTTGAAAGTAAACGCGATCGCTTGAGTGATTTATGCTAGAATGACTACCGCATCCTCAGAGCTCTGGTTAACTGTTTCAGGGCACAAAAATGTTTCACAAAACACATAAAAAATACGTTGAAAAGTACTGTTACATTCTAATAAAAATTCTATAAAAAAATATTGCACACAAAAGTTATAAGGACTCAAATATATCAGGTCTCGGGTTAGAAAAAAGAAAGGCTTCAAAGGGCTTTAACATTGAGATACATACATATACATGTCTAGAGATGGATATTTGTTTATATATATATATATTAAAGGTGCAGCCACATCCAAGATGAGAGCCTAATGTTTTAGCCGTGAGTACGACCTGGGCTCTCTTCTTGGATGTGACTGCACCGAGAGGACCCATATCTATATGCATTATTAAATAGCATGTGCATGAGGAGAAGTTGTTTACATAAAGGGGAGTGCCTACCAACTTGGGTCAATATGTATAGAAATCACAGTGATTCAATTAAATACATGTTTGCTGTATTGTAAAAAATAAAGGCCACTATTTTATATATGCATAACATTTCTCTGAGTGGAACTGATTGTTGCTTTCTTCCAAAAATTTAAATATAATTTAAAAATAATCATTGTAAGCTTGGGATCAACATAAACTGAAGATATAACACAAAAGATGAAAATGGGAAATGAAAAAATCCCAGAGAAACAATTACAACCATTTGTGCCATAATAGCACAAGCTGTTTGTAAATAATTTTAGTGAGAAACCTCAAGTTTGTGAAAAAGTTAGTGAAAAAGTTTTTTTTTTTTTAATTTGATCGCATTTGGCAGTGAAATGGTGGCATGAAATATACCAAAATAGGCCTAGATCTATACTATGGGTTGCCCACTACACACATATATATATATATATATATATATATATATATATATATATATATATATATATATATACATACATGTCAAGGGATATTCAGGAATTCCTGACAGATATCAGTGTTACGATGTAACTATCGCTAATTTTGAAAAAAGAAGAATTTGGAAATAGCAAAGTGCTACTTGTGCTTATTGCCCTATAACTTGCAAAAAAAGCAAAGAACATGTAAACATTGGGTATTTCTAAACTCAGGACAAAATTTAGAAACTATTTAGCATGGGTGTTTTTTAGTGGTTGTAGATGTGTAACAGATTTTGGGGGTCAAAGTTATTTATTTGGGGGTCAAAGTTATTTTTTCATCATATTTTATTAAAAAAAAATTATAGTACCGTACATTATAAGATATGATAAAAATAATGGTATCTTTAGAAAATCCATTTAATGGCTAGAAATATTTTTGTATAATATGTGTTGGTACAGTAAATGACTAAGAGGAAAATTACAGCTAAACACAAACACCACAGAAATGTAAAAATAGCCCTGGTCCTAAAGGGTAAAAAATTGAAAAATGGTCTGGTCCTTAAGGGGTTAACATAGTTAATGCCATATATACAGCCAAAAAAGCAAATTGCTAATAAATCATAACATTGTCTTGCTGTATTTTTTTTATTACTATTTCACTTTTTTTCTCTCGGTTTAATCAAGAGATCTTGCTGTTGGTGTTGTGTTCAGAATGATGTTTTTCACAAAAATGTAGGTGGAATTACATGTTTCTCAGTGGTGTACACAGACATGTGGCAATGATAGGTGTTATAAATAGCATGTTGTGAAGATCTGAAACCGCAGAGGCTTTCTAGCATTCCTCGAGGTTCCCCCAATGATATGTTGCAGTCTTTCATTTGGTCTTTTGGGCTAACCACCTGACGCCTATTTGAAAAGGCTTACAGCCTTCCTAATCAGTCTTGGTCAGTTCTGGCTAGCAGAGAACACTTTGTGCCACCAGTAAGCTTAATCCCACCTTCAGTGCCAAGCCTCATCTATCAATCCCAGCCTGGAAGAGCAAGTGAGCAGGACAGAAAAAGAGAGGAAGCTCCCAGATAAACATACCACAGCGCCTAAACTCATAATCACTAGAGACTTCCGCTTCCAGGGCCTATAATTAGAAACCCTTCTTTTCCTTGTATTCCCAGTTGACGCAAATGCTTTTTGTGGCTTGGCACCTCATTTGGGGCGTGGGTTTTAGTTTATGGCTCAGCCAACATTTCGTTTAGTCTTCTGATACAGCATAAATAGCTCTCAAGCCACAGTCTACATCTGTACACGTTTTTTTTTCTCCCCCTCCTTTCATGTATAAGCGTTCTGTGTTTTTAAAATCCTTTCCTGAAAGCAGCTTATTGTTTGGTATGCTGTACGTGCGAAAGATAGGAAGTTGTAAATTAAAATAAAACATATGCATCCCCTTTCCTCCCTCCTTCATAGGCGATTAGAAAAGGAAAAAACACATTTTGGTTTCTTTTTAGTTTAGGATTTTCATGTGTATCATTTGTAATGATAGTGCTAGAGCACAGCATATTTATTTTTCTCTACTAATAGATGATGATAATTTTGGTGTGCATTTAAAAGTATGTGTATATATTTATGTATGTGTATATATTTATGTATGTGTGTATATGTATGTGTGTATATTTATGTATGTGTGTATATGTATGTGTGTATATGTATGTGTGTATATTTATATATGTGTGTATATTTATGTATGTGTGTATATGTATGTGTGTATATTTATGTATGTGTATATATTTATGTATGTGTATATATTTATGTATGTGTGTATATTTATGTATGTATATATATTTATGTATGTGTGTATATTTATGTATGTGTGTATATTTATGTATGTGTGTATATTTATGTATGTGTATATATTTATGTATGTGTGTGTATATATATATATATATATATATATATATATATATATATATATATATATATATATATATGAATGAAATTGACTCTTTAATCTCAGCGTTATTCTTGGTGGTGAGCTTTTCACTAAACACTCAAAATACACATGAATAGGTAAATATAGGCAATTATAAGATGATATGTGTAGAAAGCAGCAAAATGTGATTTATATTGGCTGCAGGATTTACTTTTTAAAGTGCACCCTGTGCTCACTGCTAACTTTGCTTTCCAGCGAGCTCCATTACTTTCAATTGGAAACATCTTCCCACTCGCAGGGACTGCCCCTTTTTTACTATTATTCCACCAGGGAAGCCCCTGCGAGGGTTGGCGTTAAAACCATGTCTGATCTGGAGAAGTTTAGATCAGCGGGCTCTTGGAGAGAGCAATTGAAAAAGAAAATTGTATTAGCTATCTATTCCACCCCCACTGAGAACTTGCTTGCTGCCTTTTCTTTTAGCTTATCTGTAGGGAATACTAAAATGTTCATATTTTCAGTATAGGTGGCGATTTCAACAGGCAAATACATATATTTAAATGAAAAAATAAAATTAAAGTTGCTATTTATAAACTATGTAATACATTCCAGCTACAATAAAGTAGATAATAATTTACAGTACCTTTTACATTAATGCATACATTTTATGTTTAACAACAATTTGAATGTATAAATTAAATAAAATTTTACTCAGGAAAACAGGTAAGAGTTCATTGCATTAAAAGCTGCTGTTGGAACACTGTTTTAAGTGGGCCGATTTTTCTCTTGCCCCCACTTGTATTGTTTACATAGCTTTCTATAGCCTATAATGCTGTATTGAAATTTTCAGGATAGGTGGCATTTCTTTCATGTAATTGGCAAGAGTCCATGAGCTAGTGACGTATGGGATATACAATCCTACCAGGAGGGGCAAAGTTTCCCAAACCTCAAAATGCCTGTAAATACACCCCTCACCACACCCACAATTCAGTTTTACAAACTTTGCCTCCTATGGAGGTGGTGAAGTAAGTTTGTGCAAAGATTTCTACGTTGATATGCACTTCTCAGCATTTTGAAGCCCGATTCCTCTCAGAGTACAGTGAATGTCAGAGGGATGTGAAGGGAGTATCACCTATTGAATGCAATGGTTTTCCTCACAGGGATCTATTTCCTCACTGGGATCTCTGTTATCGGTTGTAGAGATTTATCTCCTACCTCCCTTGTCAGATCGACGATATACTCTCATATTCCATTACCTCTACTGAAGTACTGGTTTGGCTATCTGATATATGTGGATGGGTGTCTTTTGGTAAGTATGTTTTCATTGCTTAAGACAGTCAGTTCTAAATATATGTATTGTACTTATATTTGCCATGATTCAGGTTTCAGTATATTTCCTTTTGCAGACTGTCAGTTTCATATCTGGGAAATGCTTTTTTATAAAAATGTATTTCTTACCTGGGGTATAGTCTTTTTTTCAAATTGACTGTCTTTTAAATTTGCGGGCAGAATTAGGCTCGCGAGGGCGCAAAATGCCAGAGTTCATTGCATCATTTTTGCCGCAAGATTTTTTTGGTGCAAAGTTACGTTCGTTGACGCAAATTCGTCATTTCCGGCGTCTTAGTTGACACCGAGTTCTTCACAAGGTTGCATCATCTATGACGCGAGTGTATAATTTCCGGATGTTTTTGGCGCCAAAAAATATTTTTCTGTTTGTTGTGCGTCATACTTGGCACCAAATATTTTCATTATTTAAGACCCCATTTCTATTTGCCTCTTGCCTTTTTCTATGTCAGAGGGCTATGCTGTTTGCATTTTTTCCCATTCCTGAAACTGCCATATAAGGAAATTGATAATTTTGCTTTATATGTTGTTGTTTTTTTCTCTTACATTTGCAAGATGTCTCAATCTGATCCTATCTCAGAATTCACTGTTGGATCCCTGCTGCCTGATAACAGTTCTACCAAAGCTAAGTGCATTTGTTGTAAACTTGTGGATATTATACCTCCAGTTGTGGTTTGTAATAGTTGTCATGATAAACTTTTACATGCAGAAAATGTATCCATCAGTAGTAGTTCATTACCTGTTGCTGTTCCCTCAACATCTAATGCACAAGATATACTTGTAAATTTAAAATAATTTATTTCTGATTCTATTCAGAAGGCCTTGTCTGCTATTCCGCCTTCTAATAAACGTAAAAGGTCTTATAAAACTTCTCATAGAGTTGATGAAACTTCAAATGACCGGCAACATACTGATTTATCCTTCTATGATGAGGATCTATCTGATTCAGAAGATCCTGCCTCAGATATTGACACTGACAAATCCTCTTATTTATTTAAAATGTAGTATATTCGGTCTTTATTGAAAGAAGTGTTGATTGCATTGGATATGGAGGAAACTAGTCCTCTTGATATTAAAACTAGTAAACGTTTAAATTCTATTTATAAACCTCCTGTGGTTATTCCAGAGGTTTTTCCAGTTCCTGATGCTATTTCTGATATGATTGATAAAGATTGGAATAGGCCTGGTACTTCTTTTATTCCTTCTTCACGGTTTAAAAAAGTGTATCCTTTGCCAGCAGTTAGATTGGAGTTTTGGGAAAGGATCCCCAAAGTTGATGGGGCTATCTCTACTCTTGCTAAACGTACTACTATGCCTACAGAAGATAGTACTTCTTTTAAAGATCCTTTAGATAGGAAACTTGAATCTTATCTAAGGAAAGCTTATTTATATTCAGGTCATCTTCTTAGGCCTGCAATTTCTTTGGCTGATGTTGTATCTGCTTCAACTTTTTGGTTGGAAACTTTAGCGCAACAAGTATCGGATCATGATTTGTCTAGCATTGTTAAAGGGACAGTACACTGTAAAACAGTTTTTATATGAATGTATTTTCAATGACTTGATATACCAGCTGCAGAGTATAAAATTTGTGAGAAATTGCATTTTTCAGTTTATTTGTGTATATGAAGTAGCTGGTTTTGTGCTTTTAAACCACAGCCTATTACAATGGGTTGAGCTTCAGGTAATATCAGATCTCATTATGTTATCACTTTTATGTACAGACTTGCTTCCTTATCTTATATTTGTCTAGAAATCCAAAACTCAATACTTAGAGAGAACAATGGAAAACTATTATTTTATTACTTAACTATCATGCCCCCTACTGAGAGTGTAATCTCTTCTGCTGGCTGTGTTTACTTAGGTTATTCATTAGAATATACTCCAGTATAGAAACTTTCAGTATAGGTTGGGATACCACAGGCTAAATCAGCTATTTCAAATGCCAAAATAGTGGTAAAGGAGCTACTTGTAAACAATTTAAAACACTCCAGCAGGTAAAATGAATCATTAGGAACATTTTAAAGGGGAGAACATTTTTGGGTGAACTGTCCCTTTAAGTTGATTCAACATGCTAATAATTTCATTTGTGATGCCATTTTTGATATCAAATTGATGTTAGATATATGTCTTTAGCTATTTTAGCTAGAACAGCTTTGTGGCTCAAATCTTGGAATGCTGATATGACTTCTAAGTCCAGATTGCTATCTCTTTCTTTCCAAGGTAATACATTATTTGGTTCTCAGTTGGATTCAATAATTTCAACTGTCACTGGGGGGAAGGGAGTTTTTTGCCTCAGGATAAAAAACCTAAGGGTAAATCTAAAGCTTCTAACTGTTTTCGTTCCTTTCGACATAATAAGGAACAGAAATCTAATCCTTCCCCAAAGAAATCTGTTTCCAATTGGAAATCTTCCTCAAATTGGAATAAATCCAAGCCATTTAAGAGATCAAAGCCAGCCCCCAAGTCCGCATGAAGGTGCGGCCCTAATTCCAGCTCAGCTGGTAGGGGTCAGATTAAAATTTTTCAAAGATGTTTGGATCAATTCGGTCCAAAATCATTGGATTCAGAGTATTGTCTCTCAGGGGTACAGAATAGGATTCAGGGTAAGGCCGCCTGTGAGAAGATTTTTTCTCTCACACATTCCAGCAAGCCCAGTAAAGGCTCAGGCTTTCCTGAAGTGTGTTTCAGACCTGGAGTTATCAGGGGTAATCATGCCAGTTCCATTTCAGGAACAGGGTCTGGGGTTTTATTCAAATCTATTCATTGTTCCAAAGAAAGAAAATTAATTCAGACCAGTTTTGGATCTAAAGAGTACCAACTTTCAAGATGGTGACTATAAGGACTATTCTGCCATTTGTTCAGCAAGGGCATTATATGTCCACAATAGACTTACAGGATGCATATCTTCATATTTCGATTCATCCATATCACTATCAGTTCTTGAGATTCTCTTTTCTAGAAAAGCATTACCAATTTGTTGCTCTTCCTTTTGGCCTAGAGACAGCTCCAAGAACCTTTTCAAAGGTTCTCGGTGCCCTACTCTCTGTAATCAGAGAGCGGGGTATTGCGGTGTTTCCTTATTTGGACGATATCTTGGTACTCGCTCAGTCTTTACGTTCTGCAGAATCTCACACAAATCAACTAGTATTGTTTCTTTAAAGACATGGTTGGAGGATCAATTTACCAAAAAGTTCTTTGATTCCTCAGACAAAGGTAACCTTTTTAGGTTTCCAGATAGATTCAGTGTACATGACTTTGTCTCTAACAGACAAGAGACGTTTGAAATTGGTTGCAGCCTGTCAGAACCTTCAGTCTCAGTCATTCTCTTCAGTAGCTATGTGCATGGAAGTTTTAGGTCTCATGACTGCAGCATTGGACGCTATCCCCTTTGCTCATTTTCATATGAGACCTCTCCAGCTTTGTATGCTGAACAAATGGTGCAGGGATTATACAAGGATATCACAATTAATATTCTTAAATGCCAATGTTCGACTTTCTCTGACTTGGTGGTTAGATCACCATCATATAATTATAGGGGCCTCTTTCGTTCGTCCAACCTGGACTCTGATCATAACAGATGCAAGTCTTCCGGGTTGGGGAGCTGTTTGGGGATCTCTGACAGCACAAGGGGTTTGGAAATCTCAAGAGGCGAGATTACCAATCGAGATTACCAATCAATATTTTGGAACTCCGTGCAATTTTCAGGGCCCTTCAGTTTTGGCCTCTGTTGAAGAGAAAACCGTTCATTTGTTTTCAGACAGACAGTATCACAACTGTGACATATGTCAATCATCACGGTGGGACTCACAGTCCTCAAGCTATGAAAGAAGTATCTTGGATACTTGTTTGGGAGCAATCCAGCTCCTGTGTAATTTCTGCGGTTCATATCCCAGGTATAGACGATTGGCAAGCGGATTATCTCAGTTGTCAGACTTTACATCCGGGAGAATGGTCACTCCATCCAGATGTGTTTTCTCAAATTGTTCAGATGTGGGGGCTTCCAGAAATAGATCTGATGTCATCTCATCTAAACAAAAAACTTCCAAGGCACCTGTCCAGGTTCAGGGATCCTCAGGCGGAAGCAGTGGATGCATTGACACTTCCGTGGTATTATCAACCTGCTTATATTTTCCCGCCTCTAGTTCTTCTTCCAAGAGTGATCTCCAAGATCATCATGGAGCAATCGTTTGTGCTGCTGGTGGCTCCAGCATGGTCTCACAGGTTTTGGTATGCGGATCTTGTTCGGATGTTCAGTTGCCAACCTTGGCCACTTCCATTAAGGCCAGACCTTCTATCTCAAGGTCCGTTTTTCCATCAGGATTTCAAATCATTAAATTTGAAGGTATGGAAATTGAACGCTTAGTACTTAGTCATAGAGGTTTCTCTGACTCAGTGATTAATACTATGTTGCAGGCTCGTAAATCTGTTTCTAGAAAGATTTATTATCGAGTTTTGAAGATTTACATTTTATGGTGTTCTCATAAATTCTCTTGGCATTCTTTTAGAATTCCTAGAATTTTACAGTTTCTTCAGAATGGTTTGGATAAAGGTTTGTCTGCAAGTTCATTGAAAGGACAAATCTCTGCTCTTTCTGTTTTATTCCACAGGAAAATTGCTAAACTCCCTGATATTTATTGTTTTGTACAGGCTTTGGTTCGTATCAAGCCTGTCATTAAATCATTCTCTCATCCTTGGAGTCTTAATTTGGTTTTGAAGGCTTTACAGGCTCCTCCATTTGAGCCTATGCATTCTTTGGACATTAAACTACTTTCTTGGAAAGCGTTGTTCCTTTTGGCCATCTTTTCTGCTAGAAGAGTTTCTGAATTATCTGCTCTTTCTTGTGATTCTCCTTTTCTGATTTTTCATCAGGATAAGGCAGTTTTGCGGACTTCATTTACATTCTTACCTAAGGTTGTGAATTCTAACAACATTAATAGAGAAATTATTGTCCCTTCTTTGTGTCCTAATCCTAAGAATTTTTTGGAGAGATCTTTACATTCTTTGGATGTGGTGAGAGCTCTGAAATATTATGTTGAAACCACTAAAGATTTCAGGAAGACTTCTAGTCTATTTGTTATCTTTTCTGGTTCCAGGAAAAATCAGAAGGCTTCTGCTCTTTCTTTGGCATCGTGGTTAAAGCTTTTGATTCATCAACCTTATTTGGAGTCGGGTAATGCCCCGCCTCAGAGAATTACAGCTCATTCTACTAGATCAGTTTCCACTTCTTGGGCTTTTAAGAATGAAGCTTCAGTTGATCAGATTTGCAAAGCAGCAACTTGGTCTTCTTTGCATACATTTACTAAATTCTACCATTTTGATGTATTTGCTTCTTCGGAAGCAGTTTTTGGTAGGAAAGTTCTTCAGGCAGCTGTTTCAGTTTGATTCTTCTGCTTATGATTTAAGTTTTCATTTCTATTTTTTGAGAATAATCTTATATTTGGGTTGTGGATGAATTTTTTCAGCGAAATGGGTGTTTTTATTTTTATCCCTCCCTCTCTAGTGACCCTTGCGTGGAGTTCCACATCTTGGGTATTGCTATCCCATACGTCCCTAGCTCATGGACTCTTGCCAATTACATGAAAGAAAACATAATTTATGTAAGAACTTACCTGATAAATTAATTTCTTTCATATTGGCAAGCGTCCATGAGGCCCATCCCCTTTTTTATGATGCTTATGATTTTTTTTGTATGAAGCACAATTATTTCCAAATTCCTTTGTTGATGCTTTACTCCTTTCTTTATCACCCCACTTCTTGGCTATTCGTTAAAATGAATTGTGGGTGTGGTGAGGGGTGTGTTTATAGACATTTTGAGGTTTGGGAAACTTTGCCCCTCCTGGTAGGATTGTATATCCCATACGTCACTAGCTCCTGGACTCTTGCCAACATGAAATTATCAGGTAAGTTCTTACATAAATTATGTTTGTTAACATGCACATGCAGTTATTTCAAATGATAAAATTTTTTAGAAGAGCTATTTGTAAAAAATTATTTTTGTTTCATACTTTTAAATTTAACATTTTGGGCACAATCACATATGTGGCGACGGGAGCAAAACCCAGCGTCGCCAATTTTTAGTCTTATTGAGTGATCACATATACAACGCAGCATACAAGTTATGCACGTATATATTTTACCTGTCGCCCACAGTTTTTACTTCCATAAACCTACATAGAACCGGCGTTGCCAGTCGGTATCACATATTCAGTACAAGGACTTACGTGTGCATAATGTTGAAATTTTACTTCATTTTTTTCCTTGCCACACATGGCAGGTGCAGCAAGCCTTGCGCTGAGTATAAAAGTAACGTAACTCCCTGGGAAGCCGTATAAACACTTAACGCATGCACAATATCAACCCCTTATCTGCCATCCCCCCACATCGCAATAACTAATAAAAGTTAACCCCTAATCCGCCATCCCCACACATCTCAAAATAAAACACCTACGCTTACACAAAATAAAAAAACCCCGTAAAATTACAAAAAATAAAAAAGCTAACATTACAGAAAATAAACTAAATTATCAAAATAAAAAAGGTATTCTTATTATAATACCCTCGTTAAAACAAAAAAAGCCACCCAAAAAAAAAAAAAAACCCTGAATCTAACAATAAGCTACCTTTTGTAGGGCATTGCCCTTAAAGGGACATAATACTCATATGCTAAATCACTTGAAACTGATGCAGTATAACTGTAAAAAGCTGACAGGAAAATATCACCTGAGCATCTCTATGTAAAAAAGGAAGATATTTTACCTCACAATCTCCTCAGCTCACCAGAGTAAGTTCTGTGTAAAAAGTTATACTCAGCTGCTCCCAGCTGCAGGTAAAAAAACTAAAAAAATGAAGAAATGAACAGCAGCCAATCAGCATCAGCAGTGCTGAGGTCATGAACTCTTACTGTGATCTCATGAGATTTGACTTAACTCTCATGAGATTTCATAGTAAGCTTCCTTTACCTGATTGGTGAAATAATATGAGAGTTCACGATGCTCATCCCTTCAGATGTCCCAGGACAGACACACTAAAATGCTGCTTAGAAATCCTTTACAATGGGAGGTGGCTACTGAGGAACTTTTGAGGTAAAATATCTTTCTTTTTTACATAGAGATGTTCAGGTGATATTTTCTAGTCAGCTTTTTACAGCTATGCTGCAGCACTTTAAAGTGTTTAAACATTTGGGTATTATGGCCCTTTAAGTTAACAGCTCTTTTGCCCAGAAAAACAAACAAAAAAACAAACATTACAACCCCCCACCCACCTAACTGCCTAAAAAAAAAAAATTGCCCTTAAAAGTGCATTTGTATGGCCATTGCCATTAAAGGGATACTAACCCCTCATTTTTTCTTTCATGATTCAGATAGAGCATGCAATTTTAAGCAACTTTCTAATTTACTCCTATTATCAATTTTTCTTTGTTCTCATGTTATCTTGATTTGAAAAAGCAGTAATAAAAGGTTAGGAGCCGTCCCATTTTTAGTTCAGCACCTTGGTAGAGCAGCTGATTGGTTTGCTACATTTATCCACAAATCAGCAAGTGCTACCCATGTGCTGAACAAAAAATGGTCTGGCTCTAAAGCTTACAGTACTGCTTTTTCAAATCAAGATAGCATGAGAACAAAGAAAAAATGATAATAGGAGTAAATTAGAAAGGTGCTTAAAATCTCATGCTCGATCTAAATCATGAAATAAAAAATTTGGGTTTAGTATCCCTTTAAAAGGGCAATAAGCTCTTTTGCAGCCCATAAAAAATAAAAATAAAAAAAGCCCTAATCTAAAAAACCAAGACGGCTCCATCTGCATACATCGCCGGTCCATCTTCTGTCTTCTTGGCGGAGGCACAGAGCTGGAGCGTTCGTTGTCGGAGGCGCAGAGCCAGAGCGATTGTCAGGATGCAGAGAGGTCAGCGCTGGAGGAGGTCCTCTTCATGTGATCGTCCGCCGCACACTAAAGATTGAATGCAAGGTACCCCATTTATATTAGTGTACCATTGCATTCCTATTGGCTGAAAATTTAAAATCAGCCAATAGGATGAGAGCTGCTTACGGGGGTATTAGAATAGGAATAACTTTTTTTATTTTGGATTATTTTGTTTGTTATTTTCTGTAATGTTAGGTTTTTTATTTTTTGTAATTTTATTTTTTTTATTTTGAGTAATGTAAGTTTTTTTTAGTAATTTTTATTTTTTTTATTTTTGTAATTGTTTATTATTTTTAATGTAGTTAGTATTTTTTTATTTTATGTAAGTGTATTTTAACTGGGTTTAAGTTAGGGGGTGTTATTAGTGATTGCTTTGTGGGTGGATGGCGGATTAGGGGTTATTAACTTTTATTAGTAGTTGCGATGTGGGGGATAGCTGATTAGAGGTTTTGAATGGCGTTTTGATATGTCAGTGTAATAATTTTTTTTGGCTGGTTTAGATTTTTATGTTTTTTATTTTTTTTGTTATGCGCCACAATATGCTATACTGCCGTAAATTACTAGCGATGCCAGAAATGTGTAATTGACAGTTTTTCAAACTTACGGCAGTATAGCATCTGGCGGCTCGGTTTATGTGATTTAACCGATGTGCGAGGTGAACTTACGGGAGATGTGGGTTTCAGCAGTTGGGCTGAAACTTACGCCACCCTTTTTGCTCTGTTTTTTATATTGATGTTTCAACAAGACATGAGCAATACAATGTTCCTAGCACAAGATACTAACAAATAGTTGACAATGTTAATGTCAGCCGCTTTGGAATCAGTCCGGGATGCAACCCAACTGCTAGCGTGAAATAGAAAGCACACGCTAGCACACTGAGAAATATCCAGGACGTGACCCACTCAGGAAACAGATGAGAAAGGTTAAACAAATAATATTTGCTCCAGAATGCAGGGAAGCCACAAAGGAAAAAACGTCCCTTTAAGCAGGTCAAAGAATATAAAGGAAATGCTCTTATTTGCAGCTTAGAAAAAAGGTCCTTATTAGCAGGCTTGTAACAAAGCAGAAAGTCAAAGTTCTCCTTTGCAACTTGTAAAAGTAAATGTCCCTTTAAGCAGGTTATTAACAAAACAGAAAGTCAAAGTTCTCCTTTGCAGCTTTGTAAAAGAAAATGTCCCTTTAAGCAGGTTATTATTAATCAACGAAAAGATTGTGGAATAAGGCAAAAAGCAAGGTCAGGCAGGCAGAAGTCGGTATCCAAATATCAGCAAAAGGGTTAAGGCAAAAGGCTTGGTCAGGCAGGCAGAAGTCGGTATCCAAATATCAGCAAAAGGGTTAAGGCAAAAGGCTTGGTCAGGCAGGCAGAAGTCGGTATCCAAATATCAGCAAAAGGGTTAAGGCAAAAGGCTTGGTCAGGCAGGCAGAAGTCGGTATCAAGAAAACAGATATTGACAAGGTACTCACAAACTCCAGGGGATCAAACAAACAGGCCCCGATTCAGATCTCCCGCCGTGGTTTAAAGGCAGGAGCATCAACGTCATCAGAGGGGTGTGTCGAGAAAGCGTCACGTTGCTAAGCAACGTGACGTCCGTTACACAGAGAAGATCCGGGAGCCGCGGCGACACGGCAATGAACGGAGGAAATCATGACAGCACCCCCCTCCTCAAGGACCCCTCCGGGGGACAGGACCAGGCCTATCAGGATGAGTCTTGTGGAAGGTCTTGATCAAAGTAGGAGCATGTACTTGATGAGCCGGTTCCCAAGAACGTTCCGTGACTGGATAGCCTTTCCAATGAATGAGATAATACAATTTCTTGCCACGCAACTTGGAATCTAGAATATGGCTGATCTCAAACTCAGGGTGTCCATGCACAAATAACGGTGGAGGTTTAGAAAAAGGCTTAGAATACCTGTTAGTCATCACAGGTTTTAAAAGAGAAACATGGAATACCGGATGGACTTTGAGAGTCTTGGGTAAAGCCACCCTATAAGCAGTGGAACACACCTGACCCAGTATTCGGAAAGGACCCACGTATCGTGGTCCCAATTTGTTAGAAGGTTGTTTCAGGCGAAGAAATCGAGAGGAAATCCAAACTTTATCACCAGGGCGATATTTGGGAGCCTTCTTCCGTCGAAGGTCTGAAAAGAACTTGTAACGTTTAGAAGTTACAGAAAGAATACGATGTATTTTCCGCCAATGTCGAGTTAATCTTCGGGCTGTAAGATCAGAAGCAGGATTCACTGTGGAGGAAGTATGCAAAGGGAATGTTCTGGGCTGATATCCGTAAGCTGCATGAAAAGGAGAAGTCTGAAGGGAGGAATTGTACCGGGCATTATGAGCCAATTCAGCCAAAGGAAGGTAAGAAGTCCAGTTAGAGTGATAATGATCCACATAATGTCTAAGAAATGTTTCAAGACACTGGTTTACTCTTTCAGTCTGACCATTCGATTGTGGGTGGTGAGAAGTAGAGAGAGATATAGTAGTTCCAAAATGTTTACAAAGTGACCTCCAAAATCGAGAGACAAACTGTACCCCTCTATCTGAAACAATATCTAGAGGAAATCCATGGATTCTTACAATATGTGAAATAAAAAGTTCAGAGAGTCTTTTGGCAGATGGTAATCCTGGTAAGGGTACAAAATGGGCAGTCTTAGTGAACCTGTCGACCACCACCCAGATAGTATTGTTTCCAGCGGACAAGGGAAGGTCAGTAATGAAGTCCATGGATACATGAGTCCAAAGCTGGTGAGGTATAGGCAATGGTTGGAGCAATCCTGAAGGAAGTTGGCGTGGAGTTTTGTTCATGGCACATTGTGTGCATACTGAGACGTAATCCTTCACATCTTGAGAGAGAGTAGGCCACCAGACATGTTGTTTGAGGTTTCGAGTGGTAATACTGATGCCAGGATGTCCAGAAAGGGGACTATCATGAGCCCAAAATAAAATCTTGGAACGAAGGCGTTCAGGAACAAAGAGTAAACCATCGGGAGGTTTACAGGACAAAGGAAGATTCTCTTGAGCAGACTGTAATTCTTGTAACCAGGAAGTTGTTAACTGGGCTATGACTTCATGAGGTTGGAGAATGGTACCAGACTCAGGAACTGGGGTATCTTGAAATTGTCTGGAAAGGGCGTCTGCTTTAATATTTTTTGAACCAGGTATGTAAGACAAATTATAGTGAAACCGGGAGAAGAATAATGACCAGCGTGCTTGCCTGGAATTCAATCGTTTGGCTGTTTGGAGATACAGAAGGTTCTTATGATTAGTGAGTATAGTAAATGGCAAAGAAGTACCTTCCAGCCAATGTCTCCATTCATCCAATGCCATTTTGATGGCAAGCAACTCTTTATTCCCTACGTCATAGTTAAATTCAGAAGGAGTGAATTTTTTAGAGAAGAAAGCAACAGGATGAATCTTTCCAGTCTCTGGTATTCGTTGAGACAGAACAGCTCCAGCAGCAACAGAGGAAGCATCAACTTCCAAGATAAATTGAAACTCAGGATTTGGATGACGGAGAATAGGTGCTGAGGAAAAAGCTTCTTTGAGAGACTCAAAAGCTTCTATAGCCTCAGGAGGCCATCTTTTACAGTTCTGTCCTTTTCTAGTGAGAAAAGTAAGAGGAGAAGTAATAGTAGCAAAATTCTTGATGAACTTCCTGTAGTAGTTGGCAAAGCCTAGAAAACGTTGTAAAGCCTTCAAAGAATCAAGTCTAGGCCAATCCAAAATGGCAGAAAGTTTAGTAGGGTCCATTTCAAATCCAGATGCCGATATTACATAACCCAGAAAGGGTATGGATTTTTGATGGAAAGAACATTTCTCCAGTTTAGCAAATAGATGGAATTCTCTTAGACGTTGAAGTACTTTCTTGACATGGTGCACATGATCTTGGTGGTTCTGAGAAAAAATTAAGATGTCGTCAAGGTATATGATGACAAAGATATTCAAAAAATCACGAAAGATCTCGTTTACAAAATGTTGGAAAACCGCCGGAGCATTGCATAGCCCGAAGGGCATGACCAAATATTCATAATGCCCAAATCGAGTGTTAAAGGCAGTCTTCCACTCATCTCCTTTGCGTATACGGATCAAATTGTATGCACCACGTAGGTCGAGTTTGGTGAAAATGGTGGCTCCCTGAAGATAAGTAAAAAGTTCAGGAATAAGGGGCAGAGGATAACTGTTCTTGATGGTAATCTGATTTAATCCTCGGTAATCAATACAGGGTCGTAATCCACCATCCTTTTTTCCTACAAAAAAGAAACCAGCCCCTAGAGGGGAAGAGGAGGGTCGAATAAATCCTCTAGCCAGATTGTCTTTAATATATTCTTCCAAAGCCATGTTTTCTGGTTTAGAAAGTGGATATGTCTTGCCTCGAGGATAGGCAGCCCCGGGAAGGAGATCAATGGGACAATCAAAAGGGCGGTGAGGAGGAAGTCGTTCAGCTTCTTTTTTGGAGAAAACATCCACAAAGTCATGATAAGGCATAGGTAAGGAGTCCGGAGTTTCGACTGTGAGAGCAATAGTGAGTGGTAACTTGGTAATCTTTTGAAGACATTTAGTCTGGCATGTAGATCCCCAGGAAGTGAGTTCACCGAAAGTCCAAGAAAAAATGGGATTGTGAATCTGGAGCCAGGGTAATCCCAAGATAATGGGAAATTGCGGAGTGGGGATGACATCAAAACAAATTGTCTCGGAATGAAGTATTCCTACGGTGAGGAGTAAGGGTTGAGTAGAAAATTGAATATATCCAGAACCCAAAGGATCTCCACTGACCGTAGAGACTGAAATGGAATACTCTTTTTTTAATAAAGGTATAGAGTGAGTAGAGACGAATGTAGAGTCAATGAACACTCCTCCAGCACCAGAATCGATTAGAGCTTGAGTATAAATCTTCTTATGTCCAATTAGAAGGGTTACTGGAACAAAGAGTTTCTTGTATAGGGAATGACCACTGTTTTGGCTTAACTCAGTTCCCTGGACTAGAGTTAAGCCCTGGCTTTTACTGGTCTAGTAGGACAATCCCTTAATAAATGCCCTTTAAGGCCACAGTACAGACATAAGCCAAGAGTCCGTCTTCTCAAGCGTTCAGTCTCAGTTAATTTTATACTTCCCACTTCCATGGGTTCAGCCTGATCAGTAGTAGGAGAGACTGGAGTGACTGGATTAGAAAAACGAGGAGCCAAACGAAAAGGAGTTCGAGTTGAAGACCTCTGTGTTCTATCCTTTTCTTGTAGGCGTTCACGAAACCTGGCGTCGAGACTGATACAGAGATTTATTAAGGCTTCTAAGGACTCTGGAAGTTCACGATACACCAATTCATCCTTGAGACGCTCAGAAAGTCCTTTACGGAAAGCGGCTCTGAGTGCTCCCTGATTCCAACTGGTTTCAGAGGCAAGGGTACGGAACTCAATAGCGTATTGAGAGACTGGTTGATTACCTTGACGTAAATCCAGGAGAGTGGCTTCAGCAGCGGATGACCTTCCAGGTTTATCGAATACATTTGAGAACATAGATAAAAATGTATCAACATCCAAAAGTATAGGATCATTCTTTTCTAGCAAAGGTGATACCCAAGCCAAGGCTTTTCCTTTCATTAAGGAAATAAGAAATGTGATTCTAGAAGAGGGAGTAGCAAAAAGAGTAGGGCTATTTCGGAAATGAAGACGGCATTGATTCAGAAAGCCTCTACATTCTTCAGGATTCCCATCATATTTATCCGGAAGAGGTATCCTGGGGCTTAGTTGTACCTGAGACTGATTGTTAGGAATCGTAGGAGGTAATGCCTCAATAGGATTAGGATTGGGATTAGGATTGGGAGGTGCGGTAGCAACCAAATTTTGTAATAGAGCAGTTATTTGATCAAGTTTAGTGTCCAGAGACTGCAAGTGAGTGGCATGAGATCCCAAAAGCTGTCCCTGGTGAGCCACGGCCATGGATAATTCAGTGGGGTCCATTTTTATGGCCTGTTTGTAATGTCAGCCGCTTTGGAATCAGTCCGGGATGCAACCCAACTGCAAGCGTGAAATAGAAAGCACACGCTAGCACACTGAGAAATATCCAGGACGTGACCCACTCAGGAAACAGATGAGAAAGGTTAAACAAATAATATTTGCTCCAGAATGCAGGGAAGCCACAAAGGAAAAAACGTCCCTTTAAGCAGGTCAAAGAATATAAAGGAAATGCTCTTATTTGCAGCTTAGAAAAAAGGTCCTTATTAGCAGGCTTGTAACAAAGCAGAAAGTCAAAGTTCTCCTTTGCAACTTGTAAAAGTAAATGTCCCTTTAAGCAGGTTATTAACAAAACAGAAAGTCAAAGTTCTCCTTTGCAGCTTTGTAAAAGAAAATGTCCCTTTAAGCAGGTTATTATTAATCAACGAAAAGATTGTGGAATAAGGCAAAAAGCAAGGTCAGGCAGGCAGAAGTCGGTATCCAAATATCAGCAAAAGGGTTAAGGCAAAAGGCTTGGTCAGGCAGGCAGAAGTCGGTATCCAAATATCAGCAAAAGGGTTAAGGCAAAAGGCTTGGTCAGGCAGGCAGAAGTCGGTATCCAAATATCAGCAAAAGGGTTAAGGCAAAAGGCTTGGTCAGGCAGGCAGAAGTCGGTATCAAGAAAACAGATATTGACAAGGTACTCACAAACTCCAGGGGATCAAACAAACAGGCCCCGATTCAGATCTCCCGCCGTGGTTTAAAGGCAGGAGCGTCAACGTCATCAGAGGGGTGTGTCGAGAAAGCGTCACGTTGCTAAGCAACGTGACGTCCGTTACACAGAGAAGATCCGGGAGCCGCGGCGACACGGCAATGAACGGAGGAAATCATGACAGTTAATACGTCAAACAGACTTTTTCTATATACAATATGAACACTTATGCAGGCAATTATAAAGACATACCTATTTTTTCTATAAATTCAATAGAAATAAGTATGAGGTATATGTCAGAGATACAAGTCTGCAGGAATATCCAATCAACAGCAATATACCTCCTTATAGGGGTTGATTTATCAAAGGCTTTCACCAGCCTTCGACCCCCTTACGACTGCAGGTTCTGACAAGAAAACCTGTAGTCTGTATTTAACAAGCAGCGGTCATCAGACTGCTGCCTCCCTAACCTTTTGCCATCTCTTAGGTGGCAAATTTCAATCTCCCTGGTCTCGTCCGACCGAGGAGACTGACAGCGCCTGCCCGTGCATGATTGGCTGTGCGCGAGCAGGGTGCTGCGTTGCAAAAGAGCGCAAAATTCCGTTCTTGTGCAATGCTGAATTCCGGGAGAGGCGATCTGCGGCGGACAGGTGAGCATATATGTGCATCCCTGTCCGCCGCAGTTTGATAAATCAACCCCTTAATATTAATCTTCTGAATCAATATGCAGCCTCTCTTGGACTTCAAATGTAAAGTATACCAGAAACTAATAGGAAAGATAGTTGAAAGAGCCCACTTTTGGTCATTGTTATGTACTGAAAGCTGTTTAAAGAATTGCAAGCTATCTCTAGACTTTGTACAAACCATTGTGATTAGATGCAGTCAACTGTAATGTGTTGTTTATATTGAATATTGGTGGTTATTTTCTAGATTTATCACACATGGCCTAGAGGCTCATAAAAGCTTATTCTACGCCTGGTATCAAAACCAGAGCCCCATTGGAGATGTTGAGGGGAGCAATCACTTATAAGGACAGCCTCTGGAGCTGTAATTCCAGTTAAGACAGTTATTAAAGGGACAGTAAACTCAAAACTACACTTTAATGATTCAGATAGGGCATGTAATTTTAAACAACTTTCCAATTTACTTTTATCATCAAATTTGCTTTGTTCCCTTGGTGGTATTTTTGAAAAGCTAAACCTAGCTAGGCTCAAACTGATTTCTAAACTGTTGAAACTCGCCTCTTAGCTCAGAGCATTTTGAAAGTTTTTCACAGTTAGACAGTGTTAGTTCATGTGTGTCATATAGGTAACATTGTGCTCACTCCCGTGAAGTTATTTAGGAGTCTTCACTGATTGACTACACTGCATGTCTGTCAAAAGCACTTAGATAAGGAGGCTGTCTGCAGAGGCTTAGATACAAGGTAATCACAGAGGTAAAAAGTATATTAATATAACTGTGTTGGTTATGCAAAAACAGGGAATGGGTAATAAAGGGATTATCTATCTTTTTAAATAAGAACAATTTTGGTGTAGACTGTCCCTTTAATGATTCATTTCATGCAGGATTATGTCATGAATACTTCTGAATCTCTGATAACTGTTATATCAGAGGAAATTGTAATATCAATTCTCAATACCTTCAGTATGTTACAGGTACTGTGGGGATTTGCACAGATATAATACAAAATGCTCAATTACATATAAACACTTCCTATCTTTAAACAGAAATCCTGCTTATTTTAAACCAAATGTGTTAGATCATTTTAGAAGAAATGTCAAAGGTCACCTTGTAAAATATGTGGTCTCATATAGGAAAAGTAAATTTGTAGTAAAACAGAGAAAAGAACAACCTCTTAAAAGGACAGGGAACCCAAATTAAGCTTATTAAAAACATATGAACTATGCTACTCAGGACAGTAAGTATTCCAATTGTTTTGGAAGACCAGATTTAGACCTCTTATACTATGTTGTTTAGTTATGTATATGCTCATTCTACTCCAGAGCTATCAAATAACACAAATATTATTCAGAGTAACAATTAATAATCTAAGGAATCATGTTAGTTTACTCAAGGCCGATTTATTGTCTAATTAATATTCCTCAAGCTGAAGAACAGAAGGGTTGCTAGCTTGTTTCTGTGGCATTTACATTATTTGTGAAAAAAGAAACTGACAGGTAGGTTAGTTTAAAACTCTGCAAAAGATCTATTTTTTGTAGTAGGGGCCAGATTACAAGTGCAACATTATTTAGCACTTTTGCTAGAGCATTAATTGCGCTAGAAGTAAACTTTTTGCGGGCATCGGGTTGCGCTGGTATTACGAATTGAAAGTAAAAAGTTATTGCGTTCATGCTAACTCGAAGCGCATAAAAAGCAGAACTTAGAATATTGCGTGTGCAAACCCGATCGCATATTCTCATGTGTGCTAACCCCACATGAAAATAAGAATAGTTCACATTCCAATGTTCTGCACATAGCAGAATATGTTCTATTTATTCATAAATACATATTTCTACATAAATATGATTTTTTTTGGTACAATATATATCTATACCTATATATATATATATATATATATATATATATATATATATATATATGATTATATAAAGGTATAGATATATACTTTGAACATATTCCCCTATGTGCATAACATTGTAATGTGAAATATTTACAGTAAATACACATTATAACACTTTATTAAATATGAATATGTCTAGATATGTATACATATGTATTTAGGTGTTTATATGTGTATATATGTCTGTAAATACCTGAGCCTTTATTACATTTTTTGTGCAATATTTTTTCTAATAATTTTTATTAGATGGTGTTGTCAGAAGTGTAACTGTACTTTGTAGTGCATTTTTTTAGTGTTTTGTGTAACTTTTTTGTTTTGTGAAACAGTTAACCCCAGCTCTGAGGATGCACTTACCCGACGAGCGTTTACTTGACTTGCGCTCAAGCGATCACATTTAATTTCAACTTGTAATACCAGCGCAATTTAACCTGTGGGCAAACATGTGTGCAAACCCGATATTGCTTGTGCTCAAACATTTGCGCTCCATTCGTAATCTGGCCCTAAATCTAAAAATGTAGCTAATGGGACATGGACAATGGAAACATTTTCAGGAGTTTTTTATAATTTTTTTTTTATATATATATATATGAGAAGAGCGATGGTATTGGTTATATTATGTAGCAATATAGTTTAATATATTTTCACCAATGGAGTCCTAAAGGGCCATTGAAGTGGAAAAATGAAATCCTCTAAATTGTAAGAGCATGTAATTTTATCACTAATGACCCTGCAAATCTATGTGTTTAACTCCCCCCCTTGCAGCAGAGAACTGTTGGTCCAAGGAAAAACCTCATGTTGGCCCAATTAGCAGCAATAGTCACTTTACCCAGTAGTGGGACTGTTATTGTCAGAGAACTGCAGAGGTTATCTGTGAGGTACTCAGTCCTGAAGAGGCTGAAGTTGAGAAACAGAAAAGAGCTTCTTGATTGAACAATCTAATTTCTTGTGTTGAAGATGACAAATAGTTACATCAATCAAGAAAGAAGAAATTTGCTTAAAAAATGTTGGAACTATACAGGGAGTGCAGAATTATTAGGCAAATGAGTATTTTGACCACAACATCCTCTTTATGCAGGTTGTCTTACTCCAAGCTGTATAGGCTCGAAAGCCTACTACCAATTAAGCATATTAGGTGATGTGCATCTCTGTAATGAGAAGGGGTGTGGTCTAATGACATCAACACCCTATATCAGGTGTTCATAATTATTAGGCAACTTCCTTTCCTTTGGCAAAATGGGTCAAAAGAAGGACTTGACAGGCTCAGAAAAGTCAAAAATAGTGAGATATCTTGCAGAGGGATGCAGCACTCTTAAAATTGCAAAGCTTCTGAAGCATGATCATCGAACAATCAAGCGTTTCATTCAAACTAGTCAACAGGGTTGCAAGAAGCGTGTGGAAAAACCAAGGCGCAAAATAACTGCCCATGAACTGAGAAAAGTCAAGCGTGCAGCTGCCAAGATGCCACTTGCCACCAGTTTGGCCATATTTCAGAGCTGCAACATCACTGGAGTGCCCAAAAGCACAAGGTGTGCAATACTCAGAGACATGGCCAAGGTAAGAAAGGCTGAAAGACGACCACCACTGAACAAGACACACAAGCTGAAACGTCAAGACTGGGCCAAGAAATATCTCAAGACTGATTTTTCTAAGGTTTTATGGACTGATGAAATGAGAGTGAGTCTTGATGGGCCAGATGGATGGGCCCGTGGCTGGATTGGTAAAGGGCAGAGAGCTCCAGTCCGACTCAGACACCAGCAAGGTGGAGGTGGAGTACTGGTTTGGGCTGGTATCATCAAAGATGAGCTTGTGGGGCCTTTTCGGGTTGAGGATGGAGTCAAGCTCAACTCCCAGTCCTACTGCCAGTTTCTGGAAGACACCTTCTTCAAGCAGTGGTACAGGAAGAAGTCTGCATCCTTCAAGAAAAACATGATTTTCATGCAGGACAATGCTCCATCACACGCGTCCAAGTACTCCACAGCGTGGCTGGCAAGAAAGGGTATAAAAGAAGAAAATCTAATGACATGGCCTCCTTGTTCACCTGATCTGAACCCCATTGAGAACCTGTGGTCCATCATCAAATGTGAGATTTACAAGTAGGGAAAACAGTACACCTCTCTGAACAGTGTCTGGGAGGCTGTGGTTGCTGCTGCACGCAATGTTGATGGTGAACAGATCAAAACACTGACAGAATCCATGGATGGCAGGCTTTTGAGTGTCCTTGCAAAGAAAGGTGGCTATATTGGTCACTGATTTGTTTTTGTTTTGTTTTTGAATGTCAGAAATGTATATTTGTGAATGTTGAGATATTATATTGGTTTCACTGGTAAAAATAAATAATTGAAATGGGTATATATTTGTTTTTTGTTAAGTTGCCTAATAATTATGCACAGTAATAGTCACCTGCACACACAGATATCCCCCTAAAATAGCTAAAACTAAAAACAAACTAAAAACTACTTCCAAAAATATTCAGCTTTGATATTAATGAGTTTTTTGGGTTCATTGAGAACATGGTTGTTGTTCAATAATAAAATTAATCCTCAAAAATACAACTTGCCTAATAATTCTGCACTCCCTGTAATGCACTATCCCATGTTGTGCTAGGACGAAGATCATGGGGAAATCACTTGTGGTTGACATTGCTGCAGTGGTGGAACTTATTTGCAGTGTGGTGTTGGCAGTTAAGGTATAATATTGTGCTGTGAGATTTTGGTGAATAATAAGGATTGGGGGACAAACACATATGGATACATGCAGAGGGGATACACAAGTATGTGTGCATGAATAAATACATACAGTATATTTATTAATGTTCAGTAGATTATTCCAATGATTGACTAAGGCAAGGGATGAAAAATCTTGTCTTCCTAAAATATCTTTGTCATCTTTTGTCATCTTGTGACTCATGAATTAAATCAGATTGTACTTAAAGTACATTAGCAATTAAATACATGTTTATTGTCACAATAATACTAGAGATAATCACAACAGTCTACATGTGGTTTTGCATCCTGGTTTTGCTTTCTGTAAGCTAATCAAGCATACTGCACAGTACCACAGACCTAGTTTAGGCACACCTAGAGAAATAATAAGAAGCAGTGTATTATCCATGAATTATTTACTTTATGAAAATAAATATTGTATTAATAGTACTGTTTACAATCTTTTTTTATTTAAATAGAATCCAACTTGGTGGTGCTCTGGATCCAAGGTGGTGGTGTCCTGACAATGAAAAATGTATTACCCTTCTCATCTAAACAATTTACTAATAAAATAACCAAACACCTACCTTTCATTGAGAACATATTTCTTTTTGACCTTTTTCCATAAAATAGGCTACCATTGCTACTGAGTCTAAGCCTTTCAGGTGTTGGGCCTCACCCACGATACACTTGTCAGTATATAGCAGGGTTATAATACAATTTATTTGTTATTATTCTTTAAAACAAACCCCCAATTAAAATGTATATACAAAACAATTGAAATTAATTATTATTCCTAAATTCTTTAGATTAGTTAAAATGTATATACATATTGCAATATATTTATGTAGAGACCAGAGTATGGACCGTTAACTTAACAATGCTTAGTTAGACAATATAACAAAATATTTCAACATCCAATTGATTTGCCAATTTATTTGGACTGAATTAACACCTCTTATTTGCTACAATAAGGCAAATTCTAATATATATAATATATATATATATATATATATATATATATATATATATATATATATATATATATATATAGCAATAACTGTAATTAATTTATGATATTAAAATACAAAATTATTTCTAAACATCAATATGTAATACCAGTATACTAACTACAATCTAACTAAAGCTTTAGAATATCTTTGATTTTAAATATTAAATATATAGTTGCTTATACTTTATCAGATCACCAGTTTGAGAATTCAGTTAATATCCAAATATGTCTTTCATCATATGTTATAGGAGAATTATGCACATTTGTAAGATAATTAATCTTGATAGTCTCTTATCCACAAAGAGTGTCTCAACGTATTTGTCTTACAGAAAACTGTGTTAGCAGATTTAAAGGTATCTTATGCGCTAGACACATCTCCCAGGTTCATACACATATGCCATTTGAGTATTTTAAATAGACTTGAAAATTATAGACAAATCATTTATATGACTCTCTAGGTATACATTAATTTATCTAAGAACTATGTAGATAATTTGTTATCAAAAGTACATAGGTTTAAGATATTTTGAAATCTTGACTCTTAGGCTTTCAATTTCCCATGTGTCTGTAGGTAACTTGAGTTCAGATTCTTTGTGTATCTGAGGTTCAGGGGCAATTAACAGGCCTGTGCTATTTACTATATTCTCAGAATTTCTGTTTGTTTACCTGACTTATGTAGAGAATCTTGTCTCCAACATCACAGGATACATCCAAGCTTGGTTAATTATCAGACCCATGTAATGACCCCATATGGAGTTATGAGCTTCAAAGGCTAAATTAATTTAGAGATTTTAATCTGGGAAGGCTATACAACAATAATTCATTAGAAATTACCTCTCTTCTGAGTCCGTTATCAAAGGCTCTTGAGATGTGACATTATCTCTTATAGTTTGGGACCAATGTTTGTTCTTTCTCTTGTTAGGTGTATCCAGTCCACGGATCATCCATTACTTGTGGGATATTCTCCTTCCCAACAGGAAGTTGCAAGAGGATCACCCACAGCAGAGCTGCTTTATAGCTCCTCCCCTAACTGCCATATCCAGTCATTCTCTTGCAAGCTCTCAACATAGCTGGAGGTAGTAAGAGGAAAGTGGTAAAATATAGTTAGTTTCTCCTGTTAAGTGTAGTCAGTCCACGGGTCATCCATTACTTATGGGATTATATCTCCTCCCTAACAGGAAGTGCAAGAGGATCACCCAAGCAGAGCTGCTATATAGCTCCTCCCCTCTACGTCATACCCAGTCATTCTCTTGCACCTAACTAATAGATAGGACGTGTGAGAGGACTGTGGTTGTTAAACTTAGTTTTTATTTCTTCAATCAAAAGTTTGTTATTTTAAACAGCACCGGAGTGTGTTGTTTTTTCTCAGGCAGCATTAGAAGAAGAATCTACCTGAGTTTGTGTATGATCTTAGCGGTCGTAACTAAGATCCATTTGCTGTTCTCGGCCATTCTGAGGAGTGAGGTAACTTCAGAACAGGGGACAGCAGGCAGGGTTCACCTGCAAGGAGGTATGTTGCAGTATATTATTTTCTAAGGAATGGAATTGACTGAGAAAATACTGCTAATACCGATGTAATGTAAGTGCAGCCTTAAATGCAGTAGTAGCGACTGGTATCAGGCTGATATGTATGTATGTTTACACTGAGGTATTTCTAGGGAATGGAACTTCACTAAGAAAATACTGTATACATTTAAGTTATATTTGAGCCTCTACTGCAGTGAAAGCGACTAGCAGCAGGCTTATTAATAACATTTCATAATTTTATTTTTAAACGTTTACTGGCATGTTAATCGTTTTTTTCTGAGGTACTTGGTGATAAAACTTTATGGGCATGATTTTTACCACATGGCTGTCGTTTGTTTATGAATAAAATCAGTTTACTGAGCTTCCCCACTGTTGTATTATGAGTGGGAGGGGCCTATTTTAGCGCTTTATTGCGCAGTCAAAATTCAGTCACAGTCTTCCTATTTCTTCCTCCATGATCCAGGACGTCTCTACAGAGCCCAGGGGTCTCCAAAACTAGTTTTGAGGGAGGTAATCACTCACAGCAGACCTGTGAGACTGTGTTTTGACTGTGATAAAAACGTTTATATTGAATTGTTATCCGTTTTTGGGTACTAAGGGGTTAATCATCCATTTGCTGGTGGGTGCAATCCTTTGCTAACTTAATGCATTTACTGTGAAAATTTGGTTGCTATAACTAATTTGGTTCATTGTTATTTCAACTGTGACAGTTTTTTGTGCTTCTTAAAGGCACAGTAACGTTTTTTATATTGCTTGTAAATTTATTTGAAAAGTATTTTCCAAGCTTGCTAGTCTCATTGCTAGTTTGTTTAAACATGTCTGACACAGATGAATCTCTTTGTGCAATATGTTTAAAGGCCAATGTGGAGCCCAATAGAAATTTGTGTACTAATTGCATTGATGCTACTTTAAATAAAAGCCAATCTGTACATGTAAAGAAAATTTCACCAGACAACGAGGGGGAAGTTATGCCGACTAACTCTCCTCACGTGTCAGTACCTTCGCCTCCCGCTCAGGAGGTGCGTGATATTGTGGCGCCAAGTACATCAGGGCGGCCCATACAAATCACTTTGCAAGACATGGCTAATGTTATGACTGAAGTACTATCTAAATTGCCAGAATTTAGGGGTAAACGCGATCACTCTGGGGTAAGAACAGAGTGCGCTGATAATAATAGAGCCATGTCTGATACTGCGTCACAATTTGCAGAACATGAGGACGTAGAGCTTCATTCTGTGGTTGACGGATCTGATCCAAGTAAACTGGACTCAGACATTTCAAATTTTAAATTTAAGCTTGAGAACCTCCGTGTATTACTAGGGGAGGTATTAGCGGCTCTGAATGATTGTAACACGGTTGCAATTCCAGAGAAAATATGTAGGCTGGATAAATATTTTGCGGTACCGACGTGTACTGACGTTTTTCCTATACCTAAAAGGCTTACAGAAATTGTTAACAAGGAGTGGGATAGACCCGGTGTGCCTTTTTCACCCCCTCCTATATTTAGAAAAATGTTTCTAATAGACGCCACCACATGGGACTTATGGCAGACGGTCCCTAAGGTGGAGGGAGCAGTTTCTACTCTGGCTAAGCGCACCACTATCCCGGTGGAGGATAGCTGTGCTTTTTCAGATCCAATGGATAAAAAATTAGAGGGTTACCTTAAGAAAATGTTTGTTCAACAAGGTTTTATATTACAACCCCTTGCATGCATTGCGCCTGTCACGGCTGCGGCGGCATTCTGGTTTGAGTCTCTGGAAGAGACCATTAGCACAGCTCCATTGGATGAGATTATAGACAAGCTTAAAGTCCTTAAGCTAGCTAATTCATTTATTTCTGATGCCGTAGTACACTTAACTAAGCTTACGGCTAAGAACTCCGGATTCGCCATTCAAGCGCGCAGAGCGCTGTGGCTTAAATCCTGGTCAGCCGATGTGACTTCTAAATCTAAATTGCTTAACATACCTTTCAAAGGGCAGACATTATTCGGGCCCGGTTTGAAAGAAATTATCGCTGACATTACGGGAGGTAAGGGCCATGCCCTGCCTCAAGACAGAGCCAAACCAAGGGCTAAACAGTCTAATTTTCGTGCCTTTCGTAACTTCAAGGCAGGAGCAGCATCAACTTCCTCCGCTCCAAAACAGGAAGGAACTGTTGCTCGCTACAGACAGGGCTGGAAACCTAACCAGTCCTGGAACAAGGGCAAGCAGGCCAGAAAACCTGCTGCTGCCCCTAAGACAGCATGAAGTGAGGGCCCCCGATCCGGAAACGGATCTAGTGGGGGGCAGACTTTCTCTCTTCGCCCAGGCTTGGGCAAGAGATGTCCAGGATCCCTGGGCGTTAGAGATCATATCTCAGGGATATCTTCTGGACTTCAAAGCTTCTCCTCCAAAAGGGAGATTTCATCTTTCAAGGTTGTCAGCAAACCAGATAAAGAAAGAGGCGTTTCTACGCTGTGTACAAGACCTTTTACTAATGGGAGTGATCCACCCAGTTCCGCGGTCGGAACACGGACAAGGGTTTTACTCAAATCTGTTTGTGGTTCCCAAAAAAGAGGGAACCTTCAGACCAATCTTGGACTTAAAGATCCTAAACAAATTCCTAAGAGTTCCATCGTTCAAAATGGAAACTATTCGGACAATTTTACCTATGATCCAAAAGGGTCAGTACATGACCACAGTGGATTTAAAGGATGCCTAACTTCACATACCGATTCACAAGGATCATTATCGGTATCTAAGGTTTGCCTTTCTAAACAGGCATTACCAGTTTGTAGCTCTTCCCTTCGGGTTAGCTACGGCTCCAAGAATCTTTACAAAGGTTCTGGGCTCTCTTCTGGCGGTACTAAGACCGCGAGGAATATCGGTAGCTCCGTACCTAGACGACATTCTGATACAAGCGTCAAGTTTCCAGACTACCAAGTCTCATACAGAGTTAGTTCTGGCATTTCTAAGGTCGCATGGGTGGAAGGTGAACGTAGAAAAGAGTTCTCTATTGCCACTCACAAGAGTTCCCTTCTTGGGGACTCTTATAGATTCTGTAGAAATGAAAATTTACCTGACAGAGGACAGGTTAACAAAACTTCTAAATGCTTGCCATGTCCTTCATTCCATTCAACACCCGTCAGTGGCTCAATGCATGGAGGTAATCGGCTTAATGGTAGCGGCAATGGACATAGTACCTTTTGCACGCCTGCATCTCAGACCACTGCAATTGTGCATGCTAAGTCAGTGGAATGGGGATTACTCAGATTTGTCCCCTATGCTAAATCTGGATCAAGAGACCAGAGATTCTCTTCTATGGTGGCTTTCTCGGCCACATCTGTCCAAGGGGATGCCCTTCAGCAGGCCAGATTGGACGATTGTAACAACAGACGCCAGCCTGCTAGGTTGGGGCGCTGTCTGGAATTCCCTGAAGGCTCAGGGATCATGGACTCAGGAGGAGAGACTCCTTCCAATAAACATTCTGGAATTAAGAGCAGTTTAGCAATTCTGAGGTTCATCAGGTTTCAGTCGGACAACATCACGACTGTGGCTTACATCAACCATCAGGGAGTGACAAGGAGTTCCCTAGCGATGATGGAAGTCTTAAAGATAATTCGCTGGGCAGAGTCTCACTCTTGCCACCTGTCAGCGATCCACATCCCAGGCGTGGAGAACTGGGAGGCGGATTTCCTAAGTCGCCAGACTTTTCATCCGGGGGAGTGGGAACTTCATCTGGAGGTATTTGCCAAACTGCTTCAGCATTGGGGCAAACCAGATCTGGATCTCATGGCGTCTCGCCAGAACGCCAAGCTCCCTTGTTACGGATCCAGGTCCAGGGACCCGGGAGCGGTACTGATAGATGCTCTGACAGCACCTTGGGTTTTCAACATGGCTTATGTGTTTCCACCCTTCCCGATGCTTCCTCGATTGATTGCCAGGATCATACAGGAGAGAGCATCGATAATTCTAATAGCGCCTGCGTGGCCACGCAGGACCTGGTATGCAGATCTAGTGGACATGTCGTCCTGTCCACCTTGGTCTCTACCTCTGAGACAGGACCTTCTGATTCAGGGTCCTTTCAAACATCCAAATCTAATTTCTCTGAGGCTGACTGCATGGAGATTGAACGCTTGATTCTATCAAAGCGGGGATTCTCGGAGTCAGTGATTGATACCTTAATACAGGCTAGGAAACCTGTTACCAGGAAAATTTACCATAAAATATGGCGTAAATACTTACATTGGTGCGAATCCAAGAGTTACTCATGGAGTAAGGTTAGGATTCCTAGGATATTGTCTTTTCTACAAGAAGGTTTAGAAAAGGGTTTATCTGCTAGTTCGTTAAAGGGACAGATCTCAGCTCTGTCTATCCTTTTACAGAAACGTCTGTCAGAAGTTCCAGACGTTCAGGCTTTTTGTCAGGCTTTGGCCAGGATTAAGCCTGTGTTTAAGACTGTTGCTCCGCCGTGGAGCTTAAACTTAGTTCTTAACGTTCTGCAGGGTGTTCTGTTTGAACCCCTTCATTCCATTGATATCAAGCTGTTATCTTGGAAAGTTCTGTTTTTAATGGCTATTTCCTCGGCTCGAAGAGTCTCTGAGCTATCGGCCTTACATTGTGATTCTCCTTATCTGATTTTTCATTCAGACAAGGTAGTTCTGCGTACTAAACCTGGGTTCTTACCTAAGGTAGTCACTAACAGGAATATCAATCAAGAGATTGTTGTTCCATCATTGTGCCCTAACCCTTCTTCAAAGAAGGAACGACTTCTGCACAATCTGGACGTCGTCCGTGCCCTGAAATTTTATTTACAGGCAGCTAAAGATTTTCGCCAAACTTCTTCCCTGTTTGTCGTTTATTCTGGACAGAGGAGAGGTCAAAAAGCTTCGGCTACCTCTCTCTCTTTCTGGCTTCGTAGCATAATACGTTTAGCCTATGAGACTGCTGGACAGCAGCCTCCTGAAAGAATTACAGCTCATTCTACTAGAGCTGTGGCTTCCACTTGGGCCTTTAAAAATGAGGCCTCTGTTGAACAGATTTGCAAGGCTGCAACTTGGTCTTCGCTTCACACTTTTTCGAAATTTTACAAATTTGACACTTTTGCTTCTTCGGAGGCTGTTTTTGGGAGAAAGGTTCTACAGGCAGTGGTTCCTTCCGTGTAAAGAGCCTGCCTGTCCCTCCCGTCATCCGTATACTTTTAGCTTTGGTATTGGTATCCCATAAGTAATGGATGACCCGTGGACTGACTACACTTAACAGGAGAAAACATAATTTATGCTTACCTGATAAATTCCTTTCTCCTGTAGTGTAGTCAGTCCACGGCCCGCCCTGTTTTTACGGCAGGTCTAAATTTTAAATTAAACTCCAGTCACCACTGCACCCTATAGTTTCTCCTTTCTCGTTTGGTTTCGGTCGAATGACTGGGTATGACGTAGAGGGGAGGAGCTATATAGCAGCTCTGCTTGGGTGATCCTCTTGCACTTCCTGTTAGGGAGGAGATATAATCCCATAAGTAATGGATGACCCGTGGACTGACTACACTACAGGAGAAAGGAATTTATCAGGTAAGCATAAATTATGTTTTTTTCTTCAATCAAAAGTTTATTGTTTTTAAATGGTACCGGAGTTGTGCTATTTTATCTCAGGCAGCATTTAGAAGAAGAATCTGCCTGCGTTTTTCTATGATCTTAGCAGAAGTAACTAAGATCCACTGCTATTCTCACATATGTCTGAGGAGTGAGGTAACTTCAGAGGGAGAATGGCGTGCAGGGTATCCTGCAATAAGGTATGTGCAGTTAAGTTTTTCTAGGGATGGAATTTGCTAGAAAATGCTGCTGATACCGGATTAATGTAAGTTAAAGCCTAAATACAGTGATTTAATAGCGACTAGTATCAGGCTTGCTATCAGAGGTATATACTCTGATTAATGTGCAATATAAAACGTTTTCTGGCATGTTTAATCATTTTTATAAATGCTTTGGTGATAAAACTTATTGGGGCCTAGTTTTTTCCACATGGCTGGCTTTATTTTTGCCTAGAAACAGTTTCCTGAGCCTTTCCACTGTTATAGTATAAAAGTTACAGTTGGTGCAGTTAAAATTACAAACTGTGACATTCAGCTTCCCTCAGCAGTCCCCTGCATGCTATAGGACATCTCTGAAGGGCTCAAAAGGCTTCAAAAGTAGGAGCTGTGGCAGTTGTTATGACTGTTTAAAAAACATATTTTTCGTTTTGTTAATCTGTTTTTTGTATTAAGGGGTTAATCATCCATTTGCAAGTGGGTGCAATGCTCTGTTAACTTGTTACATACACTGTAAAAATTTCGTTAGTTTAACTGCCTTTTTTCACTGTTATTTCAAATTTTGGCAAAATGTGTTTCTCTTAAAGGCACAGTAACATTTTTTTATATTGCTTGTTAACTTGATTTAAAGTGTTTTCCAAGCTTGCTAGTCTCATTGCTAGTCTGTATAAACATGTCTGACATAGAGGAAACTCCTTGTTCATTATGTTTAAAAGCCATGGTGGAACCCCATAGGAGAATGTGTACTAAATGTATTGATTTCACTTTAAACAATAAAGATCAGCTGTTATCTTTAAAAGAATTATCACCAGAGTATTCTGACGAGGGGGAAGTTATGCCGACTAACTCTCCCCACGTGTCGGACCCTTTGACTCCCGCTCAAGGGACTCACGCTAAAATGGCGCCAAGTACATCAAAGACGCCCATAGCGATTACTTTGCAGGACATGGCGGCAATCATGGATAATACCCTGTCAGCGGTATTAGCCAGACTGCCTCAATTCAGAGGAAAGCGCGATAGCTCTGGGGTTAGACGTAATACAGAGTGCGCAGATGTTTTAAGGCCCATGTCTGATACTGCGTCACAATATGCAGAAGCTGAGGAAGAGCTTCAGTCTGTGGGTGACGTCTCTGACTCGGGGAAACCTGATTCAGATATGTCTACTTTTAAATTTAAGCTTGAGAACCTCCGGGTGTTGCTTGGAGAGGTTTTAGCTGCTCTGAATGACTGTGACACAATTGCAGTGCCAGAGAAATTGTGTAGACTGGATAAATACTACGCGGTGCCGGTGTGTACTGACGTTTTTTCCAGTACCTAAAAGGTTTACAGAAATTATTACTAAGGAGTGGGACAGACCCGGTGTGCCGTTTTCCCCCCCCTCCTATTTTTAGAAAAATGTTTCCAATAGACGCCACCACACGGGACTTATGGCAGACGGTCCCTAAGGTGGAGGGAGCAGTTTCTTCTTTAGCAAAGCATACCACTATTCCTGTCGAGGACAGTTGTGCTTTTTCAGATCCAATGGATAAAAAATTAGAAGGTTACCTTAAGAAAATGTTTATTCAACAAGGTTTTATCCTGCAGCCCCTTGCATGCATTGCTCCTGTCACTGCTGCTGCGGCGTTCTGGTTTGAGTCTCTGGAAGAGGCCTTTCAGACAGCTACTCCATTGACTGAAATACTTGACAAGCTTAGAACAGTTAAGCTAGCTAATTCTTTTGTTTCTAATGCCATTGTTCATTTGACTAAACTAACGGCTAAGAATTCTGGATTCGCCATCCAGGCGCGTAGGGCGCTATGGCTTAAATCTTGGTCAGCTGACGTGACTTCAAAGTCTAAATTACTTAACATTCCCTTCAAGGGGCAGACCCTATTCGGGCCTGGTTTGAGGGAAATTATTGCTGACATTACTGGAGGTAAGGGTCATACCCTTCCTCAGGACAGGGCCAAATCAAGGGCCAAACAGTCTAATTTTCGTGCCTATCGAAACTTCAAGGCAGGTGCAGCATCAACTTCCTCTGATACAAAACAAGAGGGAACTTTTGCGCAATCCAAGCCGGCCTGGAAATCTAACCAGGCCTGGAGCAAAGGCAAGCAGGCCAGAAAGCCTGCTGCTGCCTCTAAGACAGCATGAAGGAACGGCCCCCTATCCGGCAACGGATCTAGTAGGGGGCAGACTTTCTCTCTTCGCCCAGGCGTGGGCAAGAGATGTTCAGGATCCCTGGGCGTTGGAGATCATATCTCAGGGATATCTTCTGGACTTCAAAGCTTCCCCCCCACAAGGGAGATTTCACCTTTCGAGATTATCTGTAAACCAGATAAAGAAAGAGGCATTCTTACGCTGTGTGCAAGACCTCCTAATAATGGGAGTGATCCATCCAGTTCCACAGATGGAACAAGGACAGGGATTTTATTCAAATCTGTTTGTGGTTCCCAAAAAAGAGGGAACCTTCAGACCAATTTTGGATCTAAAGATCTTAAACAAATTCCTCAGAGTTCCATCGTTCGGACAATCCTACCTATGATCCAGGAGGGTCAGTACATGACCACATTGGATTTGAAGGATGCTTACCTTCACATACCGATTCACAAAGATCATCATCGGTTCCTAAGGTTTGCCTTTCTAGACAGGCATTACCAGTTTGTGGCTCTTCCCTTCGGGTTAGCTACAGCCCCAATAATTTTTACAAAGGTTCTGGGGTCTCTTCTGGCGGTCCTAAGACCACGGGGCATAGCAGTGGCCCCTTATCTAGACGTCATCCTGATACAGGCGTCAAACTTCCAAATTGCCAAATCTCATACGGACATAGTGTTGGCATTTCTGAGGTTGCATGGGTGGAAAGTGATCGAGGGAAAGAGTGCTATATCACCCCTCACAAGGGTTTCCTTCCTAGGAACTCTGATAGATTCCTGCCGTGTTCTTCACTACATTCCGCGCCCTTCGGTGGCTCAGTGCATGGAAGTGATCGGCTTAATGGTAGCGGCGATGGACATAGTGCCATTTGCGCGCCTACATCTCAGACCGCTGCAATTATGCATGCTCAGTCAGTGGGTTCTGGGGTCTCTTCTGGCGGTCCTAAGACCACGGGGCATAGCAGTGGCCCCTTATCTAGACGTCATCCTGATACAGGCGTCAAACTTCCAAATTGCCAAATCTCATACGGACATAGTGTTGGCATTTCTGAGGTTGCATGGGTGGAAAGTGAACGAGGGAAAGAGTGCTCTATCACCCCTCACAAGGGTTTCCTTCCTAGGAACTCTGATAGATTCCTGCCGTGTTCTTCACTACATTCCGCGCCCTTCGGTGGCTCAGTGCATGGAAGTGATCGGCTTAATGGTAGCGGTGATGGACATAGTGCCATTTGCGTGCCTACATCTCAGACCGCTGCAATTATGCATGCTCAGTCAGTGGAATGGGGATTACACATATTTGTCCCCTCTGCTAAATCTGGATCAAGAGACCAGAGATTCTCTTCTCTGGTGGCTATCTCGGGTCCATCTGTCCAAAGGTATGACCTTTCGCAGGCCAGATTGGACAATTGTAACAACAGATGCCAGCCTTCTAGGTTGGGGTGCAGTCTGGAATTCCCTGAAGGCTCAGGGATCGTGGAGTCAGGAGGAGAAACTGCTCCCAATAAATATTCTGGAGTTAAGAGCAATATTCAATGCTCTTCTAGCTTGGCCTCAGTTAGCAACCCTGAGGTTCATCAGATTTCAGTCGGACAACATCACGACTGTGGCTTACATCAACCATCAAGGAGGGACCAGGAGCTCCCTAGCGATGTTAGAAGTCTCCAAGATAATTCGCTGGGCAGAGACTCACTCTTGCCATCTATCGGCGATCCATATCCCAGGTGTAGAGAACTGGGAGGCAGATTTTCTAAGTCGTCAGACTTTTCATCCGGTTGAGTGGGAACTCCATCCGGAGGTGTTTGCTCAATTGGTTCATCGTTGGGGCACACCAGAATTGGATCTCATGGCGTCTCGCCAGAACGCCAAGCTTCCTTGTTACGGATCCAGTTCCAGGGACCCAGAAGCGACGCTGATAGATGCTCTAGCAGCACCGTGGTTCTTCAACCTGGCTTATGTGTTTCCACCGTTTCCTCTGCTCCCTCGACTGATTGCCAAAATCAAACAGGAGAGAGCATCGGTGATCTTGATCGCGCCTGCGTGGCCACACAGGACCTGGTATGCAGACCTGGTGGACATGTCATCCTTTCCACCTTGGCCTCTGCCTCTGAGACAAGACCTTCTACTACAAGGTCCTTTCAATCATCCAAATCTAATTTCTCTGAGACTGACTGCCTGGAGATTGAACGCTTGATTTTATCAAGGCGTGGCTTCTCCGAGTCAGTCATTGATACCTTAATACAGGCATGAAAGCCTGTAACCAGGAAAATCTACCATAAGATATGGCGCAAATATCTTCATTGGTGTGAATCCAAGAATTACTCATGGAGTAAGGTTAGAATTCCTAGGATATTGTCCTTTCTCCAAGAGGGTTTGGATAAAGGATTATCAGCTAGTTCTTTAAAGGGACAGATTTCTGCTCTGTCTATCCTTTTGCACAAGCGTCTGGCAGAGGTTCCAGACGTCCAGACATTTTTTCAGGCTTTGGTTAGAATTAAGCCTGTGTTTAAACCTGTTGCTCCTCCATGGAGCTTAAACTTGGCTCTTAAGGTTCTTCAAGGAGTTCCGTTTGAACCCCTTCATTCCATTGATATCAAACTTTTATCTTGGAAAGTTCTGTTTTTGATGGCTATTTCCTCGGCTCGTAGAGTCTCTGAGTTATCAGCTTTACAATGTGATTCTCCTTATCTGATTTTCCATACAGATAAAGTAGTTCTGCGTACAAAACCTGGGTTTTTACCTAAGGTAGTTTCCAACAAGAATATCAATCAAGAGATTGTTGTTCCATCATTGTGTCCTAATCCTTCTTCAAAGAAGGAACGTCTTTTACATAATTTGGACGTAGTCCGTGCTTTAAAGTTTTACTTACAAGCGACTAAAGATTTTCGTCAAGCATCTTCCCTGTTTGTTGGTTACTCTGGACAGAGGAGAGGTCAAAAGGCTTTGGCAACCTCTCTTTCTTTTTGGCTTCGGAGCGTAATACGCTTAGCCTAATGAGACTGCTGGACAGCAGCGCCCTGAAAGGATTACAGCTCATTCTACTAGAGCTGTGGCTTCCACCTGGGCCTTTAAAAATGAGGCTTCTGTTGAACAGATTTGCAAAGCGGCGACTTGGTCTTCGCTTCATACCTTTTCAAAATTTTACAAATTTGATACTTTTGCTTCTTCGGAGGCTATTTTTGGGAGAAAGGTTCTACAGGCAGTGGTCCCTTCCTTTTAAGTACCTGCCTTGTCCCTCCCTTCATCCGTGTACTTTAGCTTTGGTATTGGTATCCCACAAGTAATGGATGATCCGTGGACTGGATACACCTAACAAGAGAAAACATAATTTATGCTTACCTGATAAATTTATTTCTCTTGTGGTGTATCCAGTCCACGGCCCGCCCTGTCCTTTTAAGGCAGGTCTAAATTTTAAACTACAGTCACCACTGCACCCTATGGTTTCTCCTTTCTCTGCTAGTTTCGGTCGAATGACTGGATATGGCAGTTAGGGGAGGAGCTATATAGCAGCTCTGCTGTGGGTGATCCTCTTGCAACTTCCTGTTGGGAAGGAGAATATCCCACAAGTAATGGATGATCCGTGGACTGGATACACCACAAGAGAAATACATTTATCAGGTAAGCATAATTTATGTTTTTTAGAAGTCCTGTCTATTTCTTTTGCTCTACAAGTCTGTAGTTGAGAATAAAAGGGAGGGGTTGGTATCACCCATTCCAGTGTTTGTTCACAATGCAGCTAAATCCATTCATAGTAGATATTAGCTAGATGAGATATTGAATTATGTGATATCCAATGCTACTTAGCCATACCCTTACACACTAATCTTCAAATGTCATTATATTTCAGCAGTTTTTTAGACTGGCACAGGGCCACCTATTCATGACTTTATATTTAAAAGTATATCTGCTTTACATTAAAAATGTGTCTCATATTTTGTAGGGATGTTGCTAGTCACCTCGGATACCTTAGGACATGATTTTCACGTTTTCCAAATCCTTACTCATCCATGGTCCTCCTCTCAAAGTGCTGTGCATCATCTGTATACTCTACATCGAGGAGAGACAGAAGCTAAGGTATGTTTAGCAAGTGTTTATTCAGAAATATGTAATGTCTAAGATCTAAAGCAAATATGCAAACAAAGGGGAATTCATGTATTTATGTGGTTTCTTAAAAGCAAGGTAGAGCTAAACTTCACCTCTTTGCCCCCATGTTTGTACCAGCTTAAAGGATCACTAAACACAGTAGAAAAGCTTACTCAACAAATGAGATACAGGCTTCTAAGCAGCATGCCCCCTGCTCCTATAATTAACATTCCTAAGTGGCTGAATGTCTTGATGTGCCTGCTACCCCTATGAAGAAGCCTGTAACAATAGGACTTATGTTATATTTGACAGACAGATTAAGATGTGTGATTCCTGTGCTTCAGCAGTAGTAGAAGATTTTATTTATCAACCTCAAGCTAAGGGTTGTAATATGCTCCTGGTGGTTTTTGAACTCATTACGCTTGCTGGCTGTATTAAACTTTCTTTTACAGCTTCTGCTTTATAGTCTCCATGTTGATTGTCAAGTGTTTAAACTTGGTCATAAATTGTGTTTTCTTTAAGGTTTGTATTTTCTTTCCTTTCCTTGAAACCATCCCACAGTGGTCTAGATTACAAGTGGCGCGCTAACGTTAATGTGTTGCAGGTATTACAAGTTGATTTAGGTTAGTGCAACTGAAGACCTCACGTCTTTAGGGATAAAAAATGTTTTTGCCAAATACAACATAAATAGATTAAATATATATATATATATATATATATATATCTAAATAATAATTCAATAATAATATATAATGTCCTTTACTGTGTATTTACTATAAATATCTTGCATTACAATATTCTTCACATACCGTCATGCCGCGCCGCTCTAGCCGTTGCTAGGGGCACGGCGTCTCCTTCCCTGCTCGTTGCCGGGGTTGTGCCAGATCCGGATGTGTGCGGCGCTGACGTCATCGCCGCACGCTCCTCTCTTCCTGATGCCGATCCGGACGCCTGACGCAAATCCTGCGCCTATGTAAGTGCCATCACAATGATCTATCACTGTCCAAGTATAGGTGTTACCTTGTGTTCTCCTGGGTGTGATAGATCGTTGTTTCATTTAGCCTACTCGTGTATGATCCCTGCCTGTCTGACTACTCTGCCTGCTATAACCCTTAATTACTGGATTAATATACTGTTGCTGAACCCTGCCTGTCTGAATACTCTGCTTATTAACCCCTGTCAATTCTATTAGCTGATCCAATGAGCCAATCGGATTGAACTTCAATCCGATTGGCTGATTAAATCAACCAATCGGATTTTTCCTCCCTAAATTCCGATTGGCTGATGGAATCCTATCAGCCAATCGGAATTCGAGGGACGCCATCTTGGATGACGTCATTTAAAGGAACCTTCATTCGTCGGGTAGTCGTCGGCCGATGAGGATGTTCCGCGCCGGAGGTCTTCAAGATGGAGCCGCTCATCGCCGGTTGGATGAAGATAGAAGATGCCGCTTGGATGAAGACTTCTGCCGGAGGGAGGACCTCTTCTGCCCTGATCGAATGAAGACTTCTGCCGGTCCGGATGTCCTCTTCTGCCGCATCGGATGACCAGTGGTGCCCGGCTGGGTGAAGACAGCTCAAGGTAGGGTGATCTTCCATGGGGTAGTGTTAGGTTTATTTAAGGGGGATCGGGTGGGTTTTAGAGTAGGGGTGTGTGGGTGGTGGGTTGTAATGTTGGGGGGGTATTGTATTTATGTCTTTTTTACAGGTAAAAGAGCTGATTACTTTGGGGCAATGCCCCGCAAAAAGCCCTTTTAAGGGCTGGTAAATGAACTGGTTACTTTGTAATTTAGTTTAGGGTAGGGAAATTTTATTTTTTGGGGGGCTTTTTTATTTTATTAGGGGGCTTCGATTAGGTGTAATTAGATTAAACTTCTTGTAATATTTTTTTTTATTTTTTGTGATTTAGTGTTTTTTTTTTGTAATATAGTTTAGTTTATTTAATTGTATTTTATATTAGATAATTGTAGTTAATTTATTAATTAATTTATTGATAGTGTAGTGTTAGGTGTATTTGTAACTTAGGTTAGGATTTATTTTACAGGTAATTTTGTAATTATTTTAACTAGGTAGCTATTAAATAGTTATTAACTATTTAATAGCTATTGTACCTAGCTAAAATAAATACAAAGTTACCTGTAAAATAAATATAAATCCTAAAATAGCTATACAGGGAGTGCAGAATTATTAGGCAAATGAGTATTTTGACCACATCATCCTCTTTATGCATGTTGTCTTACTCCAAGCTGTATAGGCTCGAAAGCCTACTACCAATTAAGCATATTAGGTGATGTGCATCTCTGTAATGAGAAGGGGTGTGGTCTAATGACATCAACACCCTATATCAGGTGTGCATAATTATTAGGCAACTTCCTTTCCTTTGGCAAAATGGGTCAAAAGAAGGACTTGACAGGCTCAGAAAAGTAAAAAATAGTGAGATATCTTGCAGAGGGATGCAGCACTCTTAAAATTGCAAAGCTTCTGAAGCGTGATCATCGAACAATCAAGTGTTTCATTCAAAATAGTCAACAGGGTCGCAAGAAGCGTGTGGATAAACCAAGGCGCAAAATAACTGCCCATGAACTGAGAAAAGTCAAGCGTGCAGCTGCCAAGATGCCACTTGCCACCAGTTTGGCCATATTTCAGAGCTGCAACATCACTGGAGTGCCCAAAAAGCACAAGGTGTGCAATACTCAGAGACATGGCCAAGGTAAGAAAGGCTGAAAGACGACCACCACTGAACAAGACACACAAGCTGAAACGTCAAGACTGGGCCAAGAAATATCTCAAGACTGATTTTTCTAAGGTTTTATGGACTGATGAAATGAGAGTGAGTCTTGATGGGCCAGATGGATGGGCCCGTGGCTGGATTGGTAAAGGGCAGAGAGCTCCAGTCCGATTCAGACGCCAGCAAGGTGGAGGTGGAGTACTGGTTTGGGCTGGTATCATCAAAGATGAGCTTGTGGGGCCTTTTCGGGTTGAGGATGGAGTCAAGCTCAACTCCCAGTCCTACTGCCAGTTTCTGGAAGACACCTTCTTCAAGCAGTGGTACAGGAAGAAGTCTGCATCCTTCAAGAAAAACATGATTTTCATGCAGGACAATGCTCCATCACACGCGTCCAAGTACTCCACAGCGTGGCTGGCAAGAAAGGGTATAAAAGAAGAAAATCTAATGACATGGCCTCCTTGTTCACCTGATCTGAACCCCATTGAGAACCTGTGGTCCATCATCAAATGTGAGATTTACAAGGAGGGAAAACAGTACACCTCTCTGAACAGTGTCTGGGAGGCTGTGGTTGCTGCTGTACACAATGTTGATGGTGAACAGATCAAAACACTGACAGAATCCATGGATGGCAGGCTTTTGTGTGTCCTTGCAAAGAAAGTTGGCTATATTGGTCACTGATTTGTTTTTGTTTTGTTTTTGAATGTCAGAAATGTATATTTGTGAATGTTGAGATGTTATATTGGTTTCACTGGTAAAAATAAATAATTGAAATGGGTATATATTTGTTTTTTGTTAAGTTGCCTAATAATTATGCACAGTAATAGTCACCTGCACACACAGATATCCCCCTAAAATAGCTAAAACTAAAAACAATCTAAAAACTACTTCCAAAACTATTCAGCTTTGATATTAATGAGTTTTTTGGGTTCATTGAGAACATGGTTGTTGTTCAATAATAAAATTAATCCTCAAAAATACAACTTGCCTAATAATTCTGCACTCCCTGTAATGTAATTATTAATTATATTGTAGCTATTTTAGGGTTTATTTTATAGGTAAGTATTTAGTTTTAAATAGGAATACTTTAGTTAATAATGTTAATATTATTTAGATTTATTTAAAGAATAATTAAGTTAGGGGGTGTTAGGGTTAGACTTAGGTTTGGGGTTAATATATTTAATGTAGCTGGCGGCGGTGTAGGGGGATCAGATTAGGGGGTAATATATTTAATGTAGCTGGCGGCAGTGTAGGGGGATCAGATTAGGGGGTAATACATTTAATGTAGCTGGCGGCGGTGTAGGGGGATCGGATTAGGGATTAATACATTTAATGTAGCTGGCGGCGGTGTAGGGGGACCAGATTAGGGGGTAATACATTTAATGTAGCTGGCGGCGGTGTAGGGGGATCAGATTAGGGGGTAATACATTTAATGTAGCTGGAGGCGGTGTAGGGGGATCAGATTAGGGGGTAATATATTTAATGTAGCTGGCGGCGGTGTAGGAGGATCAGATTAGGGGGTAATACATTTAATGTAGCTTGCGGCAGTGTAGGGGGATCAGATTAGGGGGTAATACATTTAATGTAGGTGGCGGCGGGCCCTGGAAGCGGCGGTTTAGGGGTTAAACACTTTATTTAGTGGCGGCGGGGTCCGGGAGCGGCTGTTTAGGGGTTAATACATTTATTATTAGGAGTGAGAGGGGGGATTGCGGATATAGGGGTATACGTGTCGGGATGATGTTTGTGAGGCGTGTTAGACAGTTACGGGAGATTTTATATTTTAGTAAGTTTCTTTAGGTGCAGGCAGTTTCTAAAGTGCCGTAAGTCACTGGCGACTCCAGAAATTTGTACTTACACTTATTTCTGGACATCGCTGGTTTGTCCGACTTACGGCACTTTAGCTATATTGGATACCCCGATGTGCGAGGTGAAACTATGGGCGGCGCAGGTTACCTCGCTTGCTCCGAAAACTACGACGTATATCGGATCGCGCCCTTGAACTGATTAACTTTATAATTTATTTTTTTTCTATTAATTATTTAGAATATTTTAGAATATTTATAATAATTTGTAATAATTATTTTTATATTTAATATCAAAATAACAGGCCTTAAGATATCTAAGTTTCCATGTGCGCTAACCCGACACCGTGTTAGAGCTAGATTGGCAAACACGAAGTGTCTTACGCTTATTTTACAGTGCTATGTTCTTCAGATAGAATTTTGTTTTTTAATTTGTATTATGAAATATATATATATATATGTTATTTTTTTTATTTAAAATCTATATCTATACCTATATAAATATCTATAGGAATAGATATACAGGTATATGAAAAAATATGTATTTACATTAAAAATAACTTGTTCTTGTATGGGAAGAACATTGGAATGTGAAATATTAATAACTCCTGTCGGGCTGCGCACAAACAATAAGTGTTTTCTTCTTCAACACTCTCCATTGAAGTCTATGGGGTGAACTTGTTAGCATGGTTGTAATATCCAAAGTCCTTTATTTAGTGTGTGTCCTTTTACTTTTAACTTGTAATATGCTCGCTAACCTGCACGTAAACAGATTTCTTTCATGTAATTAATAAGAGTCCATGAGCTACTGACATATGGGATATACAATCCTACCAAGAGGGGCAAAGTTTCCCAAACCTCAAAATGCCTATAAATACACCCCTCACCACACCTACAATTCAGTTTTACAAACTTTGGCTCCTATGGAGGTGGTGAAGTAAGTTTGTGCTTAGATTCTATGTTGATATGCGCTTCTCAGCATTTTGAAGCCTAATTCCTCTCAGAGTACAGTGAATGTCAGAGGGATGTGAAGGGAGTATCACCTATTGAATGCAATGGTTTTCCTCACAGGAGATCTATTTCATAGGTTCTCTGTTATCGGTCGTAGAGATTCATCTCCTACCTCCCTTTTCAGATCGACGATATACTCTCATATTCCATTACCTCTACTGATAACCATTTCAGTACTAGTTTGGCTATCTGCAATAGGTGGATGGGTGTCTTTTGGTTAGTATATTTTCCATTACTTAAGACACTCACAGCTATGGTTTGGCACTTTATGTATTTATATAAAGTTCTAAATATATGTATTGTACTTATATTTGCCATGAGTCAGGTTTAAGTATATTTCCTCTTGCAGACTGTCTGTTTTATATCTGGGAAATGCATTTTTTAGGGGAAAAAAATTCTTACCTGGGGTATAGTCTTTTTTCAATTGACTGTTCTTTTTAATTTGCGGGCCAAATTAGGCTCGCGAGGGAGCAAAATGCCAAAGTTTATTGCGTAATTTTTGGCGCAAGATTTTTTTTTGGTGCGAAGTTACGTACGATGACGCAAATTCTTCATTTCTGGCGTCTTAGTCAACGCCGAGTCCTTTCACAAGGTTGCGTCTTCGATGACGTGAGTGTGTCATTTCCGGATGTTGTTAGCGCCAAAAAAAATTCTGTTTGTGTTGTGCGTCATACTTGGCGCCAAATATTTTCATTATTTAAAACCCCATTCCTATATGCCTATTGCCTTTTTTCTCTATCAGAGGGCTATGCTGTTGGCATTTTTTCCTATTCCTGAAACTGCCATATAAGGAAATTGATAATTTTGCTTTATATGTTGTTTATTCTCTTACATTTGCAAGATGTCTCAATCTGATCCTGTCTCAGAAATCACTGTTGGAACCCTGCTGCATGATAACAGTTCTATCAAAGCTAAGTGCATTTGTTGTAAACTTGTGGAGATTATTTCTCCAGCTGTGGTTTGTAATAGTTGTCATGATAAGCTTTTACATGCAGAGAATGTGTCCATCAGTAATAGTGCATTGCCTGTTGTTCCTTCAACATCTAATATACAAGATATACCTGTGAATTTAAAAGGTTTTTTTTTTTTTTTTTCATTTTCAAATACTTTTATTAAGATATTTCCAAGATGTACAATTTCAAACATAAAAGAAAAACATTCAAAATAGCATTGATCATTACAGTGATATTGCAGTGATACGATTATTACAAACTCGAGGTTAGCAGTTATTATTGGGTTAGATTAAAAATACCAAACATCCGCTATATGAGTACATGAATTATCTATAAATAAATTGACATTGACATCCTCCTAACTATTTTTATTTCTCCGTGTTGTTTATGTTCAGGTAAACTTCGGATTTAGAGAGAGTGAGCATGGAAATAGTAATTATATAGTTGACTATTGGGAGTATGTAAGGGATTAAGTTAGGGATTAAGTTATTGCTAATTATTTAGGTATTCTTCCCATAGGAAAGTTATATTATGAAATTCTTCTACTCGCCTGGTGTGTATATAATGATATTTCTCCAAGTGGAGAAAGTAAGTTACTTTAGTTTTCCATAATGTAGAAGATGGTAGGTTTGCTTTATTCCAATTTAATGGAATTAGTCTTTTTGCCAAGTTAATCATGATAGTGAGGAGTGTTTGTTTTAATTTACATGTAATTTTTGGAAATTTATTGAAGAGAAAAACCCAGGGGGTTAACGGGAGGGACATACCCAAAGCCTTTTCAATCTCAGGTTTAAGGGAGAGCCAATAAGATTTAGCTATTGGGCAAGTCTACCATATATGTGCAAAGGTTGCTGTCTCCCCGCAACCCCTCCAGCACATAGCAGTCGTACCGGGAAGTAAGTGATGTAATCCAGCGGGCGTATAGTACCATCTACTTAGCAGTTTAATATTCATTTCCGCCATCAAAATAGATGAGGAAGCTTTTGTCTTTTGTTGGAAGATGACATTCCATTCAGATGGGTCTAAGTTGAGTTCGAGATCAGATTCCCATTTAGCCACGAATGTAGGGAGGGAAGAATGAAATACATTTGATAGTAATTTATATGTTAAAGATAAAATTCCTTTTTGCGGTTGAGGATGGAGACATATTGTTTCAAAGTTTGAGAGGTGCCTTTTTAATTGGGATTTAAAAGGATGTGTCGATAGGTAATGTTTCAGTTGTGTATAAGTGAACCAGTTTTGAAAATTCATCCCAAGAATATCACATATCGCCTGTTGAGGCTGTATTTCTTTATCTTTATATAAAAGGTGGTGTGGGATTGAGCTTTGTATGGAAGGGATAGGATGAGTTTGATTAGTGGCCTTTATTAATGATGAAAACGGTGAGTTTTTACTTATCAGTGTTAGAGGGGAATGTATGGTGGAAATTGAGGGGTATTTCTTAAGTAATTTATCCCATTGTCTGAAAGTTTCATTCACTATCTTAGGAGTTGTGTTTAGTAGCTTGCGTTGGGCAGTTGGTATCCAGCAGTTCCCACATAAGTAGTGATTATCGGAGAGTGATTGTTCTAATTGAATCCACTCTTTGTTTATTGTTTCCTTGCACCAATCTAAAATCCGCGTTAAAAAAACTGCATGTCTATAGCGCAATAGGTTAGGAGCTCCGATCCCTCCCATCTCTTTAGGACGGTATAAGGGGGAAGTGGCAATATGAGGTTGTTTATGTGACCATATAAAGCAATCAATCTGTTTTTGTAGGGAAAATAATAGGTGCTCTGGAAGGGTTTGCAGGAAATATATTTTAGGGAGAATGATCATTTTGACAGCGTTAATTTTCCCCAGCCAAGAGAGGGGCTTAAGATTCCAAGAACTAAGAATGGCTTGAGTTGACAATTTGAGAGTCTTATAGTTTAGGGAAATTATATCTTCTATGAATGGTGAGATGTATACTCCTAAGTATTTGATGGCCTTGGGTTGTATATGGAAGCTAAACTGCTGTTGGATTCTTTTTAAGACATCTAATTTCAAATGAGTGGCCAATAATTCAGATTTTGTGATGTTTATCTTAAAATTGGAATAGATTCCATATAGTTGTAATGTTTGCATCAGAGGGGTTAATGATTTTTCGGGTTCTGTTAGCGTTAAAAAGATGTCATCCGCATATAAAGTTATCTTATAGGCTGTTGATCCAACCTCAAATCTTTGGATGTTGATATTATTTCTAATATGCGAGGCAAGTATTTCCATTGCCATTATAAACAGGAGGGGTGAAAGGGGACAACCCTGCCTTGTTCCGTTTTTAATTTTAAAAGGGGAGGATATAGAGTCATTCAATTTGATTTTGGCCTGTGGGTTATTGTAGAGGGTGAATATTTTTCCTATAATTTCTTGGGGGAGGCCGAATGTGTTCATTGTTTGTTTCAAAAAGGACCAGTCTAATCTATCAAAGGCCTTTTCCACGTCCATGGATAGGAATACAGAAGGGATTTTTTGGTTAGATGCATATTCCATAAGGTCTAATATTTTAGTGGTATTGTCTCTAGCTTCTCTTGAGGGCGTGAAGCCGGCCTGATTAGTATGTATGAGTGAGGGTAGGATTAAATTTATTTTAGAGGCTATGATTTTTGTGAAGAGTTTAACATCGAGGTTTAGAAGGGAAATGGGACGGAAGTTTTGGGGGTTTGCCTGGTTTTGGCAGCACCACTACTAGTACCTCTAGCATTGAAGATGGAAATGGGTTGTCGTCTGTTACTTCATTAAACAACGTTGTGAGATAAGGTGTTAGGATGGATGAAAATGTCCGGTAATATTTGGCTGTAAAGCCGTCAGGGCCAGGGCTTTTTCCTATTTTTAAAGTTTTAATGGCAGATAGGATTTCTTGAGGAGATATTTGTTTAATGAGTTGGTCTTTTTGTTTATCGGTCAGCATTGGCAATGGGTATTTCTTTCATGTAATTAGCAAGAGTCCATGAGCTAGTGACGTATGGGATATACATTCCTACCAGGAGGGGCAAAGTTTCCCAAACCTCAAAATGCCTATAAATACACCCCTCACCACACCCACAATTCAGTTTTTACAAACTTTGCCTCCGATGGAGGTGGTGAAGTAAGTTTGTGCTAGATTCTACATTGATATGCGCTCCGCAGCAAGTTGGAGCCCGGTTTTCCTCTCAGCGTGCAGTGAATGTCAGAGGGATGTGAGGAGAGTATTGCCTATTTGAATGCAGTGATCTCCTTCTACGGGGTCTATTTCATAGGTTCTCTGTTATCGGTCGTAGAGATTCATCTCTTACCTCCCTTTTCAGATCGACGATATATACTCTTATATATACCATTACCTCTGCTGATTCTCGTTTCAGTACTGGTTTGGCTTTCTACAAACGTGTAGATGAGTGTCCTGGGGTAAGTAAATCTTATTTTCTGTGACACTCTAAGCTATGGTTGGGCACTTTGTTTATAAAGTTCTAAATATATGTATTCAAACATTTATTTGCCTTGACTCAGAATGTTCAACTTTCCTTATTTTTCAGACAGTCAGTTTCATATTTGGGATTATGCATTTAAATTATTCATTTTTTCTTACCTTCAAATTTGACTCTTTTTTCCCTGTGGGCTGTTAGGCTCGCGGGGGCTGAAAATGCTTCATTTTATTGCGTCATTCTTGGCGCAGACTTTTTTGGCGCAAAAATTCTTTTCCGTTTCCGGCGTCATACGTGTCGCCGGAAGTTGCGTCATTTTTTGACGTTATTTTGCACCAAAAATGTCGGCGTTCCGGATGTGGCGTCATTTTTGGCGCCAAAAGCATTTAGGCGCCAAATAATGTGGGCGTTTTATTTGGCGCAAAAAATATGGGCGTCGCTTTTGTCTCCACATTATTTAAGTCTCATTTTTCATTGCTTCTGGTTGCTAGAAGCTTGTTCTTTGGCATTTTTTCCCATTCCTGAAACTGTCATTTAAGGAATTTGATCAATTTTGCTTTATATGTTGTTTTTTTTCTCTTACATATTGCAAGATGTCTCACGTTGCATCTGAGTCAGAAGATACTACAGGAAAATCGCTGTCTAGTGCTGGATCTACCAAAGCTAAGTGTATCTGCTGTAAACTTTTGGTAGCTATTCCTCCGGCTGTTGTTTGTATTAATTGTCATGACAAACTTGTTAATGCAGATAATATTTCCTTTAGTAAAGTACCATTGTCTGTTGCAGTTCCTTCAACATCTAAGGTGCAGAATGTTCCTGATAACATAAGAGATTTTGTTTCTGAATCCATCAAGAAGGCTATGTCTGTTATTTCTCCTTCTAGTAAACGTAAAAAATCTTTTAAAACTTCTCTCCCTACAGATGAATTTTTAAATGAACATCATCATTCTGATTCTGATGACTCTTCTGGTTCAGAGGATTCTGTTTCAGAGATTGATGCTGATAAATCTTCATATTTATTTAAAATGGAATTTATTCGTTCTTTACTTAAAGAAGTATTAATTGCTTTAGAAATAGAGGATTCTGGTCCTCTTGATACTAATTCTAAACGTTTAGATAAGGTATTTAAATCTCCTGTGGTTATTCCAGAAGTTTTTCCTGTTCCTAATGCTATTTCTGCAGTAATTTCCAAAGAATGGGATAAATTGGGTAATTCATTTACTCCTTCTAAACGTTTTAAGCAATTATATCCTGTTCCGTCTGACAGGTTAGAATTTTGGGACAAAATCCCTAAAGTTGATGGGGCTATTTCTACCCTTGCTAAACGTACTACCATTCCTACGTCAGATGGTACTTTGTTTAAAGATCCTTTAGATAGGAAAATTGAATCCTTTCTAAGAAAAGCTTATCTGTGTTCAGGTAATCTTCTTAGACCTGCTATATCATTGGCTGATGTTGCTGCAGCTTCAACTTTTTGGTTGGAAACTTTAGCGCAACAAGTAACAAATCGTGATTCTCATGATATTATTCTTCTTCTTCAGCATGCTAATAATTTTATCTGTGATGCCATTTTTGATATTATCAGAGTTGATGTCAGGTTTATGTCTCTAGCTATTTTAGCTAGAAGAGCTTTATGGCTTAAGACTTGGAATGCTGATATGGCTTCTAAATCAACTCTACTTTCCATTTCTTTCCAGGGTAACAAATTATTTGGTTCTCAGTTGGATTCTATTATCTCAACTGTTACTGGTGGGAAAGGAACTTTTTTACCACAGGATAAAAAATCTAAAGGTAAAAACAGGGCTAATAATCGTTTTCGTTCCTTTTCGTTTCAACAAGGAACAAAAGCCTGATCCTTCATCCTCAGGAGCAGTTTCAGTTTGGAAACCATCTCCAGTCTGGAATAAATCCAAGCCTGCTAGAAAGGCAAAGCCTGCTTCTAAGTCCACATGAAGGTGCGGCCCTCATTCCAGCTCAGCTGGTAGGGGGCAGGTTACGTTTTTTCAAAGAAATTTGGATCAATTCTGTTCACAATCTTTGGATTCAGAACATTGTTTCAGAAGGGTACAGAATTGGTTTCAAGATGAGACCTCCTGCAAAGAGATTTTTTCTTTCCCGTGTCCCAGTAAATCCAGTGAAAGCTCAAGCATTTCTGAATTGTGTTTCAGATCTAGAGTTGGCTGGAGTAATTATGCCAGTTCCAGTTCTGGAACAGGGGCTGGGGTTTTATTCAAATCTCTTCATTGTACCAAAGAAGGAGAATTCCTTCAGACCAGTTCTGGATCTAAAAATATTGAATCGTTATGTAAGGATACCAACGTTCAAGATGGTAACTGTAAGGACTATCTTGCCTTTTGTTCAGCAAGGGAATTATATGTCCACAATAGATTTACAGGATGCATATCTGCATATTCCGATTCATCCAGATCATTATCAGTTCCTGAGATTCTCTTTTCTGGACAAGCATTACCAGTTTGTGGCTCTACCGTTTGGCCTAGCTACAGCTCCAAGAATTTTTTCAAAGGTTCTCGGTGCCCTTCTGTCTGTAATCAGAGAACAGGGTATTGTGGTATTTCCTTATTTGGACGATATCTTGGTACTTGCTCAGTCTTTACATTTAGCAGAATCTCATACGAATCGACTTGTATTGTTTCTTCAAGATCATGGTTGGAGGATCAATTTACCAAAAAGTTCTTTGATTCCTCAGACAAGGGTAACCTTTCTGGGTTTCCAGATAGATTCAGTGTCCATGACTCTGTCTTTAACAGACAAGAGACGTCTAAAATTAATTACAGCTTGTCGAAACCTTCAGTCACAATCATTCCCTTCGGTAGCCTTATGCATGGAAATTCTAGGTCTTATGACTGCTGCATCGGACGCGATCCCCTTTGCTCGTTTTCACATGCGACCTCTTCAGCTCTGTATGCTGAATCAATGGTGCAAGGATTACACAAAGATATTTCAATTAATATCTTTAAAACCGATTGTTCGACACTCTCTAACGTGGTGGACAGATCACCATCGTTTAATTCAGGGGGCTTCTTTTGTGCTTCCGACCTGGACTGTAATTTCAACAGATGCAAGTCTCACAGGTTGGGGAGCTGTGTGGGGATCTCTGACGGCACAAGGAGTTTGGGAATCTCAGGAGGTGAGATTACCGATCAATATTTTGGAACTCCGTGCAATTTTCAGAGCTCTTCAGATTTGGCCTCTTCTGAAGAGAGAATCGTTCATTTGTTTTCAGACAGACAATGTCACAACTGTGGCATACATCAATCATCAAGGAGGGACTCACAGTCCTCTGGCTATGAAAGAAGTATCTCGAATTTTGGTTTGGGCGGAATCCAGCTCCTGTCTAATCTCTGCGGTTCATATCCCAGGTATAGACAATTGGGAAGCGGATTATCTCAGTCGCCAAACGTTGCATCCGGGCGAATGGTCTCTTCACCCAGAGGTATTTCTTCAGATTGTTCAAATGTGGGAACTTCCAGAAATAGATCTGATGGCGTCTCATCTAAACAAGAAACTTCCCAGGTATCTGTCCAGATCCCGGGATCCTCAGGCGGAGGCAGTGGATGCATTATCACTTCCTTGGAAGTATCATCCTGCCTATATCTTTCCGCCTCTAGTTCTTCTTCCAAGAGTAATCTCCAAGATTCTGAAGGAATGCTCGTTTGTTCTGCTGGTAGCTCCGGCATGGCCTCACAGGTTTTGGTATGCGGATCTTGTCCGGATGGCCTCTTGCCAACCGTGGACTCTTCCGTTAAGACCAGACCTTCTGTCTCAAGGTCCTTTTTTCCATCAGGATCTGAAATCCTTAAATTTAAAGGTATGGAGATTGAACGCTTGATTCTTGGTCACAGAGGTTTTTCTGACTCTGTGATTAATACTATGTTACAGGCTCGTAAATCTGTATCTAGAGAGATATATTATAGAGTCTGGAAGACTTATATTTCTTGGTGTCTTTCTCATCATTTTTCTTGGCATTCTTTTAGAATACCGAGAATATTACAGTTTCTTCAGGATGGTTTAGATAAGGGTTTGTCTGCAAGTTCATTGAAAGGACAAATCTCTGCTCTTTCTGTTCTTTTTCACAGAAAGATTGCTATTCTTCCTGATATTCATTGTTTTGTACAAGCTTTGGTTCGTATAAAGCCTGTCATTAAGTCAATTTCTCCTCCTTGGAGTTTGAATTTGGTTCTGGGGGCTCTTCAAGCTCCTCCATTTGAACCTATGCATTCATTGGACATTAAATTACTTTCTTGGAAAGTTTTGTTCCTTTTGGCCATCTCTTCTGCCAGAAGAGTTTCTGAATTATCTGCTCTTTCTTGTGAGTCTCCTTTTCTGATTTTTCATCAGGATAAGGCGGTGTTGCGAACTTCTTTTGAATTTTTACCTAAAGTTGTGAATTCCAACAACATTAGTAGAGAAATTGTGGTTCCTTCATTATGTCCTAATCCTAAGAATTCTAAGGAGAAATCGTTGCATTCTTTGGATGTTGTTAGAGCTTTGAAATATTATGTTGAAGCTACTAAATCTTTCCGAAAGACTTCTAGTCTATTTGTTATCTTTTCCGGTTCTAGAAAAGGCCAGAAAGCTTCTGCCATTTCTTTGGCATCTTGGTTGAAATCTTTAATTCATCTTGCTTATGTTGAGTCGGGTAAAACTCCGCCTCAGAGGATTACAGCTCATTCTACTAGGTCAGTTTCTACTTCCTGGGCGTTTAGGAATGAAGCTTCGGTTGATCAGATTTGCAAAGCAGCAACTTGGTCCTCTTTGCATACTTTTACTAAATTCTACCATTTTGATGTATTTTCTTCTTCTGAAGCAGTTTTTGGTAGAAAAGTACTTCAGGCAGCGGTTTCAGTTTGAATCTTCTGCTTATGTTTTTCATTAAACTTTATTTTGGGTGTGGATTATTTTCAGCAGGAATTGGCTGTCTTTATTTTATCCCTCCCTCTCTAGTGACTCTTGTGTGGAAAGATCCACATCTTGGGTAATCATTATCCCATACGTCACTAGCTCATGGACTCTTGCTAATTACATGAAAGAAAACATAATTTATGTAAGAACTTACCTGATAAATTCATTTCTTTCATATTAGCAAGAGTCCATGAGGCCCGCCCTTTTTTTGTGGTGGTTATGATTTTGTATAAAGCACAATTATTCCAATTCCTTATGTTATATGCTTTCGCACTTTTTTATCACCCCACTTCTTGGCTATTCGTTAAACTGAATTGTGGGTGTGGTGAGGGGTGTATTTATAGGCATTTTGAGGTTTGGGAAACTTTGCCCCTCCTGGTAGGAATGTATATCCCATACGTCACTAGCTCATGGACTCTTGCTAATATGAAAGAAATGAATTTATCAGGTAAGTTCGTACATAAATTATGTTTTTTTTTAATATAGTCTGTAATTCCAATTAGGTGGTCTGATGTGGGATCGTCTTTTTTAAGGTTATATAGTGAAGTGTAGTATGCGTGAAAGGACTGTAGTATTTCTGCAGTGGTTTGCAATGGACTTCCTTTAGGATTATGAAGTTCATATATGTAAGATTTAAAAAAAAAAAAATTCTTTAATGCTCTGGCCAGGAGTTTACCTGCTCTGTTGTTTTCGAAATAGAACATACTATTTTTTTTTTTACGCTGGGATTGGTATTCTATATCTAGGAAGTTATCTAACTCTTCTCGAATTGCTTGGATGTTTTTCAATATGTTGGCATTTGATGGGGATTTCTTATGTGCATGTTCAAGCTGTGCATATTGGGTCAATAAGTCTTGGTATCGTTTGCGATGAGTCTGTGTGTGGAATGCTTTTAGTTTGATTAATTCACCATGGAGTACGCATTTGTGCGCCTCCCAGATTGTGTAATTATTATCGATTGAGCGTGTATTTAGATTAAAGTATTCCTCTATAATTTTGGTTAGTTTGGAGATCGAGTCTGGGTGTTCTAGCAGGCTATCATCTAGCTTCCACAGGTATGGGGTGAGGGGAGTGTTGGGCGAAGTGAATTTAAGTTGAAAGATGAGTGGTCTGACCAAAAAGTAGGAATGATGTTGCATCTATTTATATAGGAAAGGACTCTCTGATTTGTAAGAATGTAGTCTAATCTACTGTAAGACTTATTAGGATGAGAGAAGAAAGTATAGTCTTTCTTATCGTGGTGCATAAATCTCCAAGTATCATAGAGATTCATATCTTTCATTCTTTGCCAAATAGCCCTGGAAAGTTTACGGGGTATTTGAATATTAGCATTGGTGCTATCTATGTTAGGTTGCATGGGAACATTGAAATCACCGGACAGAAAAATTGGGCCTTTGGCTAGATCTAATACTTTCATGAACATGTGGCGGAAGAAGGAGAGTTGGTTGGTATTAGGAGCAAATATATTTATGAGTGTTATGGGTCTTCCATACAGTAGACCTGATAGACCCAAAAACCGTCCATCTTTATCTGTAACTTTTCTGATAAGGGTGAATGGGGTGGATTTGTGTATTAAAATACTCATCCCATTTTTTTTGTTTGGGCCTGTACTGTGAAAATGTGTGGTAAAGGATTTCCCAAAATATTTGGGTATATTATGCATTTTGAAATGTGTTTCTTGGAGTAAAAGTATATCTATGTGGCGTTTCGCTAAGTCAGACATCAGACAAGGCTTTAGATCTCTTTTGTGGCGAGTTAAATCCTTTAACATTTTGGGTCAGGAGGGTCACGATTTAATTGCAGCATAAAAAAGCTGTAGAAGTTTAGGATGTAGTTGAGTAGTGAGGCGCATGTTGGTATAAGGCTCGAGAGTTTTGCATGTGGTTGTAAGTGTTTTTGCAAATATTGGAGTTTCGCTAAAGTGATAATATAACAGGTAATAACATAACATTCTTTTCATAAAAATTAAAAGAAACACAATGAACAAAACGAACAAATTAAACGGATTAAACAAACAGTTGGCTCTCTTCCTAATATAGGTCATCTTTGAGAGCAGTCTTAGAGGGGAATAAAATCTAAATATGTGATCCCTTCTCTTAGTCATAACAGACTTATGACAGTTATTGTGGAACCACCAGGAACAATAAACACAGAGATACTTTATGTATACTTATCAAAGTTTCAGTACAGAATGGAGAGTCCCCATCAAGCTCACTGGGTTGAGTCTTTATAGGTTGCAATGTCTTGACTTTGCAGGGATGTAAGCAAAGCTGTTGGATGATTATGTGATGGCTGTGACAAGGTAGGTCTTTTAACTTGTTTGCCATTAGTAATCCTCTCAGGTGTGGATGGCTCTTTATTGCTCCTTGTCAATGAAGACATAGGCTGATACTGTACTGTGGAATAGAGTGGAGGATCCATTCCCAGTGACTTGCAGAAAGAGGCAATATCTTCCGGAGATCTACATGTCAAGCGGGTGTTATTCCTGAGAACCCAGACCTGGGTGGGGAAACCCCACCTGTATGGAATTTTTTTATTGCGGAGAAGTGTAGTTAAGGGGTTGAATTCTTTTCTACGTTGTAATGTTTGGGAAGCCAAGTCCTGGTAAAATTGTAAAACATTACCACAAAATCTAATCGGCTGTAGCTTTCTTGATTGGTTCAGGAGCATCTCCTTTTCAAGAAAGTTTTTGAAGCAAATGATAATGTCCCTTGGGGGGGCTGTATCAGGAGGTTTAGGTCTGAGAGACCTATGAGCTCGTACCCACTGGATATCTGTAGTGCATGAGGATTTTTTGATTCGTTGAAATAGAGACTGTAAATAAACTGGAAAATCGCGGCGAGAACACTCTCAGGAACCCCTCTGATCCTTATGTTTTTACGGCGGCTCCTATTCTCCAAGTCTTCTAATTTCTCTTGTAACAAGGAAATGGTTTCCTGGTGTGAAGTAACTTGTTCCGTTAGAGTTTGCACATCTTCTTTTATCTCATCTTGGTTGGTTTCTAAGGATTCCACTTGGAGCCCTAACGTATGAATATCTTGTTTCATACCTGCTAATTCTTCTCTTATGCAGGTATCCCTTATACCCTAGATATAACTCCAGGATGTTATTATTTGTCTCCATTTTCTGAGAGTCTCTTCTTCAAGAGTAGTTAGCCTAAAGTAGTGCCCTAGAATATTATGTGCTCTTTTATAAATAGGATATGACAGGAGTCAATATAGGAATATATAATGTAATGATCTTCACACTGCAGCAGCCGTTATGAACTGAACGTTTAAGAGTGTCCTTCCCAGTGTCCTCGCTATATCTTTAGGATGGGTTAGTATATACAGGTCACTGTTAACTTAAGGACCTAGATTTGTAAGGGAATAATCTGTGTGATGGTTGTTTTCAATTACCATATATCTCACCTAATATCAAGGTGTCGCTTTGTTAGATGGCTCTCTTTGCGTTGTAAACAGCAATCGCTGGTAGTGCACCGCAGCTAGTCTAATGAGCCGTGCTTGGATTTTTCTGTAGGTTTCTCCAGTCGTTTGTCCTGCCGTCTATGTCAGCCGTGTGGTTATGTGGCGCAGTGGTTTGTGGAGGCCGCAATGGCGGACGGTGTACATCCGGCAGGGCCCGCTGATGTTCTTTAGTGGCGGTAGCCCGGAGCACAGGTCTCTGTCAGGAGCAACTCTGGGTAAGTACTTGCTATCGCTGCATTTATGTTGTTCAGCGTTAGGTAATTGATGCCGTCAATTTAGTTGTAGAGGCCACAATAGCGGCCGATGTACATTCGGTGGGGTTCGTTGGTGTTTTATAGTAGCGGCGACACAGAGCAAAGATCTCTGCTTATGACTTCGCTAAGTAGGGTTTTGTCATAGCCGTCCTCATGCTGCTTGCCACTGGACTGTCGGTGTAATCAGGCTAATGTGTGGTAGTGATGTAGGTCCCATTACAAGATACGATGCATGATGGTTCCTAACTGCCCACAATTTCAGTAGTTGTTTATCAGCTGAGCTGACACAGCAATTTGTAGTCTCTCTGGCTCTTCTAAGTTTTCCACAGCCATACTTGATGTAATTCAGGTGTTATTATGTTGGGATAATTAGATTTTTTGTAGCTGCCAACTCGGAGCTCCGGAGTTACGCTGCTCTCATGTCAGCAGCTGGCTCCGCCCCCGAATTTAAAAGTTTTTATTGCTGATTCTATTCAGAATGCTTTGTCTGCCATCCCGCCTTCTAATAAACGTAAAAGTTTTTTTAAAACTTCTAATAAAATTGATGAAATTTCAAATGACCGACAACATACTGATTTATCCTCCTCTGCTGAGGATCTGTCTGATTCAGAAGATCCTTCCTCAGATATTGACACTGACAAATCTACTTATTTATTTAAAATGGAGTACATTCGTTCTTTGTTAAAAGAAGTGTTGATTACATTGGATATTGAGGAAACTAGTCCTCTTGATATTAAAACTAGTAAACGTTTAAATTCTGTTTATAAACCTCCAGTGGTTACTCAAGAGGTTTTTCCAATTCCTGGTGCTATATCTGATATGATTTCTAAGGAATGAAATAGGCCTGGTACTTCTTTTATTCCTTCTTCAAGGTTTAAAAAATTGTATCCTTTGCCAGCAGTTACATTGGAGTTTTGGGAAAAGATCCCCAAAGTTGATGGGGCTATCTCTACTCTTGCTAAACGTACTACTATTCCTATGGAAGATAGTACCTCCTTTAAAGATCCTTTAGATAGGAAACTTGAATCTTATCTAAGGAAAGCCTATTTATATTCTGGTCATCTTCTCAGGCCTGCAATTTCTTTGGCTGATGTTGCAGCTGCATCAACGTTTTGGTTGGAAAATTTAGCGCAACAAGAGTTGGATTCTGATTTGTCTAGCATTGTTCGCTTCCTTCAACATGCTAATCATTTTATTTGTGATGCCATTTTTGATATCATCAAAATTTATGTTAAATCTATGTCTTTAGTTATTTTAGCTAGAAGAGCTTTGTGGCTTAAATCTTGGAATGCTGACATGACTTCTAAGTTTAGATTGGTATCTCTTTCTTTCTAAGGTAATAAGTTATTTGGTTCTCAGTTGAATTCGATTATTTCAACTGTCACTGGGGGAAAGGGAGTATTTTTGCCTCAGGATAAAAGACTTAAGGGTAAATCTAAAGCTTCTAACCGTTTTCGTTCCTTTCGACAAATTAAGGAACAGAAACCTAATCCTTCCCCCAAGGAATCTGTTTCCATTTGGAAACTTTCTTCATATTGGAATAAATACAAGCCGTTTAAGAAACCAAAGCCGGCCCCCAAGTCCGCATGAAGGTGCGGCCCTCATTCCAGCTCAGCTGGTAGGGGGCAGATTAAGATTTTTCAAGGATGTTTGGACAAATTCTGTTCAAAATGAATGGATTCTGAGTATTGTCTCTCAGGGGGTATTGATTAGGATTCAGAGTAAGACCTCCTGGGAGAAGATATTTTCTCTCACGCATCCCAGCAAATCCAGTAAAGGCTCAGGCTTTCGTGAAATGTGTTTCAGACCTGGAGCTTTCAGGGGTAATCATGCCAGTTCCGTTTCATGAACAGGGTCTGGGGTTTTATTCAAATCTATTCATTGTCCCAAAAAAGAAAATTCATTCAGACCAGTTCTGGATCTGAAAATTTTGAATCATTATGTAAGAGTACAAACTTTCAAAATGGTGACTATAAGGACTATTCTGCCTTTTGTTCAGCAAGTACATTATATGTCCACAATAGACTTACAGGATGCATATCTTCATATTTCGATTCATCCAGATCATTATCAGTTTCTGAGATTCTCTTTTCTAGACAAGCATTACCAATTTGTCGCTCTTCCTTTTGGCCTAACGACAGCTCCAAGAATCTTTTCAAAGGTTCTCGGTGCCCTACTCTCTGTAATCAGAGAACGGGTATTGCGGTGTTTCCTTATTTGGATGATATCTTGGTGCTAGCTCAGTCTTTGCATTCTGCAGAATCTCACACAAATCAACTGGTGTTGTTTCTTCAAAGACATGGTTGGGGGATCAATTTACCAAAAAGTTCCTTAATTCCTCAGGCAAGGGTCACCTTTTTAGGTTTCCAGATAGATTCAGTGTCCATGACTCTAACAGACAAGAGACGATTAAAATTGGTTTCAGCTTGTCGGAACCTTCAGTCTCAATCATTTCCTTCAGTACCTATGTGCATGGAACTTTTAGGTCTCATGACTGCAGCATCGGACACAATCCCCTTTGCTCGTTTTCATATGAGGCCTCTCCAGCTTTGTATGCTGAATCAATGGTGCAGGGATTATACAAGGATATCACAATTAATATCCTTAAATCCCAATTTTCAACTATCTCTGACTTGGTGGTTAGATCACCATCGTATAGTTCTAGGGGCCTCTTTTGTTCGTCCAACCTGGACTGTGATCACAACAGATGCAAGTCTTTCAGGTTGGGGAGCTGTTTGGGGATCTCGGACAGCACAAGGGGTTTGGAAATCTCAAGAGGCGAGATTACCAATCAATATTTTGGAACTCCGTACAATTTTCAGGGCTCTTCAGATTTGGCCTCTGTTGAAGAGAGAACCGTTTATTTGTTTTCAGACAGACAATATCACAACTGTGGCATATGTCAATCATCAGGGTAGGACTCACAGTCCCCTAGCTATGAAATAAGTATCTTGGATACTTTCTTGGGCGAAATCCAGCTCTTGTCTAATTTCTGCTGTATATATCCCAGGGGTAGACAATTGGGAAGCGGATTATCTCAGCAGTCAGACTTTACATCCTGGGAGTGGTCCCTCCATCCAGATGTGTTTTCTCAGATTGTTCAGATGTGGGGTCTTCCAGAAATAGATCTGATGGCTTCTCATCTAAACAAGAAACTTCCCAGGTACCTGTCCAGGTCCAGGGATCTTCAGGCAGAAGCAGTGGATGCGTTGACACTTCCTTGGTGTTACCAACCTGCTTATATTTTCCCGCCTCTAGTTCTTCTTCCAAGAGTGATTTCCAAAATCATCATGGAACAATCGTTTGTGTTGCTGGTAGTTCCAGCATGGCCTCACAGATTTTGGTATGCAAATCTTGTTCGGATGTCCAGTTGCCAACCTTGGCCACTTCCATTAAGGCCGGACCTTCTGTCTCAAGGTCCGTTTTTCCATCAGGATCTCAAATCATTAAATTTGAAGGTATGGAAATTGAACGCCTAGCGCTTAGTCATAGAGGTTTCTCTGACTCAGTGATTAATACTATGTTACTGGCTCGTAAATCTGTTTCTAGAAAGATTTATTATCGAGTTTGGAAGACTTATATTTCATGGTGTTCTCATAAATTCTCTTGGTATTCTTTCAGAATTCCTAGAATTTTACAGTTTCTTCAGGATGGTTTGGATAAGGGTTTGTCTGCAAGTTCATTGAAGGGACAAATCTCTGCTCTTTCTGTTTTATTTCACAGAAAGATTGCTAAGCTTCCTGATATTCACTGTTTTGTACAGGCTTTGGTTCGTATCAAGCCTGCCATTAAATCAATCTCTCCTCCTTGGAGTCTTAATTTTGTTTTGAAGGCTTTACAGGCTCCTCCATTTGAGCCTATGCATTCTTTGGACATTAAACTACTTTCTTGGAAAGTGTTGTTCCTTTTGGCCATCTCTTCTGCTAGAAGAGTTTCTGAATTATCTGCTCTTTCTTGTGAATTTCCTTTCTCCTACATTGGTGTGTCCGGTCCACGGCTTCATCCTTACTTGTGGGAATATTCTCTTCCCTAACAGGAAATGGCAAAGAGAGCACAGCAAAAGCTGCCCATATAGCCCCCCTCTGGCTCCGCCCCCCAGTCATTCTCTTTGCCGCTCTGAACAAGTAGCATCTCCACGGGGATGGTAAAGAGTATGTGGTGTTAGTTGTAGTTTTTTATTCTTCTATCAAGAGTTTGTTATTTTAAAATAGTGCCGGTTTGTACTATTTACTCTAAAACAGAAAGTGATGAAGAGTTCTGTTTAAAGAGGAGTATGATTTTAGCAGCAGTAACTAAAATCAATTGCTGTTCCCACGCAGGACTGTTGAGCCCAGAGAACTTCAGTTGGGGGGAACAGTTTGCAGACTTTTCTGCTCAAGGTATGACTAGTCCATTTTCTAACAAGACATAGTAATGCTAGAAGACTGTCATTTTCCCTTTTTGGGATCGGTAAGCCATTTTCTTAGACTCATAACAGAATGAAGGCTTATTAATGGGCTATATACTGGTTGACACTATTGTGGGCTAAATCGATTGATTTATACAATATTTATATGTCTTTTGGAGTGTTTTGGAACTTGAAACGTTTTTTTAATCGCCTGGCAGTCGTTTAGACACCTATTCTAGTCAGGAAGGGCCTTTCACTCTAGTATTCAGAGGATGGAGGCCTCATTTTCCCGCCTTAATTGCGCAGTTACTTCTGGAAGCAGTGCATGCAGCTTCATGTGAGAGGGTCCGGTGGCCATAAAAAACGATTCTGGAAGGCTTATTTCTGTGGCGAATATCCCCTAAGGAAAGGTGAAGCCGCAGCAAAGGCTGTGGCTGGGACTGTAGTGGGTTTAAGCTGGTAAATTGATCAAATTGCTCCAGTTTGCTCATTTAAGGGGTTACAAACTTGAAATTTGGTGTGCAATACTGTCAAAGCATTAAGACAGCATTAAGATTAGGGTGCAAATTTGGTAAGGATCGGATATTTCCTTCATAGTTTTTCACACATTCAGAAATAAAGTGTGCTCTGTTTAACATTTAAAGAGACAGTAACGGTTTTGTTTAAAAACGGTTTTATTGCATTAATAGCCTGTATAAGCCTGTCTAACATGTCTGTACCTTCAGATAGAACATGTTCTGTATGTATGGAGGCCAAGGTGGTCCCCCCTTTAAATGTATGTGAGAATTGTGCCATGGCGTCCAAACAAAGTAAGGACAGTACTGTCACATTTAATAAGGTTGCCCAAGATGATTCCTCAAATGAAGGTAGTGGGGGTAGTTCACCATCCTCTCCTTCTGTGTCAACACCAGTTATGTCCGCGCAGGCGACACCTAGTACTATGCAACAATTAACGGCAGTAATGAATAATTCTATAGCTAATATTTTATCCAAAATGCCAGCATTTCAAAGAAAGCGTGATTGCTCAGTTTTAAATACAGCGGATGAGCAAGGGTGCGCTGACGATAATTTATCTGTCATACCCTCACACCAGTCAGAATTGGCAGTGAGGGAGGGTCTGTCGGAGGGAGAAATTTCTGATTCAGGAAAAGTTTCTCAACAGGCAGAACCTGATATTGTGATGTTTAAATTTAAGTTAGAACATCTCTGCGCCCTGCTTAAGGAGGTGCTAACTACTCTGGACGATTGTGACTCTTTGGTCATTCCAGAAAAATTGTGCAAAATGGACAAATTCTTAGAGGTCCCTGTGCACCCTGATGCCGTTCCGATACCCAAAAGGGTGGCGGACATAGTGACTAAGGAGTGGGAGAAACCAGGCATACCTTTTGTCCCACCTCCTATATTTAAGAAAATGTTCCCCATCGTCGACCCAAGGAGGGACGCATGGCAAACAGTCCCTAAGGTTGAGGGGGCAGTTTCTACGTTGGCCAAACGGACGACTATTCCCATTGAGGACAGTTGTGCTTTCAAAGATCCTATGGATAAAAAATTGGAGGGTTTGCTTAAAAAGATATTTGTTCAGCAAGGTTTCCTCCTCCAACCAATTTCGTGCATTATTCCTGTCACAACGGAGGCGTGTTTTTGGTTCGAAGAACTAGAAAATTCGCTCAATAAGGAGACTTCATATGAGGAAGTCATGGACAGAATTCACACACTTAAGTTAGCTAATTCATTTATTTTAGATGCCGCTTTGCAATTGGCGAAGTTAGCGGCGAAAAATTCAGGTTTTGCAATTGTGGCGCGCAGAGCGCTCTGGCTAAAGTCTTGGTCGGCGGATGTGTCTTCCAAGACAAAATTGCTTAATATTCCTTTCAAAGGTAAGACCCTTTTTGGGCCAGAATTGAAGGAGATTATTTCAGACATCACTGGGGGAAAGGGCCATGCCCTCCCACAGGATAGGCCCTTTAAGGCTAAGAATAAATCTAATTTTCGTTCCTTTCGCAACTTCAGGAACGGACCGTCTCCTAACTCTGCAGCCTCTAGACAAGAGGGTAACACTTCCCAGGCTAAGCCAGCATGGAAACCAATGCAAGGCTGGAACAAGGGTAAACAGGCCAAGAAGCCTACTGCTGCTACCAAGATAGCATGAAGGGGTAGCCCCCGATCTGAGACCGGATCTAGTAGGGGGCAGACTTTCTCTCTTTGCTCAGGCTTGGGCAAGAGATGTTCAGGATCCCTGGGCACTAGAAATAGTCTCTCAGGGTTATCTTCTAGAATTCAAGGAACTTCCTCCAAGGGGAAGGTTTCACATGTCTCGCTTATCTTCAGACCAGATAAAGAGACAGGCATTCTTACATTGCGTAGGAGATCTATTAAAGATGGGAGTGATACACCCAGTTCCAACAGTGGAACAAGGTCAGGGGTTTTACTCAAACCTGTTTGTGGTTCCCAAAAAAGAGGGAACTTTCAGACCAATTCTGGATTTAAAAATTCTAAACAAATTCCTCAGAGTTCCATCGTTCAAAATGGAAACCATTCGAACGATTTTACCAACAATCCAGGAGGGTCAATACATGACTACCGTGGATTTAAAGGATGCGTACCTACATATTCCTATCCACAAAGATCATTATCAGTTCCTAAGGTTCGCCTTTCTGGACAAACATTACCAGTTCGTGGCTCTTCCGTTCGGTTTAGCCACTGCTCCCAGAATTTTCACAAAGGTGCTAGGGTCCCTTCTAGCGGTTCTAAGACCGAGGGGCATTGCAGTGGCACCTTACCTAGATGACATCCTAATCCAAGCGTCGTCCCTTTCCAGATCAAGGGCTCATACAGACATTGTATTAGCTTTTCTCAGGTCTCACAGGTGGAAGGTGAACGTGGAAAAGAGTTCCCTGTCCCCGTCTACAAGAGTTCCTTTTCTGGGAACAATTATAGATTCTGTAGAAATGAAGATTTTTCTGACAGAGTTCAGAAAATCAAAGCTTCTAAAGACTTGTCAAGTTCTTCAATCTATTCCTCAGTCTTCCATAGCTCAGTACATGGAAGTAATAGGTCTAATGGTTGCAGCAATGGACGTGGTTCCTTTTGCTCGAATTCATCTAAGACCATTGCAACTGTGCATGCTCAGACAGTGGAATGGGGATTATGCAGACTTGTCTCCCCAGATTCAAGTAGACCAGTTAACCAGAGACTCACTCCGTTGGTGGTTGACTCAGGATCACCTGTCTCAGGGAATGAGTTTCCGCAGACCAGAGTGGGTCATTGTCACGACCGACGCCAGTCTATTAGGCTGGGGCGCGGTCTGGGACTCCCTGAAAGCTCAGGGTCTATGGTCTCGGGAAGAGTCTCTTCTCCCGATAAACATCTTGGAACTGAGAGCGATATTCAATGCACTCCGGGCTTGGCCTCAACTAGCGAAGGCCGGATTCATAAGATTCCAGTCGGACAACATGACGACTGTAGCTTACATCAATCATCAGGGAGGAACAAAGAGTTCCTTTGCAATGAGAGAGGTATCCAAGATCATCAAATGGGCGGAGGATCACTCCTGCCATCTATCTGCAATTCACATCCCAGGAGTAGACAACTGGGAGGTGGATTATTTGAGTCGTCAGACTTTCCATCCGGGGGATTGGGAACTCCACCCGGAGGTCTTTGCCCAGTTAACTCAATTATGGGGCATTCCAGACATGGATCTGATGGCGTCTCGTCAGAACTTCAAGGTTCCTCGCTACGGGTCCAGATCCAGGGATCCCAAGGCGACTCTAGTGGATGCATTAGTGGCGCCTTGGTCGTTCAACCTAGCTTATGTGTTTCCACCGTTTCCTCTCCTTCCCAGGCTCGTAGCCAGGATCAAACAGGAGAAGGCCTCGGTGATTCTGATAGCTCCTGCATGGCCACACAGGACTTGGTATGCAGACCTGGTGAATATGTCATCGGCTCCACCATGGAAGCTACCTTTGAGACAGGATCTTCTAGTACAAGGTCCATTCGAACATCCAAATCTAGTCTCTCTGCAGCTGACTGCTTGGAAATTGAACGCTTGATTTTATCTAAGCGTGGGTTTTCAGACTCAGTTATAGATACTCTGGTCCAAGCCAGAAAACCTGTGACTAGGAAAATTTACCATAAAATATGGAAAAAATATATCTGTTGGTGTGAATCCAAGGGATTCTCTTGGAGTAAAATTAAAATTCCTAAGATTCTTTCCTTTCTCCAAGAGGGTTTGGATAAAGGGTTGTCAGCGAGTTCTCTAAAAGGACAGATATCTGCTTTGTCTGTTTTGTTACACAGACGCCTGGCAGCAGTGCCAGATGTACAAGCTTTTGTACAGGCCTTAGTCAGAATCAAGCCTGTTTACAGACCCATGACTCCTCCATGGAGTCTAAATTTAGTTCTTTCAGTTCTTCAAGGGGTTGCGTTTGAACCTTTACATTCCATTGATATTAAGTTACTATCTTGGAAAGTTCTGTTTTTGGTTGCTATTTCTTCTGCTAGAAGAGTTTCTGAATTGTCTGCTTTGCAGTGTGATCCACCCTATCTGGTATTCCATGCAGATAAGGTTGTTTTGCGTACCAAACCTGGTTTTCTTCCAAAAGTGGTTTCCAACAGGAATATTAACCAGGAAATAGTTGTTCCTTCTCTGTGTCCGAATCCAGTTTCGAAGAAGGAACGTTTGTTACACAATTTAGATGTGGTCCGTGCTTTAAAATTCTATTTAGATGCAACAAAGGATTTCAGACAGACTTCATCTTTGTTTGTCGTTTATTCTGGTAAGAGGAGAGGACAGAAAGCTACTGCTACCTCTCTTTCCTTTTGGCTGAAAAGCATCATCCGATTGGCTTATGAGACTGCCGGACGGCAGCCTCCTGAACGAATTACAGCTCATTCTACTAGAGCTGTGGCTTCCACATGGGCCTTCAAGAACGAGGCTTCTGTTGATCAGATATGTAAGGCAGCGACTTGGTCTACTCTGCACACTTTTGCCAAATTTTACAAATTCGATACTTAAGCTTCTTCGGAGGCTATTTTTGGGAGAAAGGTTTTGCAAGCCGTGGTGCCTTCCGTTTAGGTAACCTGACTTGTTCCCTCCCTTCATCCGTGTCCTAAAGCTTTGGTATTGGTTCCCACAAGTAAGGATGAAGCCGTGGACCGGACACACCAATGTAGGAGAAAACAGAATTTATGCTTACCTGATAAATTTCTTTCTCCTACGGTGTGTCCGGTCCACGGCCCGCCCTGGCTTTTTAGTCAGGTTTCAATTTTTTTCTTTCTATACACTACAGTCACCACGGCACCCTATGGTTTCTCCTTTTTCTCCTAACCGTCGGTCGAATGACTGGGGGGCGGAGCCAGAGGGGGGGCTATATGGGCAGCTTTTGCTGTGCTCTCTTTGCCATTTCCTGTTAGGGAAGAGAATATTCCCACAAGTAAGGATGAAGCCGTGGACCGGACACACCGTAGGAGAAAGAAATTTATCAGGTAAGCATAAATTCTGTTTTTTCTGATTTTTCATCAGGATAAGGCGGTTTTGCAGACTTCATTTAAATTCTTACCTAAGGTTGTGAATTCTAGCAACATTAATAGAGAAATTGTTGTCCCTTCCTTTTGTCCTAATCCTAAGAATTCTTTGGAGAGGTCCTTACATTCTTTGGATGTATTAAGAGCTTTGAAATATTATGTTGAAGCTACTAAAGATTTCAGGAAGACTTCAAGTCTATTTGTTATCTTTTCTGGTTCTAGGAAAGGTCAGAAGGCTTCTGCCGTTTCCTTGGCATCGTGGTTAAAGCTTTTTATTCATCAAGCTTATTTGGAGTCGGGTCAGGCCCCGCCTCAGAGAATTACAGCTCATTCTACTAGATCAGTCTCCACTTTGTGGGCTTTAAAGAATGAAGCTTCAGTTGATCAGATTTGTAAAGCAGCAACTTAGTCTTCTTTGCATACAATTACTAAATTCTACCGTTTTGATATATTCGCTTCTTCGGAAGCAGTTTTTGGTAGAAAAGTTCTTCAGGCAGCTGTTTCAGTTTGATTCTTCTGCTTATGTTTTAAGTTTTTCCTTTGATTCATGAGAATAAATTTATATTTTGAGTTGTGGATTAATATTTTTCAGCGAAAAATGGCTTTTTTTATTTTTATCCCTCCCTCTAGTGACTCTTGCGTGGAGTTCCACATCTTGGGTATTGCTATCCCATATGTCACTAGCTCATGGATTTACCTGATAAATTCATTTCTTTCATATTGGCAAGAGTCCATGAGGCCCACCCTTTTTCTGGGGGTTTTGATTTTTTTGTATAATGCATAATTATTTCCAAATTCCTTTGATGCTTTTTACTCCTTTCTTTATCACCCCACTACTTGGCTATTCTTTAAACTGAATTGTGGGTGTGGTGAGGGGTGTATTTATAGGCATTTTGAGGTTTGGGAAACTTTGCCCCTCCTGGTAGGATTGTATATCCCATACCTCACTAGCTCATGTACTCTTGTCAATATGAAAGAAATGAATTTATCAGGTAAGTTCTTAAATAAATTATGTTTTCTCCTAGTGAAGCTTAACGGGAGCACTAATTAGTACGCCACTCTAGCCCAGTATATGTAGGATTTCCCAAAAGTTTATACACCAAACTATCCAAGTTCACTTTCATTCCTGTGTAGGTTGGTTCATCCTTTAAGGATCATATGGATACAAAAAAGATCATTGTTTAGGCTGCTGGTTCTATTTATCAACCAGCAGCTTCTGGTTTTGCCAGCTAATGGGCTTGTAAATGAAGGCACTTCATCTGAGCAGGCTTGTTGACTAACCAATGTTTGTTGAGTTAGCTATTTTCTTATGCTGTGATGCTTTTTATGTATATTATGTGTATGGTTGCTGAGACCACAGCTAATATCTTAATTGTTTGAAAGATAATAGCTCAAAGCCTTTTGTTTCAGATAATCTTCTTTTATTTATTAATGTGGAGACTGTCATAAAGGAAAACACAATGTAGAATTGGTTCCTCATAGAACAATCTTTCTTCTTTTAACATATATTATACAAAGATTGGTAAATTCTCTTACAAGGATTAGATTTAGCTTCAATTAAGAATTACTGTCAAAGCAATATGGTGCCGCCTTCTCTTGCCAAGTGGTTAATGGCAGCTACATATCAAAACATGTTTCAGCCCCTACAATTTCTTCACCATTTTGTGCCAAGTCTCTCAACCTGCCAAGCATAAAAGGGAGGTAATTGGAAAGGCAGGAGCACTTTATTTAGCAGCCAGGCAGGATGGAATTGTGGAGGATATCCTAGACAATTTTAAAATAATTTTGGATAGCTATAACTAAAGCTTTTTCAAGCATTTTTAACGTTTACATGATACTTCATGTTATGAGATTTGTTAAAGGGACACTTTGAGATCATTTAAAATATTTAGTTATGTGTAGTAAAACATTTGCAAAATGCTTTTAATATTTATTTTGGCCCTTTGCATGCAATTTAGCTCTGAAAGCTCTGGATTTTCCAATTCTGGAAATGCACACTACAGACTTCTCAAACTAACCCTGCCTCACATATTTCCCTAAATGGCTTTAGCAGATAACTGTGAAACAATGCACATTATACTAACATAATTACCCTGATTAGCTTTGTTGTCTGTAGACTCAGGTCTGGATTGGCTCCTCTAAATAAGGCAATTGGTAAGTGGAGATTGGCCATTAATTAAAACAATTGTAGCAAACAAGATGTTAATTTGTTTTAAAATGTTTAGACTTACCTGATATGTTATTTTAAAGCAGGGCATCACAAATATCTTGTATTATAAATTTACTTTGACATTTTATGCATTCATTATTCACCTCAGATGCCAAAGAGTCTCACATTATAATCATATTCAAGGGACTTAAAACCCAAAACCTCTGGTGAGCCAATGACAAGAGGCATATATGTGCAGCAGCTAGCTCCCAGTAGTGCACTGTTGCTCCTAAGCCTACCTAAGTATGATTCTCTTCAGATGATAACAAGAGAACAAAACAAATTACATAATAGAAGTAAATTGGAAAGTTATTTCAAATTGTATGCTCTATATAAATCATAAACGTTTAATTTTGATTTTATTGTCCCTATAATAAGATTATTCAGCCTAAAGCTCAGTGACCATAATATAGTTCTCCAGCGCTTTCCAGGTGCCCAACACGTCTTTGATTATATATTTCTTTCATAAACATAGAGATATTTAGCAGCACTTTCTTTGACTACATCATGTCACCTCAGACTTCTTTTTTGCAGCACAAGTTGTCGTGACATTACAGTGATATCTTTTACGTTGATCTTAAACTACCCTACCTCTCTTCCTTTGTACCTATTAGCAGTGCTTTTCAACCAGTGTGCCGCGGCACAGTAGTGTGCCGTGAGAGATCCTCAGGTGTGCCGCGGCACACTAACAACAGTGTGACACAGGGGCGTATTAAGGCATAGGCCAACAAGGCCGGTGCCTAGGGCAGCAGATTTTTAAGGGGCAGCAGAATTTTGAGTCCCTAGGGCCACTCTACTGAACTCAGGGCCGGATGGCTAAATCAACCAATTACTAATGACTTAAATGGCTGACCCGGCTATTGCTATCCTATGGGATTGTATGTGGGTGCGCATGACGTGGTGACATTGGAGGCAGAGCTCACTTGCGCAGCCTGGCCTGGACTGAGAGGGAATGCAGTATTCTTCCTGGCTCCACCACGTGATTGAGACTCACACAAAGACTACACAGTGCAGTGTGCACTACACCGTGACCACTGTGAGCATATGCCTTTCTCCCTTCAATACATCTTCATTAAGCATTAAAATACTTAAACGGATTAGTCACTAAATACTTGTACATTTACTGTTTGTCTATCTGTCATACATGCAAATAATAAGTATTTATTGCTGAATCTATACAACTATGTGACTTAAAACACAACTGAAAATATGTTGTATGCATTTAATACATTCAGAAACAATACAATTATATTCTTTATTATGATTGTATCATGTGACTTTATCCCCTAGGATACAATTCCTAAACTTATCATAACTACTGTTGTATTTTTTAAGTACTTTTAAAGGCCAGTTTGTATATTCATTACATATTTATCCAAGCAGATATTTTGCTTACCAAAGAAGATGTTTAAGGTTAAACAACTACCTACTGACAAACTATCATACAGTGAAGGATATTTTTTTTTCTGATATAAACACTTTAATCATCTGACTTGCAAAATAATGTATATATATATATATATATATATATATATATATATATGTGTGTGTGTGTGTGTGTGTGACCAGAGTGAATGCAAGCCCTGGTGAACATCTACTTAAAAAGACATTATTTATTTAATTTTTTTACAGCCTGCCCCAAAAATATTATGTCTAAAAAAAGGCCTAAAACCTTGAGTGCCTAGGGCAGCACAAAACCTAAATACGCCCCTGGTGTGACATATTTTTAAAATTTTGCTTGTTTTTTATTCTGGGCAGTTTTTTTATTTTGAGTGAGATGATGACTGAGGGTAACTACGCCTCCCCGACCCGTGTTCACACTTGGTAGGAACCCCACCCACCACAACACGTGCCTAGTGCCGGCTCTACACTCAGCACCATGCGACACTTCAATCCCCCATGCATGCTGGCGCAGCTTTGCTCCTCCTCCAGAACAGTTCCAGCCAAGTCACGTCACTCACGTTCCTTCTCAGCACAAGGAACGTGACTGGAGGACTGGAGACTCACTGGAGAGGAAGGGGGGGGGTGTTCCACATATAATCTATAATCTTGTGCTCAGCAGGTAACACTTTTCCTGGTGCGCGGGGGGGAGGGGGACTTTTCCCAGTGCGGGGGTGTCCCTCTTTATAATTTTGAAATATTGGGAGGTATGTGACAGGCTCATCAGGCATAATTTACAACCATGACATATTGTCATTCATTCACAGACAATCATTATGACTGTTTGTGAATGAATGTCAATATGTCATGTGTAGTTTGTAGAAGGCATGGCATGACAGCACAGTACAGTCTCTGTGTGTGTGTGTATATATATATATATATATATATATATATTCACTATTTCAATAGAGAGAGACACGAAGAGGACACAGTAGTGTCCTTTCCAAAAAAGACAGGGATTTCAGCACTCCAAACATTTAACTCTTTAATAAGAGATATCTATGAAGTAAAAATTATATATGTAAGAATTGGTGCTCCCTACCCCAGCGTAACCTGATCAGCGGCCGGGTCCCCTAAATCAAACCACACATGGATAGTTAATAAATGAATTTTATTACAAGTGATGATGACTGAGGGTAACTACGCCTCCCCGACCCGTGTTCACACTTGGTAGGAACCCCACCCACCACAACACGTGCCTAGTGCCGGCTCTACACTCAGCACCATGCGACACTTCAATCCCCCATGCATGCTGGCGCAGCTTTGCTCCTCCTCCAGAACAGTTCCAGCCAAGTCACGTCACTCACGTTCCTTCTCAGCACAAGGAACGTGACTGGAGGACTGGAGACTCACTGGAGAGGAAGGGGGGGGGTGTTCCACATATAATCTATAATCTTGTGCTCAGCAGGTAACACTTTTCCTGGTGCGCGGGGGGGGGGGGGGACTTTTCCCAGTGCGGGGGTGTCCCTCTTTATAATTTTGAAATATTGGGAGGTATGTGACAGGCTCATCAGGCATAATTTACAACCATGACATATTGTCATTCATTCACAGACAATCATTATGACTGTTTGTGAATGAATGTCAATATGTCATGTGTAGTTTGTAGAAGGCATGGCATGACAGCACAGTACAGTCTCTGTGTGTGTGTATATATATATATATATATATATATATATATATTCACTATTTCAATAGAGAGAGACACGAAGAGGACACAGTAGTGTCCTTTCCAAAAAAGACAGGGATTTCAGCACTCCAAACATTTAACTCTTTAATAAGAGATATCTATGAAGTAAAAATTATATATGTAAGAATTGGTGCTCCCTACCCCAGCGTAACCTGATCAGCGGCCGGGTCCCCTAAATCAAACCACACATGGATAGTTAATAAATGAATTTTATTACAAGTGCGAATAAAAGTCAAGTGTTTCAAAGTATAAAAAACACATAGAAAAAGCTGGCCAGCTCACAATGGTTGCTTACGATGCAATAATAGTAACCTTGAATATAGTTATAGCAAAGTTATTTAGCAACACCCCAAGCCAAAAGGTATGGTAGCAGATTCCTGTGTATTCACAGGGCTACCTTTTGGCTTGGGGTGTTGCTTCAAGGTTACTATTATTGCATCATAAGCAACCATTGTGAGCTGGCCAGCTTTTTCTATGTGTTTTTTATACTTTGAAACACTTGACTTTTATTCGCACTTGTAATAAAATTCATTTATTAACTATCCATGTGTGGTTTGATTTAGGGGACCCGGCCGCTGATCAGGTTACGCTGGGGTAGGGAGCACCAATTCTTACATATATAATTTTTACTTCATAGATATCTCTTATTAAAGAGTTAAATGTTTGGAGTGCTGAAATCCCTGTCTTTTTTGGAAAGGACACTACTGTGTCCTCTTCGTGTCTCTCTCTATTGAAATAGTGAATATATGTGTGCATCAGGGTCTGCACCCACGTGTACTTTCTATAAACTATATTATCCTACTCCCCAATAATTTGTATATATTTTTATATATATATATATATATATATATATATATATATATATATATATATATATATATGCTGTATTAGGCTATAATGTGTGATTTTGTAAAATTTTGGGATGGTGGTGTGCCGCAGGATTTTTTAATGTAAAAAAGTGTGCCACGGCAAAAAAAAGGTTAAAAATCACTGCCTTATAGAATGCCCAACTCTATGATTATTATCTTATGCAGGAGAACAATGAAGTGAAGGGGTAACTCATTACTGCATCTGGCACGTTCCTGTCCTCTCAAGGAGGGTCCACTTAATATTTGTCTGCTTAAGAAAATGTATGGCACTTGTAGAAAGCAATGTTACTTGATGCTAAATGCTTTAAATGTAATGTTTATTTAGGAATACATTTTTTTTTTAAAGATTACTGTCCCTCAAACTGAAAAAATAAATAAATCTATTCTAGCTTATTTAAAAAAAAAAAAGTTATATATGTTTCCACCTAAACATCTGCTTTTTCACATGGGTATTATCTCTACTAAATCTTTTGGCACAAAACTACAAAAAAAAAGATAAAAGTATTCCTCAAACCTGGATTGTTGATATGAAAAAATAGAGGAACATCTCATAAAAGAAAAAGAAAAAAAAAACCTTTAAGCATGTTATGAAGGGCATGCTTTAAAAAAAAACCCAATATTTTCATCTTCTATTAAGAACTTGTGCTTTTAAAGTTATTAGAAATGAATAGAAATGACTAATAAGCCAGAGTTCAGGATAATTGCATGCCTTAGACTACTTGCAGCTGCCAAACCATTTTGGATCAATAATTAGAGGAGTCCCTTATTGTGAGATTCTTTTATTTTGGCAAAACCATGATTTCAACTGCATTCACTCTAATGTAATTGACCTTAGAGTTTTAGTGGTTTGCAGATGCATTATACAATATGTGTATTCTTAGACATAGCCATGTTTTCTGCATAGCTTTTTTTTTTGTGGGGGGGGGGGGTCCACATCTGGAGTTGTAAGAAAGGAAATCAAGTTTCATTGTTGTCAGCATTCACAAAAAGAGAGAGAGAGACAAAGGTAAAGTCTATCAAATATTAGTGATCTGTTGTAATGTAATGTGACATGGTGTTTCCTTGGAATACAAACAAGACTCTTAAAAAAAAAAAGTGCAATACGCAGCACAAGTTGTTAATGCCAAACAATATAAAAATAACATTTCTTTGTATATAAAGTAAAGTACATGATCAAAAGCATCAGCTTAGATTATATTATATACATAAATATGTTTTGTTAAACTTATATCACGGTTTCATAATGTTAAGAGTTTATATATATATATATTGGAGGAGAGCGAAAGGTGTGCCATATTCACAATAACCCACATAACAACAGCATTATCTAGGCAATATCCAGATTATAATGTTTGTCTAGTATTATAAATAGTAATGTTAGTTGACACAAATCATCTTTTATCTAAATTAAAGGGACACTGAACCCAAATTTTTTCTTTTGTGATTCAGATAGAGCATGCAATGTTAAGCAACTTTCTAATTTACTCCTATTATCAAATGTTCTTCATTCTCTTAGTATATTTATTTGAAAAGCAAGAATGTAAGTTTAGATGCCGGACCATTTTTGGTGAACAACCTGGGTTATTCTTGCTGATTGGTGGATTAAATTAACCGCCCAATAAACAAGTGCTGTCCAGTGTCTGAACCAAAAATAGCTTAGATTTTTTTTTAAATAAAGATAGCAAGAGAACAAAGAAAAATTGATAATAGGAGTAAATTCAAAAGTTGCTTAAAGGGACAGTCAAGTCCCAAAAAAACTTTCATGATTCAAATAGGGCATGTAATTTTAAACAACTTTCCAATTTACTTTTATCACCAATTTTGCTTTGTTCTCTTGGTATTCTTAGTTGAACGCTAAACCTAGTAGGTTCATATGCTAATTTCTTAGACCTTGAAGGCCGCCTCTAACATAAATGTATTTTGATCGTTTTTCACCACTAGAGGACATTAGTTCACGTGTTTCATATAGATAACATTGAGCTCATGCACGTGAATTTACCATGGAGTGAGCTCTGATTGGCTAAAATGCACGTCTGTCAAAAGAACTGAAATAAGGGGCCACTCTGCTGAGGCTTAGATACAAGGTAATTACAGAGATAAAACATGTATAATTATAACTGTGTTGGTTATGCAAAACTGGGGAATTGGTAATTAAGGGATTATCTATCTTTTAAAACAACAAAAAATCTGGTGTTGACTGTCCCTTTAAAAATTGCATGCTCTATCTGAATCACAAAAGAAAAATTTAGGTTCAGTGTCCCTTTAATATCTGGAGTGGGTGCTGTGTATCAATAGAACAACACAACATGATTAGGACAGAATCTGAACACACAGGATACACATATAATAGCACTGCCCTGCCCTTAGTAGCTCAGAATTGATTAAATAAAGTGAATATAATATAACTTTTATTAACAAAACAGTTAAAATTAAGGTTTCATTAAAATCAACAAGAACAGGTTCTGGATAGTAATGCTATCAAGGGAGTACAAAACTTGTGGAACTAACAAAGGTGGTGAAAATGTGAAATTCCAAATATAGCTCTTTAATATCCAGGAACTGACTAAGTTATATAAATGTTATGACTTTGAGATCTAGGACCCGAATTTATAGCCTAATATATTTAGCATTTCTCAAACTGTACAAATCAAGGAGCTAAGGTATAAAAATGTTATAATGCTGAAATCTTGGACAGTTTTTTTGTTTTCTTTAGAGTAAGGGAATATAAATTGTATTTCTTTTAAAATAAATTTCAATAACTTAAAGGGCCATAATACCCAAATGTTTAAACACTTTAAAGTGCTGCAGCATAGCTGTAAAAAGCTGACTAGAAAATATCACCTGAACATCTCTATGTAAAAAAGAAAGATATTTTACCTCAAAAGTTCCTCAGTAGCCACCTCCCATTGTAAAGGATTTCTAAGCAGCAATTTAGTGTGTCTGTCCTGGGACAGCTGAAAGGATGAGCCTCGTGAACTCTCATATTATTTCACCAATCAGATAAAGGAAGCTTACTATGAAATCTCATGAGAGTTAAGTCAAATCTCATGAGATCACAGTAAGAGTTCATGACCTCAGCACTGCTGATGCTGATTGGCTGCTGTTCATTTCTTCATTTTTTTTTTTATTTTTACCTGCAGCTGGGAGTAATATATATATATACACACACACACAAATACAAATTAACCCTTCAATTTATATTGGGTCTCTTATGTTAACTCTTTATATTACAACATTAGTACCAGTTGGTATTCACCACAAATATTGCTAAATCCTATTCAATAAGGTATTACATACATAGCTGTATAGATCAACCAACTGTAAATAACGCATATTATACATATCACCTTATTATAAGAAATCAAAGCATATATACAATTAAAACATAATAGCAAACATTTAAAAATAAAAAAAAAATAAACTTGTGAGGACCAATAATTTCATAGTCGTATACTACTATAATGGAAGGGGTGAAATAAATCATGTTGAATCTGAACTGAACATCAGCGTTATGTGATATGGTAAGTGATATGAGGTGTGAACATTTTTTTTGAGAGTGTAGTGTGAAGTGAAGTAAAATAAAAATGTGATAAAGTGATAAGTAAGACTAAAGTGAATTATGTATGTTAGTGAGATAAAGTGTAGTGTAAGTACAGTGGGATAAGAAATAAAAGAAAAATGTTATATGATAAAAAGAGAGAGAAATAGTGAATAGAGTGTGTGAGATGAAAATAAAGTGTGTGAAGAAAAAAAATGAAGTGAATGGGTCTATTTAATTTGGTGTAATGTGAAATAAAAGGGAAATGTGATATAGTAAAAAGTGAGAAAAAGTGAAATGTTGATGTATGTGAGATGAAAAAAAAGTGTGTTAAAAAAACACACAAAAAAATTTAAAAACAATCTTACCCTATAACGAGTTTAAGATCAGATTTCTCATTGATCCCATTACGTTTGCAGAATTAAGAGTAAAAAATCACGTTTCCTATCTCCACCTTGGTTGCTCATCTGTACATGGTCAATTGCTTGAAATTCAAAGAATATGTCTGGTTGTACACTAGCAATGCAAAATGCTTTGCAACAGGAGTCTTAGGTCGGGAGACAGTCAAAGACAATAAAAGCTCCCTGATCCTATCCTTTAAAATTCTGGTAATGCAACCTACATATTGTTTTTCAAAAAACTTCCAAGTAATAAGATATCTAACAAATGTAGAGTTACAATTCAGATGTTTTTTTCCAGAATTATTGGCAGAAAATCTGTGAGACAGCAGCAAAGTCACAACATTTACATGTACCACACCTAAAAAACCTTTACTAGGTGTAAGCCAAGCTCTAGATTTTAAGCGACCTTTGCTGAAGTCTCTATAATCACCTATTAAATGATCCCCTATGGACTTAGCCCTTCTAAGCACACATCTCACATTTTTTATAACATCCTGATCCAATAATGAGTCCTTTTCCAATATAGGCAAGTACTTTCTAATGATAGAACAAATCTCTACAGATAGTTTACTATAGCTTGTATTAAAGCAAATTAGCTTCCCTATATAATCAGATTTCTTCTTCCTATCTCTCAAAATATAATTTATTTCCATTTAAAGTGTTATCTAAATCCTCTCTGTTGTATCCTCGAGCCAACAATATTTCAGAAGCTTGTTTATAATAATAATCCATAGTAGATCGGTTTCTCCTCAACCTCATATACTGTCCTTTAGGAATTGCTTTCTTACGCCTAGATTACAAGTTTTTGTCGGTAAGGCTGTGCGGGGCTAACAAGCCTTTTTTTCTTACCGCTCACTTAAGCCAACGCTGGTATTACGAGTTTTCTTCAAGTCGGCGTTAGCCTCAGGAAAGTGAGCGTTGAGCAAAATTTAGTTCCTCATCTCACTGTAATACCAGCGTTGCTTACGGTAGCGGTAAGCTGGCAAAACGTGCTCGTGCACGATTTCCCCATAGGAACAATGGGGCTGAGCTGGCTGAAAAAAAACCTAACACCTGCAAAAAAGCAGAGTTTAGCTGCTAACGCAGCCCCATTGTTTCCTATGGGGAAATTAATTTTATGTCTGCACCTAACACCCTAACATGAACCCCGAGTCTAAACTCCCTTAATCTTACACTTATTAACCCCTAATCTTCCGCCCCCGCTATCGCTGTCACCTACATTATATTATTAACCCCTAATCTGCCGCTCCGGACACCGCCGCCACCTACATTATACTTATGAACCCCTAATCTACTGCCCCCAACATCGCAGACACCTACATTATATTTATTAACCCCTAATCTGCCGCCCCCAACTATATTAAATTTATTAACCCCTAATCTGCCGCCACCACTATAATACATTTATTAACCCCTAAACCTAAGTCTAACCCTAACACCCCCCTAACTTAAATATAATTTAAATACATCTAAATAAATTTACTACAATTAAATAAATTATTCCTATTTAAAACTATATACTTACCGATAAAATAAACCCTAAGATAGCTACAATATAACTAATAGTTACATTGTAGCTAGCTTAGGATTTATATTTATTTTACATGCAACTTTGTATTTATTTTAACTAGGTACAATAGTTATTAAATAGTTATTAACTATTTAATAACTTCCTAGTTAAAATAAATACAAATTTACCTGTAAATCCTAACCTAAGTTACAATTACACCTAACACTACACTATAATTAAACTAATTACCTAAACTACCTACAATTAATTACAATTAAATTTAATAAACTAAATTACGAAAAAAAAAAACACTAAATTACAGAAAATAAAAAAGAATTACAATTTTTTTAAGCTAATTACACCTAATCTAATCCCTCTAATAAAATAACCCCCCCCCCAAAATAATAAAACTCCCTACCCTATACTAAATTACAAATAGCCCTTAAAAGGGCCTTTTACGGGGCATTGCCCCAAAGTAATCAGCTTTTTCACCTGTAAAAAAAAATACAATACCCCCCCAACATTAAAACCCACCACCCACACACCCAACCCTACTCTAAAACCCACCCAATCCCCCTTGAAGATCACCCTACCTTAAGACGTCTTCACCCAGCCGGGCACAAGTGGTCCTCCAGAGGGTCTGAAGTCTTCATCCTATCCAGCCAGAAGAGGACCTCCAGATCGGCAGAAGTCTTCATCCAGGCGGCATCTTCTATCTTCATCCTTCCGGAGCAGAGCGGGTCCATCTTCAAGACATCCGACGCGGAGCATCCTCTTCATCCGACGGCCGACGACTGAATGACTGGTCCTTTAAGTGACGTCATCCAAGATGGCGTCCCTTCAATTCCGATTGGCTGATAGAATTCTATCAGCCAATCGGAATTAAGGTAGGAAAAATGACCAATAGAATGCAAGCTCAATCAAGCTCAATGACCAATAGAATGCAAGCTCAATGCAAGCTCAATCCTATTGGTTGATTGGATCAGCCAATCGGATTGAACTTCAATCCTATTGGCTGAATGCATCAGCCAATAGGATTTTTCTTACCTTAATTCCGATTGGCTGATAGGATTCTATCAGCCAATCGGAATTCAAGGGACGCCATCTTGGATGACGTCACTTAAAGGACCAGTCATTCAGTCATCGGCCGTCGGCTGAAGAGGATGCTCCGCGTCGGATGTCTTGAAGATGGACACGCTCCACTCCGGAAGGATGAAGATAGAAGATGCTGCCTGTATGAAGACTTCAGCCAGTCTGGAGGTCCTCTTCTAGGATGAAGACTTCGGACCCTCTGGAGGACCACTTGTGCCCGGCTGGGAGAAGACGTCTCAAGGTAGGGTGATCTTCAAGGGGTAGTGTTAGGTTTTTTTAAGGGGGGATTGGGTGGGTTTTAGAGTAAGGTTGGAAGTGTGGGTGGTGGGTTTTAATGTGGGGGGGGGTATTGTATTTTTTTTTTTACAGGTAAAAGAGCTGATTACTTTGGGGCAATGCCCCGCAAAAGGCCCTTTTAAGGGCTATTTGTAATTTAGTATAGGGTAGGGAATTTTATTATTTTGGGGGGCTTTTTTATTTTATTAGGGGGATTAGATTAGGTGTAATTAGTTTAAAAAAAATTGTAATTCTTTTTTTATTTTCTGTAATTTAGTGTTTTGTTTTTTTCCGTAATTTAGTTTATTTAATTTAATTGTAATTAATTTTAGGTAGTTTAGGTAATTAGTTTAATTATAGTGTAGTGTTAGGTGTAATTGTAACTTAGGTTAGGGTTTATTTTACAGGTACTTTTGTACTTATTTTTGCTAGGTAGTTATTAAATAGTTAATAAATATTTAATAACTATTGTACCTAGTTAAAATAAATACAAAGTTGCCTGTAAAATAAAAATAAACCCTAAGATGGCTACAATTTAATTATTAATTACATTGTAGCTATCTTAGGGTTTATTTTATAGGTAAGTATTTAGTTTTAAATAGAATTAATTTATTTGATAGTAGTAATTTATTTTAGTTTTATTTAAATTATATTTAAGTTAGGGTGTTAGGGTTAGATTTAGGGGTTAATACATTTAATATAGTAGCGGCGACATTGGGGTCGGCAGATTAGGGGTTAATAAATGTAGGTAGGTGTTGGCGATGTTAGGGACGGCAGATTAGAGGTTAATAAAATGTAACTAGTGTTTGCAAGGCGGGAGTGCGGTGGTTTAGGGGTTAATACATTTATTAAAGTGGCGGCGATGTCTGGTCGGCAGATTAGGGGTTAAACATTTTAGTTAAGTGTTTGCGATGTGGGGGGGCCTCGGTTTAGGGGTTAATAGGTAGTTTCTGGGTGTTAGTGTACTTTTTAGCACTTTAGTTAAGAGTTTTATGTTACGGCGTTAGCCCATAAAACTCATAACTACTGACCTTTTATATGCGGTAGGAGTCTTGCCAGGAGAGGGTCTACCGCTCACTTTTTCAGGCATTTGTAATACCAGCGTTAGGAAAATCCCATTAAAAAGATAGGATACGCAATTGACGTAAGCGGATTTGCAGTAAGCTAAAATCGCAGAAAAAAGTGAGCGGTAGACCCTCTCCTGCCTGACTCGTAATACCAGCGGGCGTTAAAAAGCAGCGTTGGGACCCCTCAACGCTGCTTTTTAAGGCTAACGCAAGACTCGTAATCTAGCCGTTAGTATGCATAGGGGGGTGAGAAAGGGGTGCTCTTTGTAAAGTTTTACCCGCAATGTGCTTGTGATAGGAATCTGTCACAATACAACCTTAAAGACATCTAGTCTAAGCAATACATCAAGAAAAGGTATACTTGAGTCAGAGGAATCATAAGTACATTGTAGATTTCCGTCATTATTATTGAGATGTTATAAATTATCCTAATCTTTCTCTGTCTTTTTTTCCAGATAATAAGCCCTTTTGCAATTCTTAGGGATTTCCATAAGATAATATTGTTTTAAATTCAAAATGTGTTAAATAGATGTTGGCATACAAGGGGGCAAATTTTCCCCCCATCGATGTGCCACATTTTTGCATGAAATATTGATCTTCAAACAGAATGTAGTTGTGTGTCAGCAAAAAATAAACAGTATAAGTTAGGAACTGTATAAAAGACTCCTCATAGTTGGTGAAAATAATCAATATAGTGTTCAAAGACCTTAAATCTAGATGGTGGGGTATACTTGAATAAAGAGATGTAACACCTATTGTTACCAGTAAGCAATTCTCATCAATCAGTTGGTTACTTAACATTCTCAATAGATGTTTAGTATCTCCCATATGCCCTGGAGAGTTTGAAACAATAGGTTGTATAAATGAATCAAAGTAGTATGCCAATATTATTAATAATAGGCCTCCCGGAGGCTGATATAGAGCTTTATGCACTTTCGAAAAGTGTGAATACATGAATTTTAGGATTCTCTATAAATAACAACTCAGATGTAGTGTTAATGATAGAACCTGAATTAACTGAGTCATCAAGAAACTGTTTAAACTCGATTTTGAATTTCCTGGGGTGCCTTCTTCGCTCCAGGCCAAGTTGGTTTCTCCGGTCCACTGTTGTTGCCCTCTCAATCTTTTGCAAATTTTTATATAATACTGAGAGCAGGACACAGAACTGAGCTGGCTTAAATAAATCGTGACAAGGGTGTGAGACTTGGCTCAAAGACACTGCACTATAATATACCGAGCCAGTTGCCAGCACAGGTCCTACACACACTTTTGGTGGTGCTCCCTCATAGAATTGCCACTGCTTACAAATATATCTCAAAACAGATTAATAGGTATGATATAATTTTCAATTAAATCAGTATCAAATAACTGGAAAAACATATAACCTATAAAATGAGCAGGTCACTATAGATAACCTGTAAAATGTAATATTTTTACACTGAAAAGAGAAAATATGTATAAGAAATAACTCTTAAGGAATGGTAAAATATGCAATATATGCAAATGACAATAATACCACTATATTTTTATTTTATTACAGCTGATATGGAGTCTCTTTATAGCCTCCCTCCTGCAGATTTCCTATAATAGCTATTGAGAAAACAATCCCCATAGAAAGATCAGCAATGTGCTGGTCATTAAGGGGTTAAAATTATTATTATTATTTTTTTTTGCATTAGCTAATTAACTCAATCTTCAAAAACTAGGGGTGGCTGTGGGCACGGCATGTGCTCCTACTTATACAAAAGTAATTTTTGGGTGGAAAAAGAGACAATATGGGGGTAGATTTATCAAGCAGCAGATGCTGCAATCTACCTCTGAAGTTTCAGGTCCGCCTGAAACTTAAGTTAAGAAGCAGCGGTCATAAGACCGCTGCTCCTTAACTAATCTGCCACCTCTGAGGTGGTGGACAGCAATCATCCCAAACGGATACGATCGGGATGATTGACACCCCCTGCTAGCGGCCGATTGGCTGCGACAAGCGGACAAGCATTTCACCATGTCTGCCTGACATTTGATAAATCTACCTCTATGTCTCTATATACTGATTAAACTATTTACCATAAATAAGGCTAGGTACATGCTAGTAAAGTTTTATTAAAATGGGTAATAAAAGTAATTTATAAATAAATCATTACATATTCCTTTCAAGCTGTTTATTGGAGTCTTTATTTTCATGTTCCTGTCATTGAGTTTATTAACACCTTGCAAAAGCATTAAAGAGGATGCAGATTTAGTAAAATGTCAGTAATAGTTTTTGTTTTGTGTTTTCTATTTACTTATCTATGCAGTTTTAGCCTCAGTTTATTATTTGACTCAGTTTTAACTAACTCCCAGCAGATTACTTAATGACAATGCTGATGGAAAATATTGAAACTGTTTGGAAATACTCTTTCTGGTCCACATTAGGATGTGTTGCACTATAATAAGTCATCTTACAAATAAAATAAAAAGGAGAATGCATGCCTAATTATTGGAGAAGAAAGCTGTTCTGTGGTCTCTGACATTGTGAGAAAGCTTTCATCTGACAACAATTTTCCTGTTAAGAGTGCAAATAGGGTAAAACCAATACATAGATTCAGCATTAAATCAGCTGTGGTGCAAGACATATTATGCTTTATTACCTTGCAGATCACAACTTTGCCCAAAAAGGTTTCAAAACCAACAAAGTGCTTACAAATTCCTCTATGCTGTTAGCGTGCTTTTAATGCAGTACATAGCAGTGCAGCTGGACTTGGCATAAGGCAGACAAACAGCTAACCAACAAGAGTCGTATTCACTCTCTTAACTGCTCCCAAGATATTAAACCAGTTCCGCAGCAGAATAAAGTTGGCGCCTGTGATAGCCAGAGCAATGCTATTATTGGTAAATTAAGTATTCCTACTATCATGTTTAAATAATTTTATGATAAATGTCTTTGCCCTTTCCATGTTATAGAAGATTGCATTTACAGTTTAGAGACAAGTTAAGTTTATGTTGAACTGTCAACTCATTATATTCCATAATTAGGATTTTTAGCAATATTATGAAATAAATATGTATCTGCCATTACCCCAGTTTTATAATTTCAGTCATTCTTGTTAAATGGATCTTACACTGTAGTAAAAAAAAAAATAATAATTTAGCAAGTTAAACAAATAAACAAACCTTTGATGTCTTTGCTATAGAAATATTGCCAACTAACCTTTCATATCATAATATTAATATAAGTAGTCTTGAAAGAAATACCTGGAACATAATCACAGTAAATATCTTTGTATTTTTAAAGTATGGAAGAAACAATATTAAATAAAATAAAAAAAATGTTTTAGTAATGTAAGGAAACATTGGAGTGTTATCTGTAAATTTGGTTGTATGCTTGAAGATAAGCAAGCAGGGGATGTCAATCACCCCGATCGTACTCGATTTCCGGCAATGTGTCTTTGTGACCGCTGCTTCATAACTGCTTGATACATATGCCCCACAGCCTTTTCTGGTCCAGTTGGTAGTCTCTTCTGATGGTAAACTTAAAGTGAATGTAAGTTTCATCAAGTAGTGCCCGGTTTTTAAAAATACTATTAAAAACAGGGGCACTTTCATTGATGAAACTTTACATTGTAGTAATTTCTGATGTAGGAAGAGGCTTGCGATTGCCGGGGGAAGCAACATCATCAGCGATACGGCTTTCAAGACGAAGAGGTAAGTATTTCTACAAATATGGTGCAATGTAAAGTTTCATCAATAAAGGGGCCCCTGTTTTTAATAGTATTTTTAAAAACCGGGCACTACTTGAAGAAACTTTACATTCACTTTAAGGGGCTACATTACAAGCAGAGCACTTATCGCACGTCTGCAAACTGGCAAATTTTCCTGTTTACGGGCGTGCAATAATTAATCAGCCATTACAAGTGGCTGGTTATTGCTACAGCCATTTATAGCTTCTGGTAGCAATTAGCGCTTATAAAATTAACCAGAGATCAATAAGCCGTACGCACCATAGAGTTGGGCTTTATGGCAGAGTGGCCAGAAGAAAGCCATTACTTTCAGCAAAAAACAAAATGGCACATTTTGAGTTTGCGAAAAGGCATGTGGGAGACTCCCATAATGTATGGAGGAAGGTGCTCTGGTCTGATGAAACTAAAATTGAACTTTTCGGCCATCAAAGAAAACGCTATGTCTGGCGCAAACTCAACACATCAAATCACCCAAAGAACACCATCCCCACAGTGAAACATGGTGGTGGCCGCATCATGCTGTGGGGATGTTTTTCAGCAGCCGGGACTTGAGCAAAACCTGTACCACTCTGTGCGTGATTTGAGGCTAGGACGGAGGTTCACCTTCCAGCAGGACAATGACCCCAACACACTGCTAAAGCAACAGTTGAGTGGAGCAGGAGCTGGAGCAGTTTTGCAAGGAGGAATGGGCAAAAATCTCAGTGGTAAGATGTGGTAAGCTCATAGAGACTTATCCAAAGCGACTTGGAGGTGTGATTGCCGCAAAAGGTGGCTCTACAAAGTATTGACTTTAGGGGGGGTGAATAGTTATGCACATTGACTTTTTCTGTTATTTTGTCCTATTTGTTGTTTGCTTCACAATAAAAAAAAATAAACAAAATCTTCAAAGTTGTGGGCATGTTCTGTAAATTAAATGATGCAAATCCTCAAACAATCCATATTAATTCCAGGTTGTGAGGCAACAAAACACGAAAAATGCCAAGGGGGTGAATACTTTTGCAAGGCATTGTACATATATATTTATGTGTATATACACATATTAACACATAAATATATATGTATATCAGCATATACATATATATTTAAGAAAATATAGTAGTAACACAATGGAAGAAATGAATGAATAAATGAATACTCACCTCTGAAGCTGTGACCACAGCCGTCCCTCAGTTTTCTCCCGGACTGACTTGAAGATGTGCAAAAGCTTGGAGGTGCTAGTCCACAGAAGAGGACTCACATTCAGGCTCAACCGGTTGTTTTACGTGGAAAGATTCACAATCATGCAGTATTCACCAATATATGTGGAATGAGTAATATTTACTCACAAGATAGAGTTGGTTGTTCAGCTCCTTAGTAAAAAAACAAGCATTTCACTTGTAAGGTAAAAAAACGTGTTTCAACGGCAACAGTCCATCTTTCTCAAGAGTAATTAAAATCATTAAATTATGCCAACAAAGTGCATATACATTTCTACTAACACAGGCGGTTTAAATAACATTAATTTTCACCCTATCCATGACGTCACAAAATGATGACCTGGATTTACACTCGTATTTCTATCTCTAATTATTTCTAGTTGGCAAGAAACTTTGAGTAAATATATTAATAATAGATTAGTAATCATTCATATATTCAATCACTAAACATATTAAAAGTGAAAGGTATGAATATCATGATATATACAATCTCAAAACTTAAAAACTTAAAAGGCGATTGGGTATATAAGGTTCACAATGTACATATATTAATTGGAACCAGAAGTGACTCTTATATATACTATATAAATGCAACAATTCTAATGTCCTTATTTAAATCCCATTGTGCATATGTTTTTAAGGTATGGTCTCTTAAAAACATATGCCCATTTACTGATTTTTCCTCCCCTCCAATGAGTAGACACTTTTTCTATTCCCAACCAAAGAAACAATTCTGTCTTATATTCTTTACAATTATTGCAGTGCAATGGTACCCCATGGTCATTGTGTTCTTTTTCAATTTTATTTAAGTGTTCCAAGATTCTAGTCTTGAGAAATCTGCTAGTTTGTCCTAAATATTGGCTCTTCCAGCCGCATTGTAATAAATATATTACATTTTGCGTTTTGAATGTTATAAAACTTTTGATTTCAAATTATTTTCCCGTGACTGAAGAGGAAAAGGTTTTATGTACTCTTTTGGTATAATTACAGCCCTTACATCTTCCACAAGTAAAAAAAAACAAAACATTTAGATTGCTAATTTGTATTGGTTTTTGGAGGGGGGGGCATTCCTTTAATCATAGATGGTGCTAATTTCTGTTTGAAAGTTTGACTTTTTCTGAAAACAATCAATGGATTCTTGGGAATTATAGGATTGAGGAATTCATCCTCTTTTAATGCATGCCAGTGCTTCTGTATAATTTTTGTAATTGTTTTATGTTCACTATTAAAGGTGGTGACAAATTTGGGGAATTGAGGCAAATCTTTTTGTTGTGTTTTTGTTATCAAAAGGTCTTCCCTATTTTTATTTTTTATTTAATCTCTTACTTGTTCTAAGGATTCATGGTTATACCCCTTTTGTATGAATCTGTCTTGTAATAATAATGACTGTTTATCATAATCTAACAGTTGGTTGCAATTTCTTCTAATTCTGGTAAATTGTCCCTTAGGAATTACTTTCGACCAATTTGGATGGTGATAGCTATTTTGCCTAATGTATGTGTTTGTGTCAAAGGATTATGGTATTATGATTATGGTATTATGATGTTGAGGGGTGAGGGATACTGACATATTCCTCTGTGAAAAGCACACTAGTCTAAAAGAGGCTGCTTCTGGGTGGTAAATTGCCATAGAACTAGCTAATAAGCTGTTGTTCATTTCTGGTAGAGCGCTTCTCTCTTTGTATGCAAATTAATATGACCCTAAGGAGGTCTCCCTATGGGTGATGGGGGAAACCAGACGTGGACTCCTTGCCCAGTGTGCTTAGAGGAATGTGGCTGCACCTCACTGACGAGGCACATAGGAGGCCGAAACAATCGTCTCTGGTTGTCATGTTACTTGTTCAGAGGAGAATTGCCTGGTATTTCGGGGATGGACTGAACTTACTTGGCGGGATCACACTGATATACTACAGGAAAGTTTTCCTCTGTGAAAAGCACACTGGTCTACAAGAGGCTGCTCCTGGGTTGTAAATTGCCATAGAACTAGCTAATGAGCTGTTGTTCATTCCTGGTAGAGTGCTTTTCTCTTTGTATGCAAATTAATATGACCCTAGGGAGGTCTCCCTATGGGTGATGGGGGAAACCAGACGTGGACTCCTTGCCCAGTGTGCTTAGAGGAATGTGGCTGCACCTCACTGAAAAGGCCCATAGGAGGCCGAAACGATTGTCTGGGGGTGTCATGTTCCTTGTTCAGAGGAGAATTGCCTGGTATTTCGGGGCTGGACTGACCTTACTTGGCGGGATCAGAATGATATACTACAGGAAAGTTGTCCTCTGTGTAAAGCACACTGGTCTAAAAGAGGCTGCTCCTGGGTGGTAAATCGCTATAGAACTAGCTAATGAGCTGTTGTTCCTTCCTGGTAGAGCGCTTCTCTCTTTGTATGCAGATACTGACATATTGTTATCATTAAAATGTTTCTAAAAAGGTTGTAATGAGACAATGTCCCCGTGTCCCCACTCCATATACAGAGGACATCGTCAATATATCTTCAGCAGGACACCAGGTTTGCACCGTACACATCACAATTCCACACATAACAGTGCTCAAAATAATCCATGTAGATATTAGCATAACTCGGTGCAAACCTGGTGCCCATGGCAGTACCACATACCTGCAAATAGTAGGTATTATTATACCAAAAGAAATTGTGATTCAGGATAAATTCAATTGATTTTAAAATAAAATCCATAAGTTTAGATTCCACATTTGAATCCTTTGATAACCTCCAGTTGATGGCTTCTAATCCATTTTTATGATCTATGATGGAATATAAAGAGGTGACATCCATAGTTACCCACATATATTGATTTTGCCATTTAAACTCTTTTAAAGTATGGAGGACATGGTTAGTATCCCTCAGATATAACCTAGATGTTTTGGCATAGGGTTGTAGTAAATAATTAAATGGAAGTTGACAGGTTAGAGGGGAGGGAATCAATGCCACTTTTGATGGGCCTTCCTTGTGAACTTTTTATAAAAAGTAAAAAATTGCTGTTTTGGAATTTTCTTTAAATAAAAACTCAAATTCTTCATTAGTAATGATCTCATTATTTCTAGCCTCTAAAAGTAGAGATTGTAATTATGAAGTGAATGATTTTTTGGGATTGCTACTAATTATTGTGTAAGTGTGTATGTCAGATAATAATCTAGTTGATTCTTTCATATAATATTCTCTGTCCATGATTACAACCCCCAACTCTTGTCAGCTTCCTTGATCACAAGATCTTCCCTTTTGTTAAGGGATTCAAAAGTTTCAAACTCTTTTTTCGTGAGATTATAATATTTGGTATGATTAGAGATCTGTTCTATATCTCTCATAATTAATTTATTAAAGACCTCGATATTAGGACCTTTACTGCTACTGGGGTAGAAAGTGGAAGAGTTTTTAAATTAGGTTCTTTCCCTTTCTGGTATAGTTGGTGGATTATATGCTATTTTCTGTTTTGCATAGACTCTTTTAACAGTGAGGTTTCTGATATATTTTTGAGCATCCACAAAGAGTGGGAAAGAATTAACCCTTTGTGAGGGAATACATTTTAAACCTTTCGCTAGGATATGTTTTTCTTGTTCACTTATATTTTTAGAGGATAAGTTAAAAACTCCCTGCCCTAGTTTCTCCATTTTCTGTGGTTTTCATCTTCCTCCTCTTGTCCCTCTGTGTGATCCGGTGTCCTTCCTCTTTTCCTTTGGTTGTGATGTTCGTTTTGAAGTGGAGCATATTGATTGGGGTATACACATTTTTCTTGGTGGGGGGCAACCCTTGGTGAATGAGTTATGGCAGGACTTTCTTTCCTGAATCTGTGAGAGTATGTGTGTGGTGGTTGGTTCCACCCGTGATGATGTGCATCTGATTTGTGACGTTCTTTCTGTTCTTTTCCTTACAAAAGGGTGATAGTGATTGTGTGATTTAGTGTTTACAGAATTATGATTACTGTGATGTGATTTAGATTGATATGTGTGGGAATGATCATTATATGATCATTGTGAGTGAGGGTGGTCCTCATGTGAACGGTGCATATTATCTTTATAAGATCCATGTGATTTCTCCCCTCTGTTGGAGGAATATCTACCTTTTGGAGGAGGTTTAGATAACTTAACCTTATTAGGTTGTAAATATTGGGTCCCTTGCTGAAAATCCTCCTGGTTTCTGAGATATTTTTTACATTTATTATCGCCTATAGATTTATCAAATTCTTTGGCTTTTTCTCTAATAGAATCAAGTTTATCTTTACTTTGTTTGACCTCTAAAATGGATTAATTTCTTGTTCCAATATATGAATATCTTTTGCTATTGCTTTCAAATTCATCCTGCATTTCATATAATATATTTACTAATTCTAGTGAACATTTATGCAATGCTGCATTTCATTTGCCCATAAATACATCTAATACAAAGGTTGGTACTTTAAACACTCTTAAGCCTCTAGGTACAACATCTTTGTTTAAGTATCAACTCAGGAAAGTTACTTCCCACCATTGTTTGGCTTCTTTAGAGTAAAGTTTTTGAAGTTTAGATGTAATAGATTCCCAATCTGAGTTTTTCTCTGTATTATTAAAAGCTCTGTTATATTTGGATTGACGAGCTGCTCTCCAATCATCTAAGCTGTTTCTAGCCATAGGTTACAGGAGAAAAATTACACAAAATACAAGAAAATATAGTAGTAACAAACTGGAAGAAATTAATGAATAAATGAATACTCGCCACTGAAGATGTGACCACAGCTGTCCCTCAGTTTTCTCTCGGACTGACTTGAAAATGTGCTAAAGCTTGGAGGAGCTGGCTGTTCTATGTGGAAAGATTCACAATCATGCAGTATCCACCAATATATGTGGAAGGAGTAATATATACTCACAAGTTGGGTGTTCAGCTCCTAAGTAAAAAAAACAAGCATTTCACTTGTAAGGTAAAAAAGGTTTATTATTGCTCAACATGTTTCAAAGGCAACAGTCCGTCTTTCTCAAGAGCGATTAAAATCATTAAAAGTATGCTGACAACGTGTATATACATTTCCGCTAACACAGGAAGTTTACGTAACAATAATTTTCACACTATCCATGATGTCACAAAATGACGTACCTGGATTTACACCCGTATCTCTATATCTAATTATTTCTATTTGCCAACAAACTTTGAGTAAATGTATTAATAATAGATATAAATCAATATTGCCAATCAGAAATTGTATTTATACAAAGAAACAATCAATAGAAAAACATTCAATATAAAATTAAATGAAAAATTAAATGAAAACATTTGACCAATCAAATCAAGGAGGCGTGTTGATCTTACGATCAATTTTTCAATTAATTTTATATTGAATGTTTTTCTATTGATTGTTTCTTTGTTTTTTTTTGTATAAATACAATTTCTGATTGGCAATATTAATTTATATCTATTATTAATATATTTACTCAAAGTTTGTTGCCAACTAGAAACAATTAGAGATAGAGATACGGGTGTAAATCCAGGTATGTAATTTTGTGCCGTCATAGATAGCACGAAAATTAATGTTATTTAAACTTTTTTTTTAGCAGAAATGTATATACATTTTGTCAGCATACTTTTAATCATTTTAATCGCTCTTGAGAAAGACAGACTGTTGCTGTTGAAACGCGTTGAGCAATAAAAATCCTTTTTTACCTTACAAGTGAAATGCTTGTTTTTTTACTTAGGAGCCGAACACAAAACTCTATCTTGTGAGTATATATCACTCATTCCACATATATTGGTGGATATGGCATGATTGTGAATCTTTTCACGTAGAACAACCGGTTGAGCCTGAATGTGAGTCCTCTTCTGTGGATCAGCGCCTCCAAGCTTTTGCATACATATATATTTAAGATTGCTGCCATTGCTGCATCAGAACGAGGCTTCCATAGGAGCCTATGGAAGCGCGCTCTCGCGAATACAAGTTCACAGCAATGTGAACGCGACATTGCATTCGCATTGCTGTGAACTTGTAATACCAGTGCACCCTAATGAAAGCAATATTAAGCGCTCCACTTGTAATCTGGCCCTAGTTGTTATGTACGGAACCCATGAAAGATTTACCTGGTTTAGAGATCTCAATGTGCCATCCTAATCATCTTATATTTATTTACATGATTTGCTATTATTTATCTGTCTAGTGAACATACACAGCTAAACATTACAAATTGAGGCCTAACAAATGTTTAGACATGATTTCTTCAAATTAATTTAAATTTTTTAAATTTGCTTTTAGTAATAATACAAACAATAATAAAGATAAACTATTTTCAAACCAGATCTCTTTATCTTTAAGGGGACGGTAAACACCTTGAGATCTGTATATAAAATGTTTAGTTATGCATAATAAAATTACTTTTTATTATTTATTTTGCCTCCTTTTCATGTAATTTAGCTCTGAAAATTGAGCAATTTCAAATTCCCAGAACATACAAGGACAGTCTAGTCTAACTTGAACTTTCATGATTCAGATAAGGCATACAAATTTAAACAACTTTCCAATTTATTTTTATCATCAAATTTGCTTTGCTCTCCTGGTATTCTTTATGGAAAGCTAAACCTAGGTAAGATCATATGCTAATTTCTAAGCCGTTGAACCACCTCTTAACCTCTTATCTCAATGGATTTTGACAGTTTTTGACAGTTAGACACTGCTAGTTCATGTGTGTCATATAGATAAACACTGTGCTCACTCCCGTGGAGTTATTTAAGAGTCAGCACGGATTGGCTACGATGCAAGTCTGTCAAAAGAACTGAAATAAGGGGGCAGTCTGCAGAGGCTTAGATACAAGGTAATCACAGAGGTAAAATGTGTCTTAATATAACAGTGTTGGTTATGCAAAACTGGGGATGAGTATCTATCTTTTTAAACAATACAAATTCTTGAGTAGACTTCCCTTTTAAACTGCACTCTGCTGACTTCTCAAGGCTAACTCTGCTATATACCTGTCCCTAATTGGCTTTAACTGATAGTCATTTCAAAACAATACACGCTATACTAACATTATAGCCAGGGCTAACCTTGTTGTCTGTGGACTAAAGCCAAGATTGGCTCCTCTTAATAAGCCAAATAGTGAGTAGAGTTGACTATTGATAAATAATTGCAGTAAAAAGCTGTTAATTTCTTTTAAAATGTTAAGACTTGGCTGATATGTTATTCTAAAGCAACAGAACAGAAATGAGACATACAAAGAGAAGACCGGCTAACCATCCGCAAATAAATCCAAAGTAATAGGTAAGATGCAAACAAGGGGGTTTATTTCACAGGTACAAACAGTGCATTAAAAGCAAAAAAGGGCATGCAGAAAAAAGCACCAAACGGACATACTCCGTAGGTTACAATACAGTAACAAACATACGCGTTTCGTGAGGGACTGCCTCACTTGTTCACTGCTTCCTGAAATGACTTATTTATTTATGATAATTACAATGCATTTACTATGCCTTTAAACCATGCCCTTAAAGGGAATGCAAACTTTCAAGAATGAGTGCCTGGTTTTTAAAAACACTTTTAAAAACAGGGGCACTTTCTTTCATGAAAGTTTACATTTCACCCGTTTTCTTTAAATACTTACCTTTTCTTCTTGAAGCCGCTATAGCGCTTCACCATTCTGTCGCAAGCCATTTCATACGTCAGCAATGACAATTCTGGTATCCTCCAATCACGGCTCCCCCCCCCCCCCCCCAGGAATGAAGGAAGACAGTTTCGTCATTGCTGGGTAAATAAACCAGGAAGAAGCATTCAGGGCATCATTTCAGAACGGCAATCCAGCGTTTCAGAAGAAAAAGGTAAGTATTTTTAAAATATGGTGCAATGTCAATTTTCATGAATGAAAGTGCCCCTTTTTTAAATAGTTTTTTTAAAAAACGGGCACTTTCACATGAAAATTGACCTTCACTTTAATTTTCCCCTTGGTTTTTCCCAAGTCTCAGGGGGTTTAAATAATGCCTACAAATAATAAAGCAATGCCTTAGACATACATTCAGTTTTAAAGGATATATATATATATATCTCAAATAGGGCAAGCATTACCATTACTGTCTGACTGGTCTGTTCTGGTTAAAGGCAGTTTCTTTTATGGGTACCATTACACAATATCATTTATCATTTTCTAAACAAGAACAATACATTGTTTTTGAACAGTAATGCTTCATAACCATTAAGTAACAGGTTATTGAATGTATTTGATAATACAGGGTAGTACAATAGGCATATCATTGTGTATAAGTAGTATGCAGATGATGCTTAATGGTTCAAACAGCAGAGTAAATGACAATGTAATAGTCATAGACGAGCAATACCAGTCCTGGCAATATAGTGCACAGTCGCTGTTAGGAAGATCAAATAGAGATATTCACTCACTGATATTTCTTAACTAGATTGTTAATAAGTATACGTTTGTCATGTCAGTATTTCTTGATGTGAATATACTGATATAATAAAAGATTTATAGATTTCAAGTTCACTTTTTCTGCTTTCATAATGCTGCTCTGGCATGTTTCAGACTACTGCCCTGTCCTCTGTGTCTCTGTTCCTGCTCTGGCTGATGTCCCTGGCACATTTATACTAATTATATGGGCTACAATTATTAAGCTGCATTCGCAGCTTTTTGGACTATGTTGAGCAGGTTTGTATAAGCGAGCCTGCTGCCACATATTTAAAAGGACATTATACACTAGATTCTTCTTTGCATAAATGTTTTGTAGATGATCCATTTATATTGCCTCTACAGCTTTTTTTTTTTTTATTTAAAGGTATAGTTTTTGCTTATTTTTAAATAACATTGCACTGATTTTGAGACTCCTAACCAAGCCCCAAAGTTTTAGGAGAATACTGATGTATACCTACTCCAGCTTGCTTTTGTTTGTTTAAAGAGTCTTTTTATATGCAGAGGAAGGGGGGTCTGCTTTTTTGCTATAGAACCATTTGCAGTGGGTGTTCCAGCTAACCTTTTTAACAGTGCTAAACTGGGAGCTTCTAAGTAAGTTTATAAACGGTTTTACACTGGATTTTTAGATCAGTATCTGTGCATATTATTCTTTAGAGTAGTGTCTATTACATGCAATTAAATGCCAATTGGTGTATACTGTCCTTTTTTAAAAAGCTTCAACCTCTTCTTTTCCTTTCTGCCACTTAAGAAGTGGCAAAATCAATCACCCCTACACTGGCTAGTTCAGAGTGATTGACATCCCCTGCTGTAGTGCAATTGGTTGTGCTTGAGCAGGGGGCAGTATTGCACAAAAAAACCTCTTGTGAATTGTTACATTTCACTATTGCAAGTGCCAATTGCAGGTGAACAAGCGAACCTGCCCACCTGCAAGGATGGTTAATTTTGTTCTTTGTCTGTAGCAGGTTCCAGTTATGTATCTACTCTGATCTGCAAACACAAGAAGGCAGAACCTGATTTTTTTTTTTTTTAAATACTTTGAATATGAAAAAGAATTCTACATAAAAATGTTGCATATCTATTTGATATATTTATTTCAAAGATAAAATTGATATAAATTTTATTTAATTGATAATGTAATTATGAATTTGCAGTTTTCACGTTATGGTGGATAGATATGTATGTCCTTATTATGATGCTAAAAAAGGACAACTTTTTGAGTATTGAATAGAAAATTTTGATTTTCTGGTTTTGACTAGAATTTTTTTTCATCATGGTATTGAATTATGACTTTATTAAAATTATGAGGTTTAGTAAGCAATTTTAAATTTGTGTTATTTTCCCAAATGTGCTTGATATTTTTCCTTAAAGGAACACTGAACCCAATTTTTTTCTTTCATGATTCAGATAGAGCATGAAATTTTAAGCAACTTTCTAATTTACTCCTATTATCAAATTTTCTTCATTCTCTTGGTATCTTTATTTGAAATGCAAGAATGTAAGTTTAGATGCCGGCCCATTTTTGGTGAATAACCTGGGTTATTTTTGCTGATTGGTGGATAAATTAATCCACCCATAAAAAGTGCTGTCCAGAGTACTGAATCAAAAAAGAAGCTTAGATGCCTTATTTTTCAAATAAGGATAGCAAGTGAACGAAGAAAACTTGATAATAGGAGTAAATTAGAAAGTTGCTTAAAATTGCATGCTCTATCTGAATCACAAAAGAAAAAATTTGGGTTCAGTGTCCCTTTAAAATAAATTGGGCAAGATTACAAGTAGCGCGTTATGACATTTCCGAGCACGATGTGGTCTTTTCGCAATCAATATCCGTTGTGCAGGTATTACAAGTCTTGAAAAAAGGCGATTGCTCGCACACATTCGCCTTTAACGCAACAATTCTTTCCGTGCTCAAAGAGCAGTAGTTAACAGCTTTGCACAACAAAAAAGTTAAAAAAAAAACACTTAAATAAACACTTAAATAAAATATTGCACACAAAAGTTATAAGGGCTCAAAGATACAAGATCTCGGGTGTTTTAAAAAAAAAAAAAGCAGACGCAGGGATTTTACATTGACATATATACACATACATAGAGAAACATGGATTTATATGTATAGAGATATGTTTAACTATGGAGATAATGAAAATATTTAACATTACAATCTTATGCACATTAAACAATTTTTTAGAAAGATTTTCAAAGCTATATTCGCATATAGATCTCGAGATATTTAGACATATATATATATTCATATACATATCTCGCTATAAATATATATATATATATATATATCTGTCCAAAAATGATCACATATAAAAATAAATATTTATTTAGAAATAAATAGAACATATTTTGTTACGATAACATTTTCACAATATGAAATATTCGCATTTTCATGTACACTTTTCAAGGAGAATACGCCATGGGCTTTGCACAACAGATTAGGGTTTTTGTGGGGGGTTTTCCCTCTAATTGTCTTCTCCATTGACTTCTATGAGGAATATGTGAATGGGTACGCGATTTCGCAGTTTGCATTACGTGGCTTAAGGCGCGCACAAAATAAGTTATTTCTCAACATGTAATACCTGCGTAACCCCAAATGCGGAAAAGTCAGAATGTGTGCAGAGTTTACGCAATTGATTTGCCGCGCAACTTGTTATCTTGCCCATTATGTGAGTTGCTGCAGTTTTTTGAATGAACCAAAACTAGTCTTCTAGTATGCTATATGTTTTTGCATTGTCATTGAGTATTTCCCAACTCCATTAAGAGCCACTAACAGACCATATTTCTCTTGTTAAGTGTATCCAGTCCACGGATCATCCATTACTTGTGGGATATTCTCCTTCCCAACAGGAAGTTGCAAGAGGATCACCCACAGCAGAGCTGCTATATAGCTCCTCCCCTCACTGCCATATCCAGTCATTCTCTTGCAACTCTCAACTAAGATGGAGGTCGTAAGAGGACTGTGGTGTTTTATACTTAGTTTATTTCTTCAATCAAAAGTTTGTTATTTTTAAATGGTACCGGAGTGTGCTGTTTATCTCAGGCAGTATTTAGAAGAAGAATCTGCCTGCGTTTTCTATGATCTTAGCAGAAGTAACTAAGATCCTTTGCTGTTCTCACATATTCTGAGGAGTGAGGTAACTTCAGAGGGGGAATAGCGTGCAGGTTTTTCTGTAATAAGGTATGTGCAGTTAAAATATTTTTCTAGGGATGGAATTTGCTAGAAAATGCTGCTGATACCGAAGTAATGTAAGTAAAGCCTTAAATGCAGTGATAGCGACTGGTATCAGGCTTATTAATAGAGATACATACTCTTATAAAAGTGTATTTTAAAACGTTTGCTGGCATGTTTAATCGTTTTTTACATATGTTTGGTGATAAAACTTATTGGGGCCTAGTTTTTTCCACATGGCTGGCTTGAATTTTGCCTAGAAACAGTTCCCTGAGGCTTCCCACTGTTGTAATATGAGTGGGAGGGGCCTATTTTGGCGTTTTTTTTGCACAGCAAAAATTACAGACACAGACATCCAGCTTCTTCCTGCATGATCCAGGACTTCTCTGAAGGGCTCAAAAGGCTTCAAAAGTCGTATTGAGGGAGGTAAAAAGCCACAGTAGAGCTGTGGCAGTTGTTGTGACTGTTTAAAAAACGTTTTTGTCATTTGTTTTTCCGTTTTTGGTATTAAGGGGTTAATCATCCATTTGCAAGTGGGTGCAATGCTCTGCTAACTTATTACATACACTGTAAAAATTTCGTTAGTGTAACTGCATTTTTTCACTGTTATTTCAAAATTTGGGAAAATTTGTGTTTCTTAAAGGCGCAGTAACGTTTTTTATATTGCTTGTAAACTTGTTTTAAAGTGTTTTCCAAGCTTGCTAGTCTCATTGCTAGTCTGTTTAAACATGTCTGACACAGAGGAACCTACTTGTTCATTATGTTTGAAAGCCATGGTGGAGCCCCATAGGAGAATGTGTACTAAATGTATTGATTTCACCTTAAACAGTAAAGATCAGTCTTTATCTATAAAAGAATTATCACCAGAGGGTTCTGTCGAGGGGGAAGTTATGCCGACTAACTCTCCCCACGTGTCAGACCCTTCGCCTCCCGCTCAGGGGACGCACGCTAATATGGCGCCAATTACATCAGGGACGCCCATAGCGATTACCTTGCAGTACATGGCTGCAATCATGAATAATACCCTGTCAGAGGTATTATCTAGATTGCCTGAATTAAGAGGCAAGCGCGATAGCTCTGGGGTTAGGAGAGATACAGAGCGCGCAAATGCTGTTAGAGCCATGTCTGATACTGCGTCACAGTATGCAGAGCATGAGGACGGAGAGCTTCAGTCTGTGGGTGACATCTCTGACTCGGGGAAACCTGATTCAGAGATTTCTAATTTTAAATTTAAGCTTGAGAACCTCCGTGTATTGCTTGGGGAGGTATTAGCTGCTCTGAATGACTGTAACACAGTTGCAATTCCAGAGAAATTGTGTAGGCTGGATAGATACTATGCGGTGCCGGTGTGTACTGACGTTTTTCCTATACCTAAAAGGCTTACAGAAATTATTAGCAAGGAGTGGGATAGACCCGCTGTGCCCTTTTCCCCACCTCCTATATTTAGAATTTTTTTTCCAATAGACGCCACTACACGGGACTTATGGCAGACGGTCCCTAAGGTGGAGGGAGCAGTTTCTACTTTAGCAAAGCGTACCACTATCCCGGTTGAGGACAGTTGTGCTTTTTCAGATCCAATGGATAAAAAATTGGAGGGTTACCTTAAGAAAATGTTTATTCAACAAGGTTTTATTTTACAGCCCCTTGCATGCATTGCGCCTGTCACTGCTGCGGCGGCGGCATTCTGGTTTGAGGCCCTGGAAGAGGCCATCCAGACAGCTCCATTGAATGAAATTATTGACAAGCTTAGAACGCTTAAGCTAGCTAACTCATTTGTTTCTGATGCCATTGTTCATTTGACTAAACTAACAGCTAAGAATTCCGGATTCGCCATCCAGGCGCGTAGGGCGCTATGGCTTAAATCCTGGTCAGCTGACGTGACTTCAAAGTCTAAATTACTCAACATTCCTTTCAAGGGGCAGACCTTATTCGGGCCTGGCTTGAAGGAAATTATTGCTGACATTACTGGAGGCAAGGGTCATACCCTTCCCCAGGACAGGGCCAAATCAAAGGCCAAACAGTCTAATTTTTGTGCCTTTCGAAGCAGCATCAACTTCCTCCGCTTCAAAACAAGAGGGAACTGTTGCTCATTCCAGACAGGCCTGGAAACCTAACCAGTCCTGGAACAAGGGCAAGCAGGCCAGAAAGCCTGCTGCTGCCCCCAAGACAGCATGAAGGAACGGCCCCCTATCCGGAAACGGATCTAGTGGGGGGCAGACTTTCTCTCTTTGCCCAGGCGTGGGCAAGAGATGTTCAGGATCCCTGGGCGTTGGAGATCATATCTCAGGGATATCTTCTGGACTTCAAAGCTTCTCCTCCACAAGGGAGATTTCATCTTTCAAGGTTATCAGCAAACCAGATAAAGAAAGAGGCATTCCTAAGCTGTGTGCAAGACCTCCTAGTAATGGGAGTGATCCATCCAGTTCCGCGGACGGAACAAGGACAGGGATTTTATTCAAATCTGTTTGTGGTTCCCAAGAAAGAGGGAACCTTCAGACCAATCTTGGATCTAAAGATCTTAAACAAATTCCTCAGAGTTCCATCATTCAAAATGGAAACTATTCGGACCATCCTACCCATGATCCAAGCGGGTCAGTACATGACCACAGTGGACTTAAAGGATGCCTACCTTCACATACCGATTCACAAAGATAATCATCGGTTCCTAAGGTTTGCCTTTCTAGACAGGTATTACCAATTTGTAGCTCTTCCCTTCGGGTTGGCCACTGCCCCGATAATTTTTACAAAGGTTCTGGACTCACTTCTGGCGGTTCTAAGACCGCGAGGCATAGCGGTGGCTCCGTATCTAGACGACATCCTGATACAGGCGTCAAGCTTTCAAATTGCCAAGTCTCATACAGAGATAGTTCTGGCATTTCTGAGGTCGCATGGGTGGAAAGTGAACGTGGAAAAGAGTTCTCTATCACCACTCACAAGAGTCTCCTTCCCAGGGACTCTTATAGATTCTGTAGAGATGAAAATTTACCTGACGGAGTCCAGGTTATCAAAACTTCTAAATGCTTGCCGTGTCCTTCATTCCATTCCACGCCCGTCAGTGGCTCAGTGCATGGAAGTAATCGGCTTAATGGTAGCGGCAATGGACATAGTGCCACTTGCGCGTCTGCATCTCAGACCGCTGCAATTATGCATGCTAAGTCAGTGGAATGGGGATTACTCAGATTTGTCCCCTCTACTAAATCTGGATCAAGAGACCAGAGATTCTCTTCTCTGGTGGCTTTCTCGGGTCCATCTGTCCAAGGGTATGACCTTTCGCAGGCCAGATTGGACGATTGTAACAACAGATGCCAGCCTTCTAGGTTGGGGCGCAGTCTGGAACTCCCTGAAGGCTCAGGGATCGTGGACTCAGGAGGAGAAACTCCTCCCAATAAATATTCTGGAGTTAAGAGCAATATTCAATGCTCTTCTAGCTTGGCATCAGTTAGCAACACTGAGGTTCATCAGATTTCAGTCGGACAACATCACGACTGTGGCTTACATCAACCATCAAGGGGGAACCAGGAGTTCCCTAGAGATGTTAGAAGTCTCAAAGATAATTCGCTGGGCAGAGTCTCACTCTTGCCACCTGTCAGCGATCCGCATCCCAGGCGTAGAGAACTGGGATGCGGATTTTCTAAGTCGTCAGACTTTTCATCCGGGGGAGTGGGAACTCCATCCGGAGGTGTTTGCTCAACTGGTCCATCGTTGGGGCAAACCAGAACTGGATCTCATGGCGTCTCGCCAGAACGCCAAGCTTCCTTGTTACGGATCCAGGTCCAGGGACCCGGGAGCAACGCTGATAGATGCTCTAGCAACTCCTTGGTTCTTCAACCTGGCCTATGTGTTTCCACCGTTTCCTCTGCTCCCTCGACTGATTGCCAAAATCAAACAGGAGAGAGCATCAGTGATTCTGATAGCGCCTGCGTGGCCACGCAGGACCTGGTATGCAGACCTAGTGGACATGTCATCTCTTCCACCATGGACTCTGCCTCTGAGGCAGGACCTTCTAATACAAGGTGCTTTCAATCATCCAAATCTAATTTCTCTGAGACTGACTGCATGGAGATTGAACGCTTGATTCTATCAAGGCGTGGCTTCTCCGAGTCAGTCATTGATACCTTAATACAGGCTCGGAAGCCTGTCACCAGGAAAATCTACCATAAGATATGGCGTAAATATCTTTATTGGTGTGAATCCAAGAGTTACTCATGGAGTAAGGTTAGGATTCCTAGGATATTGTCCTTTCTCCAAGAGGGTTTGGACAAAGGCTTATCAGCTAGTTCTTTAAAAGGTCAGATCTCTGCTCTGTCTATTCTTTTGCACAAGCGTCTGGCAGAAGTTCCAGACGTCCAGGCATTTTGTCAGGCTTTGGTTAGGATTAAGCCTGTGTTTAAAACTGTTGCTCCCCCGTGGAGCTTAAACTTGGTTCTTAAAGTTCTTCAGGGAGTTCCGTTTGAACCCCTTCATTCCATTGATATTAAACTTTTATCTTGGAAAGTTCTGTTTTTGATGGCTATTTCCTCGGCTCGAAGAGTCTCTGAGTTATCTGCCTTACATTGTGATTCTCCTTATCTGATTTTTCATTCAGACAAGGTAGTTCTGCGTACCAAACCTGGGTTTTTACCTAAGGTGGTTTCTAACAGGAATATCAATCAAGAGATTGTTGTTCCATCATTGTGTCCTAATCCTTCTTCAAAGAAGGAACGTCTTTTGCATAATCTGGACGTAGTCCGTGCCTTGAAGTTTTACTTACAGGCTACTAAAGATTTTCGTCAAACATCTGCCCTGTTTGTCGTTTACTCTGGACAGAGGAGAGGTCAAAAAGCTTCGACAACCTCTCTCTCCTTTTGGCTTCGGAGCATAATACGCTTAGCTTACGAGACTGCTGGACAGCAGTCCCCTGAAAGGATTACAGCTCATTCTACTAGAGCTGTGGCTTCCACCTGGGCCTTTAAAAATGAGGCCTCTGTTGAACAGATTTGCAAGGCTGCGACTTGGTCTTCGCTTCACACCTTTTCAAAATTTTACAAATTTGACACTTTTGCTTCTTCGGAGGCTGTTTTGGGGAGAAAGGTTCTACAGGCAGTGGTTCCTTCCGTTTATGTTCCTGCCTTGTCCCTCCCATCATCCGTGTACTTTAGCTTTGGTATTGGTATCCCACAAGTAATGGATGATCCGTGGACTGGATACACTTAACAAGAGAAAACATAATTTATGCTTACCTGATAAATTTATTTCTCTTGTAGTGTATCCAGTCCACAGCCCGCCCTGTCCTTTTAAGGCAGGTCTAAATTTTAATTAAACTACAGTCACCACTGCACCCTATGGTTTCTCCTTTCTCGTCTTGTTTCGGTCGAATGACTGGATATGGCAGTGAGGGGAGGAGCTATATAGCAGCTCTGCTGTGGGTGATCATCTTGCAACTTCCTGTTGGGAAGGAGAATATCCCACAAGTAATGGATGATCCGTGGACTGGATACACTACAAGAGAAATAAATTTATCAGGTAAGCATAAATTATGTTTTTGTGGATTACATTGAATGTGAACAGGTTAGATAACCATGGTTATTTATCTGTGGATTATATAACCTGTACTGCATAGACATCAAGTAGTATGACCTATTAATAGTTCATCGGGGACTGAAGTTAATTACTGATTTTTAACTTTTTTCTGTTGTCTTATTTTTTTTTTTTTTTAGAGAAGGGATACAAATAGTCTGCTGGGTGCTACAATTCTGTATTTAGAGTATGTCTAAAGGAAATTAAAGAAATATTTTGAAAAGTATATGCAATTAATCAAGCACTGCATAGCAAAAATGCATGTTAAATTATTTAAAACCATTTAAACCTTTAGTACTGTTTATGTTTATGTTTACTTAATTCCTTTGGCTAGATAGAACTTTGCAGGGAAAGAGTACCCCAGCAGAATACTCAAATTCCTCTCACTCTCTCTCTCTCTCTCTCTCTCTCTGTGTATGTATATATATATATATAAGTCCCAGCAGCGTGCACTCTCACCTAATCGTCAACAACTAGGGTGCAGGCAAACAAAGTTATAAGTTCATAATCAGCATGCACTCACTGAATTTATAAAAAAAGTGCTTTTATTGGCACACAATCAATACGTGACGTTTCAGGGATCTCACCTCTTCATCAGACTAATTGTGTGCCAATAAAAACACTTTTTTATAATTCCAGTGAGTGCGTGCTGATTATGGACTTACACACACACACACACACACATATATATATATATATATATAATGTTTTTATACACTTGTTAGAGGGAATAATATTTTCAGCGTAATGACCCTTTAATTGGCTTTAGTTACTACATAGTTGTGATTTTATTTTTTATTATTGTTTTTTACTGCGGTTTGAACTTTTTCATCATAAACTACATGAATGACTTCACCATTGCTTATTAAAAATGTTTCAAAATGACATTAGCCGTCTAACTATTAATAGTAGCAAGAGCTGTATGTTTAATTACAAATAAATAACTAGAATATTCATTGAAAACAAAGCATTGGAATGGGAAATGTTGTCTGGGTACTACAGGTAAACAGGATGTTAAGTTTACAAACCGAGAGGAGAAGTAAAACTACATTCAGATAACAGTTGGTTGCTTGTTGCTTTACTTTTACAGATTCTTTTGATCCTTTTGTATAAACAGTGGAAAAACAAATTCAGAGCAGCACCCAACATTATCAGAACACAGAACAAATACGTGGTGATGACAGCAACTCCACGGCTGATGTCCAAAAACTTATCTCACATCGGAGCTTGCCTTTTGCTTGTTCAACCTCAAAAAACTGTGTCTATGACTGACCCTAGCAAGCGTCAGCAAATAAAAGAAATCTTAAACAAATACAGCCCTGCTCCGCTGATAAGTAAATGTAAAACTTTTAAAGAGGGGCCATGCCGAACGGGCTCACTGGGCAAAAATTAACTGATCGGAAAAACGTGTCTCATAGGTTAAAATTGTACGTTTACTGTATATACAGGGATAGATACATATTGCAATAGTTTATAAAGAGGGAACACGTTAGTAGCCCCCTTAATAATAAAGGACCACTCAATGCAGTAGAATTTCATAATTAAGAAATACATAATAAAAAGACAATGCAATAGACTTACTCTGATTTTCAAATAAGCAGTAGATTTTTTTTTCTGACAAATTTATTTTTTTTCTCCCTTTTTCCGGCTCATGTGACAGACATCAGCCAATCACAGACTAGTATACATATACCCTGAGAGCTTGTGCACATGCTTTGTAGGATCTTGTAAAATTTGATAATGGAAGTAAATTAAAAAGTAAATTAAAACTGTATGTTCTATCGGAATCCTTAAAGTTTATTTTGACTTGAGTGTCCCTTTAAATGTGTATAAAAAAAACTTCTTATTAGCGTGCTTAAAATTCTTATCCGTTTAGGACCCAGGCATATTTACAGCCCTGAGTAAATGCATACAGAGCTGTCACTCAATGAGCAGGTGTGACACATTGGGCTCAATTACTGGATCGGTTATTATCTCTCCCGCTCGCACGCTAACGCTGCTCAATTTCTGCTCTTTGCATGCATCGGATTGGGTGTCTTTTCAGTTCACACTATAAATAACCATTTTCAAACTATGACAAGAGAGTCAGTTATTGTGTGATCACCAGTAACAGCTATAGATTTAAAATGTTGTATAGTGCAATCTGCAATTCATGGTGAATTCACTCATTCACTGCTATAACAATAGCTGCATAATGAATAAAATGCACAATGCAGAAACAGTTTCCCATCCGCATTTGGTCATTAATTCTTTTTGTATAGGTTGCTTCCAACTACAGTATGTGTTGTATACAGGCTTCAGGTTTATCAAGTCTCATTTAGTTTTTACTGATTTTAATGTATTTTATGGAAGTGTTTTTCTTGCAGGCTATGGCATCGGATGCGTCTGTAGGGCTTTTTGTCTGAAGTGAATTCAAGTTGTGACGCTTAGCTTGTTTTTACCTATAACTGGTATTGCTCCAACACATTGTAGTTTTTGACCAGGACACAGCTACTGAGCCAATTACAAGAGACATGTACACATCTAGCCACCAAACACACGTGACAAGCCAAAGTAGCATTCTCTAATTTTTTATTTTTTTTATAAACATTCTTGTATAACATTATACAAGAATGAGGTGTTCATGAGCAATCTTAGTCGAACAGGCCGGAAAGTCAAGAGTTATATAGTAGTAGATAACATATGTGCAAAACAAAGTGAACAACAAGGTATCAATCTGCGGGCTGTGTTGTCATAAGTCCAGTATCAAAATAAATTTCACGTCGTATCCTCAGATGTTTGCCGAAGCTTCTTCTATTTTTTAAGTTTTAAACTCAGAAGTAACCTCATTTACTATATACATAAGAAGACAAAATTTTTGTTCCAGAAGGATCTGGAGGAAGAAAACTATGAAGAGAGAGAGCAGAAAGTAGCTAGAAAGAGAGGGGAGAAGAGGAGAGGGAGAAGGAGGAGAGAAAAAAAAAAGGGGGGGGGGACCCTAAAGGGAGGGGGAGGTGCAAGGTGAAGTGAGGGGGGGGGTCAGAGTTGGCCATAACTACTAGCGGAGGGCAGGCTGAGAGTAGACTTGTTATATTGTGCCTTTCCAGTATGCCACAATCAGCTCGTGTAGGTCTAGTTTGTGGGTTTTTGGGTAGTGGTATCTTTCTAACAGCAATAGATCCCAAACTTGACCTTTCCATTCCTGAACAGAAGGGACTATTTGGGTTTTCTAGTATTTTGGAATGAGTTTTTTGGCCGCTGTCAACATTAACAGCAGGAGTGCTTGTTTGCCTCGACCCACAAGTCTGGGCAGGGAGCAAAACAGCAGTACTTCTGAGACAAAGGGGATTGACGTGCCCAAAATTTCTTTCATTGCCTGAAATACTGCTGTCCAGAAATCCAATAAATGCGGGCATCCCCACCAGATGTGTAGAAAGGTGCCCTCTCCCCCACAACCTCTCCAGCAGGTGTTCGTCAGTCTGGGATACATTTTACAAAGCCGTGCTGGTGTAAGGTACCAGCGGCTAATGAATTTTAATTGGATTTCCTGTATTTTTGCGGAGACCGAAGAGTGTTTGATTAACTTGAATGATTTCAACCATGCCTCTGCATCAATTTCTCGGTCTAATTCCCTCTGCCAAGCGATCGTATAAGAAGGTAGTGAAGTGTTGGGACCCCTAACCGTTATTTTGTATAGCTTAGAGATCAGATGTTCAGGGTAATTAGGTTGTATACACAGATTTTCAAAGTATGTAAGTTCTCGGCCCAAATCTTGTCTGTGTTTATGGTGAGAGATAAAGTGCAACAGTTGGTTGTAATGGAGCCATGAGGAGAAGATCTCCCCATGGGATTCTGCTAGGGTTGTCTGAGATTTCAGCCTCCCTCCGTCTGAGACAAAATGGATAGAGCCCGTTCTAAGAGGGTAAGGGAGAGGAATTCTATTTCTGAGCGTGTGGTAGGGAATATCTACATTCTCCAGGAGCGGGGAAAGTGGGGCGAATCTAGAGGATATATGAGTACTGGTGGCCAGAAGCTTGTCCCATTCAGATAATATGTTTGCTGTGATGAGATAATGTTGTATGCTTCTAGGTCTCTGTGATTGTGGTGTCCAGGCGAGTGTTGATATATTTCTCAGTTTAAAGATATCTCTGTCAAGTTGGATCCACATCTTATTGTCAGTGTTGTGTGCCCACTCCACCACATGTCTAAGTGCAATTGCGTGTTTGTAGGCCATGAGATTAGGAATCCCCAGCCCCCCACTATCTCTCGGTAAATATTGCGTTTTCTTTGGGACTCTTGGTTTTGTGCCTGCCCATATAAATTGTTCTATAACCCTTTGTAAGCATTCTCTAATTTATTTGAGTATTATAGTGGGCCAGGGCAATACCAAATTAATTTAACTGGGGATTGATGATTACTGTGTAATATGTTTGGATGCAGGTTTCATTATTAAGTTATTAATATCTGGTATTTGGTTGTAGCATGTGTAAAAGAATTTAATGTATTGCTTACTATTAACATTTTGTTTTAAAATACGTTATAAAAACAGTATCAGTGTCTACAGTTGTGTGGTCTTTGTGTTATTACATAATAAATATTACATTGTTAGGGTTTTCTCACAGTAACATAGCTTGTTACTCGTGCTAAAGAGCACATGCTATTACATAAGGCAGCTCCCAGTAAAGGTGTCTTGGGCTGTGTAGGGATGTCCCACAAACACTAAAGGCTTAGACCCTGTAGAACACCTGTAATTGCTGTTATTTTTTCTGCACACACCTCAGTGCTCTAGGGATGCTTACAAAGTTACACAAGAGGTTTGTGCAAACAACTCAGTTATCAGATCCTAAGTGTTATGTACACATTCCTCTTGTGCAGAGTTGGAAATAGGTAACATATTAGGTTTGAAATGCTCAATCCACAGGATTCATCAGTGGTGGCTTGACCCATAAGTAAACGCTTGATACCACCAATGTCAAACTGCCACAATTTTGCTAGTAGATTTTAATGTTTTTGTTTTTAAAAAAAATATATATATATATTTCTAAATCATTGTTTTTCTTCTATGTTTTTTTTTGTAATGGATATTCAGCATTTACAGAGCAAATCAAAATATGTATAATAAGGGTTCCATTGTAAACTTTATATGTCTCTCTGTCGCCAGCTCTCTTTTGTACATAACATTTTATGCTAGCAATCTTTACGGGGCATTGCAGTGGATAAATTACATGTTCTAAATTGCTAGAAATAGAGATAAAGTTCTACTTGAGAACCACAGAGAACAGCTGGTCCTAAACTAGAAACTACCTTTGAGCCAATCAGCAGTAGCAGTCACATAACCCTTCCATTCACGTTTTTATCAGTTGTGTGTTACAACATGAGTACCATGCCCTTAAAGGGGCATCTTACTTAATTTTTGTTCATAGACATTTAAAATATATTATTATTAAAACAAAGTTCTTTTTATATATATATATATATATATATATATATATATATATATATATATACATATATATATATATATATATATATATATATATTAATGTCCTAAATACTTCCTGCTAGTTTCAATATATATTATGAAGCAGGTAAAAAAAAAGTCTAGCTAGAGCGAATCACTAATAACTATGCCCCATTCAGGGCCGTCTTTAATACTGACTGGACCCTGGGCAAACATTTTCTTGCCCCCCCCCCCACCATGCAATTTCGCTCTCCACCCCAACATCCCAAAAAACAACTAAATCAATTTATTTTATATTTTTTTTTTTAAATCATTAGCCCAGCAGTGGATCATCCACTGCTGGGCTAATCATTAAAAAAAAAATTGCAATATGTGAAACTGGACCTAAGCAGTACTAATAACTAGTAAATAAATATATAAATTCCTCCACTCTGGATTAATTTAATATGCTTTTGAATGTGATTCTGGTGTGAGGTTAGCTGGTTAAAGAGATTTAGGGCAGCCAACAGGAGCAAAGCAAGGTAAAGACTGAGGTGGAAGCATAGAGGTGCAGACAGATATAAGTTTACTGACTGGAACAGTAGAACTACTATGGGAAGCTGTAAAATCTGAAACAGAGAGAAATAAAAACTATAAAAATAAACCTTACCTTAATGTGTGAAGTATCAGCATGACACTATACATCAGCCACAGCAGCACATGTCACTACTTTGCTAGGAACAAGTTCCCTCTCATCCTGCTCTAGACAATGCTGCATGGGGGAGGGGCATGTGTACACTCACTTATTCTTCCCACTGACACCTTTCTACAAAGCACTGTTTTCCTTACAAACTTCAGTTAGTTGATCTTAGAGCCACAGCAGAAAGAGCAGGGCTAAGGGGACCAGCAGACTGGATGCTGTCTGCCCAAGGCTGCATGGATACAGACGAGTCACACAGCCTCAAGACTAAAGAGAGCAGTGTGTGCAGCTGCACAGATGCTCAAATCCTCACGTGCCTGCCACTCCAGCTTTCTGCTGCATGCGCCTATAGTGAGCCCTACCCAGAAACAATCCCCACCACCAGAGCAGTTATCTGGTAACAGTGGTAACCCCAGCAGGACCTTTTCTGATGCAGTTGGATTGACTGGATGCCTAGTTAGGGCTTAGCATCCAGTGCTGCACAGTGCACATCTAAAACAGCACATGGCACTAGCTTGGAATGTCACATGACATCGGCACGGTCTGGCACAGTTTCTCACAAATAAATATAAGCAGAGAACTTTTGACTGTGACAATATTAGGACTGACTGTGTGTATGTCCCATGTCACATGATATCAGCAGTCTGGCATGAACTTTTTTTTAGGACTCTTGGGCCCCTCAACAAAGACTGGGCCCAGGGCAACTGCCCCTTTTGCCCTGTGTTAAAGACGGTCCTGGCCCCATTTATCTGAGAGGGAGAATACATTATAAAATAAGTCTGGTTATAGGGAATCCCCATTAACCATGCTTCATTTATCTGAGAGGGGAAATACATTCTTAAAAACCTCTGAAATATATTAACTAGTGATGTGAAAGACATCATTAAAGGGACATGAAACACAAAATCTTTATTTCATGATTCAGAAAGAGCATGTGATTTTAAACAACTTTCCAGTTTACTTCTGTTATCAAATTTGCTTCATTCTCTTGGTATCTTTGTTGAAGGAGTAGCTATGCACTGCTGGGAGCTTGTTAAACACATCTAATGGAGCAATGAAAAGAGGCATTTATCTGCAGCCACCAATCAGCAGCTAGCTTCCAGTAATGGATATCTGGGTCTGAGCCTACCTAGGTGTACTTTTCAACTAAAGACACCAAGAGAATAAAGAAAATTAAATAAAAGAAGTAAATTGGAAAGTTGTTTAAAGGAACAGTTTACACCAGAAATTTTATTGTTTTAAAAGATAGATAATCCCTTTATTACCCATTCCCCAGTTTTGCATAACCAACACTGTTATATTAATACACTTTTTACCTCTGTGATTATCTGTGAGTATCTAAGACTCTGCAAACTGGCCCTTTATTTAAGTTCTTTTGACAGACTTGTATTTTAGCAAATTAGTGCTGACTTTAGGTAACTCCACGTGCGTGAGCACAATGTTAGCTATATGACACACATGAACTAACACGCTCTGTCAAAATGCATTCAGATAAAAGGCAACCTTTAAGGTCTAAGAAATTAGCATATGAACCTCCTAGGTTTTGCTTTCAACTAAGAATACCAAAGCAAAATTGGTGATAAAAGTAAATTGGAAAGTTGTTTAAAATTACATGCCATGGCCTCTAGTTATGAAGCCATCAACCTCAAATACACTGGAATTCCGCAGCGTATTTGTGGCGAGGCTGATTCGCCTAAGTTATCAAGCCCTACACACCGGCAAAAGTAGAATTTTGTGTCGTAAGCTACGATTCGCCAGACTCAGTCCGACACAGATTGATTCTTACGTCACTCCAGATGTGCCGAACGCAAGTTCGGCACAATCTGACTACTTTTGGAAGTTATCAAATGACTACCAGGTACGCTCGGCACTTTTCCGGCCCAGCGTACCTGGTTTTCAATCCGCCGCTCTGGAGGCGGCGGATCCCATAGGAATCAATGGGAGTCTGACCATAGCGAAAGTTCATGTTCACTGCTGCCTGACATCCCATTGATTCCTATGAGAGCTGTCTACACCTAACACCCTAACATGTACCCCGAGTCTAAACACCCCTAATCTGCCCCCCTACACCGCCGCCACCTATATTAAACATGTTAACCCCTAAACCGCCGCTCCTGGAGCCCACCGCCACTCTAATAAACTTATTAACCCCTAAACAACCGCTCCCGGAGCCCGCCGCAACTATAATAAATATGTTAACCCCTAAACCGCCGCTCCCAGACCCCGCCGCCACCTACATAATACCTATTAACTCCTATCCTGCCCCCCTATACCGCTGCCACCTATAATAAATTTATTAACCCCTATCCTGCCGATCCCCTACCCCGCCGCAACTAAATTGTTTAACCCCTAAACCTCCGCTCCCGGACCCCACCCCCACCTATATTAAACTTATTAACCCCTAATCTGCCCCCCCTACACCGTTGCCACCTATAATAAATTTATTAATCCCTATCCTGCCCCCCCATACCGACGCCATCTATATTAAACTAATTAACCCCTAAACCTAAGTCTAACACTAACCCTAACACCCCCCTAACTTAAATATTATTTTAATAAATCTAAATAAAAATTACTCTTATTAACTAAATTAATCCTATTTAAAACTAAATACTTACCTATAAAATAAACCCTAATATAGCTACAATATTACTAATAATTATATTGTAGCTATTTTAGAATTTATTTTTATTTTACAGGCAAATTTAAATTTATTTTAACTAGGTACAATAGCTATTAAATAGTTATTAACTATTTAATAGCTACTTAGATAAAATAAAGACAAATTTACCTGTAAAATAAAAACTAACCTAAGTTACAATTACACCTAACACTACACTATCATTAAATAAATTATTCCTATTTAAAACTAAATACTTACCTGTAAAATAACACCTAAGATAGCTACAATGTAATTAATAATTACATTGTAGCTATCTTAGGATTTATATTTATTTTACAGGCAACTTTGTATTTATTTTAACTAGGTACAATAGTTATTAAATAGTTATTAAGTATTTAATAACCACCTAGCTAAAATAAATACAAAATTACCTGTAAAATAAATCCTAACCTAAGTTACAATTAAACCTAACACTACACTATCATTAAATAAATAAATTAAATTAACTACAAGTAGCTACAATTAAATACAATTAAATGAACAAACTAAAGTACAAAAAAAGAAACACTAAATTAAATAAAATTAAAAAAAATAATTTTAAACTAATTACACCTAATCTAAGCCCCCTAATAAAATTTTAAAAAAACAAAATAATAAAAGTCCCTACCCTATACTACATTACAAAGTAACCAGCTCTTTTAGCAGCCCTTAAAAGGGCTTTTTGCGGGGCATGCCCCAAAGTAATCAGCTCTTTTGCCTGTAAAAAAAAATACAACCCCCCCAACATTAAAACCCACCACCCACATACCCCTACTCTAACCCACCCAGCCGGGCCGAAGTCATCATCCAAGGGGCGCTGAAGATGTCTTCCATCCGATAGAAGTCTTCATCCAAGGGGCGCTGAAGAGGTCTTCCAGCCGATAGAAGTCTTCATCCAGGCGGCGTCTTCAATCTTCATCCATCCGGAGCGGAGTGGAGCCATCTTCAAAGCAGCCGACGCGGATCCATCCTCTTCAACCAATGCCTACTTGCCGAATGAATATTCCTTTAAGTGATGTCATCCAAGATGGCGTCCCTCGAATTCAGATTGGCTGATAGGATTCTATCAGCCAATCGGAATTAAGGTAGGAAAAATCTGATTGGCTGATCCAATCAGATTGAGCTTGCATTCTATTGGCTGTTCCAATCAGCCAATAGAATGCAAGCTCAATCTGATTGGCTGATTTGATCAGCCACTCGGATTGAACTTCAATCTGATTGGCTGATTGAATCAGCCAATCAGATTTTTCCTACCTTAATTCCGATTGGCTGATAGAAACCTATCAGCCAAACGGAATTCGAGGGACGCCATCTTGGATGACGTCACTTAAAGGAATATTCATTCGTCGAGTAGGCGTCGGTTGAAGAGGATGGATCTGTGTTGGCTAGTGTTAGACGTAGGTTTAGGGGTTAATAACTTTATTTTAGGTTGCGGCAGTATAGGGGGGCAGGATAGGGGTTAATTAGTTTAATATAGATGGCGGCGGTATGGGGGGGCAGGATAGGGGTTAATAACTTTATTATAGGTGGCGACGGTGTAGGGGGGGGCAGATTAGGAGTTAATAAGTTTACTATAGGTGGCGGCGAGGTCCGGGAGCGGCGGTTTAGGGGTTAAACAAGTTTAAGGCATTTCTTTTCATTCTTGTATATTTCCCAAGTTGATGTCTTTTCTATAGAAACTATATTTAAGCAGTCTTAGTGTGTAGGGGTGCTTATAAAAAGCTATCATAATTAAAAGGAAAGGAAAAATGGTCACAAACAAAAGCCCCATCAAGCATGGCATCTGCAAAACTTTTTTTCCTGGAGTGGCAAAATAAAATAAAAAGCCCTAAACATAATAATATTAGTGGCAGCAGAAAGTTTTATTGTGAGCTGAGCTACACATAAATTTAAACATGGTGGCTAGAGTGAATGCTTTTTGCTTACATATAAGGAGCAAAATGCTAGGGCTGGACATTTTCCTGTATGGACATCTATGCCCTTAAAGGGACATTACACTATGGAAAAAAATCTGCTTAATGTGTTTCAAATTACTTTTTTTTTTACCAACTGCAGAGTATAAAATGTATGAGAATTAGCTTTATAAGGTTTATTTGTCTATATGAAATAGCTGATTTTGTGTTTTGAAGTCACAAACTAATAAAATGGATTGAGCTTGTAGGTATAATCAGATCTCATTACTTTATCACATTGTGTACTTATACCTGCTTCTTTATCTTATATCTGTCCGTAAACCAATCACCAATACTTGGTGGGAACAATGGAAAAATAACATTTTATTATCTTAGCTCTTCCATACCTCACTGGGAGTGTAATTTCTTCTACTAGTTGTGTTTACACAGCTTGGCCCTAAAGGGGCAGTCTACAATAGATATTTTATTGTTTTAAAAGATAGATAATCCCTTTATTACCCATTCCCCAGTTTTGCATAACCAACACAGCTATATTAATATACTTTTTACATCTGCAATTACCTTGTATCTAAGCATCTTCTGAAAGCCCCCTGATCACATGACTTTTTATTTATTATCTATTGACTTGCATTAAGTACTGTGTTGTGCTAAATCTTAAATAACTCCTCGGGTGTGAACACAATGTTATCTATAAGGCCCACATAAACTAGCAGTCTCCTTTTGTGAAAAGCAAATAAAAAAGCATGTGATAAGAGGCTGTCCATAGTGGCTTAGAAACAGGCAGACATTTGGAGGTTTAAATGTTATAAAGTATATTAATATATCAGTGTTGGTTGTGCAAACCTGGGGAATGGGTAGTAAAGGCCTTATCTATCTTTTTAAACAAAACAATTTTTGTGTAGACTGTCCCTTTAAGGCCAAAAACTTTCATGATAGGTGGGGATACCACAGGCTAAATCAACTATTTCAAATACCATCAGAAGGGTAATGGAAATACTTGTAAACAATTGAATACACTCCAGCAAGTAAAGTGGATCATTGGGAACAAATTAAAGGGGAGAATATTTTTGAGTAAACGGTCCCTTTAACCCCTTAAGGACCAAGGACATACAGGGTACGTCCTTCAAAAACTGTCACTTAATGACCAAGGACGTACCCTGTACGTCCTCAGGGTTTTCAAGCACTGTAAGCGATTGTGATCGTTTCCATGCGCTTTTGGGGTATTGCAGTGATGCCTCGATGTTGAGGCATACTGCAATATCCTTTCTTAAGCATCCAATGCAGAGAGGGCCACTCTGTGGCCCTCTCTGCATTGGCCAGCGATGGTGCCAATCATTGGTGGGTGGGCGGCCCATCACTTGGAATTTCCGGCCGGTGAGGGAGGGAAGAGAGCTGTTTGAGAGGGGTCAGGGAGGGATCAGGTGGGTGGGATGTGTCAGGTGGACGGCTACACTAAAGCTAAAATTAACCCTTTAAGCTCCCTACAAGCTACCTAATTAACCCCTTCACTGCTGGGCATAATACAAGTGTGGTGCACAGCGGCATTTAGCGGCCTTCTATTTACCAAAAGCAATGCCAAAGCCATATATGTCTACTATTTCTGAATAAATGGGGATCTCAGAGAATCATTTTACAACCATTTGTGCCATAATTGCACAAGCTCTTTGTAAATAATTTCAGTGGGAAACTTAAAGTTTGTCAAAAAAGGGAACAATTTTTTTTATTTGATCTTATTTGGCGGTTAAATGGTGGCATGAAATATACCAAAATGGGTCATGATCAATACTTTGGGTTGTCTACTACACTACACTAAAGCTAAAATTAACCCTACAAGCTCCCTACAAGCTACCTAACCCCGTCACTGCGGTGCATAATACAAGTGTGGCATGCAGCAGCATTTTGCGGCCTTCTAATTACCAAAAAGTAATGCCAAAGCTATAAATGTCTGCTATTTTTGAACAAAGGGGATCCCAGAGAAGCACTTACAACCATTTGTGCCATAATTGCACAAGCTGTTTGTAAATAATTTCAGTGAGAAACATAAAGTTAGTAAAAAGTTAACAATTTTTTTTATTTGATCGCATTTAGCGGTGAAATGGTGGCATGAAATATAGCAAAATGGGCCTAGATCAATACTTTGGGTTGTCTACTAATATATATATATATATATATATATATATATATATATATATATATATATATATATATATATATACAGGGAGTGCAGAATTATTAGGCAAGTTGTATTTTTGAGGATTAATTTTATTATTGAACAACAACCATGTTCTCAATGAACCCAAAAAACTCATTAATATCAAAGCTGAATAGTTTTGGAAGTAGTTTTTAGTTTGTTTTTAGTTATAGCTATTTTAGGGGGATATCTGTGTGTGCAGGTGACTATTACTGTGCATAATTATTAGGCAACTTAACAAAAAACAAATATATACTCATTTCAATTATTTATTTTTACCAGTGAAACCAATATAACATCTCAACATTCACAAATATACATTTCTGACATTCAAAAACAAAACAAAAACAAATCAGTGACCAATATAGCCACCTTTCTTTGCAAGGACACTCTAAAGTCTGCCATCCATGGATTCTGTCAGTGTTTTGATCTGTTCACCATCAACATTGCGTGCAGCAGCAACCACAGCCTCCCAGACACTGTTCAGAGAGGTGTACTGTTTTCCCTCCTTGTAAATCTCACATTTGATGATGGACCACAGGTTCTCAATGGGGTTCAGATCAGGTGAACAAGGAGGCCATGTCATTAGATTTTCTTCTTTTATACCCTTTCTTGCCAGCCACGCTGTGGAGTACTTGGACGCGTGTGATGGAGCATTGTCCTGCATGAAAATCATGTTTTTCTTGAAGGATGCAGACTTCTTCCTGTACCACTGCTTGAAGAAGGTGTCTTCCAGAAACTGGCAGTAGGACTGGGAGTTGAGCTTGACTCCATCCTCAACCCGAAAAGGCCCCACAAGCTCATCTTTGATGATACCAGCCCAAACCAGTACTCCACCTCCACCTTGCTGGCGTCTGAGTCGGACTGGAGCTCTCTGCCCTTTACCAATCCAGCCACGGGCCCATCCATCTGGCCCATCCAGACTCACTCTCATTTCATCAGTCCATAAAACCTTAGAAAAATCAGTCTTGAGATATTTCTTGGCCCAGTCTTGACGTTTCAGCTTGTGTGTCTTGTTCAGTGGTGGTCGTCTTTCAGCCTTTCTTACCTTGGCCATGTCTCTGAGTATTGCACACCTTGTGCTTTTGGGCACTCCAGTGATGTTGCAGCTCTGAAATATGGCCAAACTGGTGGCAAGTGGCATCTTGGCAGCTGCACGCTTGACTTTTCTCAGTTCATGGGCAGTTATTTTGCGCCTTGGTTTTTCCACACGCTTCTTGCAACCCTGTTGACTATTTTGAATGAAACGCTTGATTGTTCGATGATCACGCTTCAGAAGCTTTGCAATTTTAAGAGTGCTGCATCCCTCTGCAAGATATCTCACTATTTTTGACTTTTCTGAGCCTGTCAAGTCCTTCTTTTGACCCATTTTGCCAAAGGAAAGGAAGTTGCCTAATAATTATGCACACCTGATATAGGGTGTTGATGTCATTAGACCACACCCCTTCTCATTACAGAGATGCACATCACCTAATATGCTTAATTGGTAGTAGGCTTTCGAGCCTATACAGCTTGGAGTAAGACAACATGCATAAAGAGGATGATGTGGTCAAAATACTCATTTGCCTAATAATTCTGCACTCCCTGTATATATATACATACATGTAAAGAGTTATTCATGTTTTGTTATCATGTTTTTTATGGTCTGAGGAAGGGGATAAAACCCCGAAACGTCACATTAAAGAGAATTGATGTTCTTTAATACCGGAGAGTGCCTTGATATTTTTTGGATTTATATATATAATCATATAGATATATAGGTATAGATATATATTTTACTAAAGAACATTGGAATGTGAAATATTAATATTTCATGTCGGGTTAGTTCACTTGAGAAATCGCGATCGAGTTAGCACAACTTGTTGAATGTTAGTTGTTTTTTTTTTCAAGCCTTTCACGCTCTATTGAAGTCTTTTGGGTAGATTTAATAAGCAGCTGATGCTGCTATCTCCCCTGGAAACTGCAGTTAAGAAGCAGCGGCCATAAGACTGCTGCTCCTTAACTTGTCTGCCACCTTTTAGACAGCCCTCCTAGCTACCGATTGGTCGCGAATGTGCAGGGTGCTTGTGCAATGTTAAATGCCAACAGCATTTAGCGACGCAGGGTGGACATGATTCGCTATAAGGAATCATGTCAGCTCGGGGTCTAATAAATTTACCCCCATGGGGTAATACGCTAATGCAGTTGCAATATTCTTACCTAGAATTTTTGCGCGTCACAATAGTGTGCAAGCTAAAGGTTTTTTCTTTAAACTTGTAATACGCAAAAAGCCAAAGTTGAGCGCCATTAACACATGAGTAGGAGCGATAAATAGCGCTCTACTTGCAATTTAGCCAATAGCGTAAACCACAAAAACACTGAATAACACACTAATGGAAGTTCTCACAGAAGTAGAAGGTCTCAAAACATTTTGGCCTAGATTACGAGTGGGGCACAAAATTGCACTTTTGCAAGTGTGTTATTTGTGCTCCACTCAGTAATACCAGCACACTAAAATGTGCGCTGGTATTACAAGTTAAGCGCAATGTGAACGCAGCCTGGAAGCATTGCACTCACGAGAGTGGGCTTCCATAGGCTCCAATGGGAGCCTTGTTCTCATGCCGTGAGACACGACAAAGCACCTAGCACAGGGGGTAATTTGTGCAGCGTTGGGCAGCAAAATAAAAAAATATATATATATATATATATGAAAATATACATATATATTTATGTGTTTATATGTGTATATACACATATTAACATATAAATATATATGTATATAAACATATACTTTATATATATATATATATATATATATATTTGCAGTTTAAAACACAGTCCCTATAAACTGCTATGTAAAGGCACTTTTCAGTGCCGTTTTTTTTTTTCTTCTAACACCCCACATCCCCTGACTTTAACCCCTTATAACTGCTTCTGACCTCTGGTTAATTGCACTTAGCGCAAAGTGCTGTCGCAAGCTTGTGGTAGCATTAACCAGCCACTTGTAATGGCTGGTTATTTAACATGCGCCCATAAACAGAAAAATGTGCCCCTTTACGGGCGCACATTAAAATAGCGCTTCACTTGTAATCTGGCAATTTATTCACACTATAAAACAGCTTGAATAATACTTTCAAAAACTCAACGTGTTTCTAGCCTTCTTTATCACGAGCATTATAAAATCACTGAAGAGCTCTTAACAAGCACACATATTACACACATATAGCATAAATAATACGGTGCATGAATAATGTGTTTCGATTTCAAATAACACACACAAAAAACAACCTAATAAACAAGAGATTTTTTATGTTTGAGTATCAAGCTGCTTTTCATTGTGTCTAAATCTTTTTATTATGTCTAAATCTAGCCACAAGAAACAAAATTGCACATTATTTTCTCCAAACTATTTACATATTTATGAGTTTAATTTTTTGTTGTAAGCTTGTCATCTATAACTTTAAAGGGACACTGAACCCAAATTTTTTTCTTTCGTGATTCAGATAGAGCATGCAATTTTAAGCAACTTTCTAATTTACACGTATTATCAATTTTTCTTCGTTCTCTTGCTTTCTTTATTTGAAAAAGAAGGCAGCTAAGCAATTTTTTTTATTTAGAACCATGGAAAGCACTTGTTTATTGGTGGGTGAATTTATCCACCAATCAGCAATAACAACCCAGTTTGTTCACCAAAAATAGGGCGGCATCTAAACTTACATTCTTGCATTTTAAATAAAGATACCAAAAGAATGAAGACAATTTGATAATAGGAGTCAATTAGAAAGTTGCTTAAAATTGCATGCTCTGTCTGAATTACAAAAGAAAAAATGTGGGTTCAGTATCCCTTTAAACTAATATTAAGGGATAATAAGTGATGTCTATTAACATTAAAGGGACAGTAACGCCAAAATGAAACTTAAATTGATTGGATAGAGCATGACATTTTAAACAAATTTCCTATTTCCTTCTATCATCAATTTTTTGTATTAATTTTTTTAAGTATTTTTATTGAGATTCGAAATAGATGTACATAGCATATCAGTGTATACAAAATATGTATTGACAATATATCTCTTCAAACAACTTAAGAACAAAAAATAAATCTGGTTAAACATGAGATCAAGTATAAGGTATATTATAGTCGCATATAGTGAACATGTTTAATTATATTATCAAGGTGAAATAACCTCCTTAAACTATAGAGGCCCCTGTTGGGTCTCATCAAACTAAACATTGACTGTATAAAGGAGGGAATAGTACTCGTGGTATACAAAAATGTGTACGATAGTAGTATAGCTTGTAAAGGGAAGGGACTGTAAATGTAAAATTAGTATAAAATGTCTATAATATCGGTTTAGGGGTAGGTTACTGGGATATAATTTCCTTCGTTTACAAGGTAAACTAATAACGGGGAGACAGATCAAATGATAGGTCACATTAAATATAACCTATATAATTAAAACCTAGTTGAGTTATGGCAGAATAATGCTTAAAGGGACACTGTACCCTATTTTTTTATTTTGTAATTCAGAAAGAGCATGCAATTTTAAGCAACTTTCTATTTTACTCCTATTATCAATTTTCTTTGTTCTCTTGCTATCATTATTTGAAAAAGAAGGCATCTAAGCTTTTTTTTTTGGTTTCAGTACTCTGGACAGCACTTTTTTATTGGTGGATGACTTTATCCACCAATCAGCAAGGACAACCCAGGTTGTTCACCAAAAATGGGCCGGCATCTAAACTTATATTCTTGCATTTCAAATAAAGATACCAAGAGAATGAAGAAAATTTGATAATAGGAGTAAATTAGAAAGTTGCTTAAAATTTAATGCTCAATCTGAATCACGAAAGAAAATTTTTGGGTACAGTGTCCCTTTAAATATCAGTGAAATATAATAAAGGTGGGTAACCTAGGGATAGAAAACTAGAAGTTCTCATTATCCGTTCTCAAATCTTAGTAAAGAAAGTATCATACTCACTAGGTATGTAAATCGAAAAGTTGTATAAAATTGCATGCTCTATCTAAATTATTATAGCTAATAAAGGTTAATGGAGAGCAGTGGTAATATATTTGTAACATTTACTAGCGCTTGTGGTACGTACTTGGTTAGCAGGAGTGGGCTGTAGTCTTTATAAAAATAGACATTAGTCTCCAAGGGCCCGATCCGATATGCAGCGTCGCCCGCAAATGCCGGCGACGCTGAATTTTGCGCTGGTTTGGTATCCTATATACGGCGTAACCTAGAAGTTACGCCCGTATATTTCTGCCGTCGCCCGTAGTTTTTTGGGCCATAGGCAGGTATACCAAACCAGCGCAGTTTGGTATCCAATATACAGCGTAAGGACTTACGTGGCGAAAATGGAGAAATCTTACTCCATTTTCACCTCGCCATAAAATGCAGCCGTAGTAAGCCTTACGCTGTCTATTGGAGCCCCGTAACTCCCTAAACTGCCTGCCAAATAAAACCTAACACCTAACTCATGCGCAATGTCTATCTACCTGTCAACCGTGATCTGCTAAATAAAACCTAACACCTAACGCATGCGCAATGTCTATCTACCTGTCAACCGCGATCCCCCGCCGCAATCCCTAATAAAGTATTTAACCCCTAAACTGCCGCTCCCGGACCCCGCCGCCACCTACAATAAAAGTATGACCCCCTAATGTGAGCTCCTACCCCGCCGCCAACTACATTGTTAGGTTTATTTAAGGGGGGTTTGGGTTAGATTAGGGGTATGTGGGTGGTGGGTTGTAATGTTGGGGGGTGGTATTGTGTTTTTTTTTTCAGGCAAAAGAGCAGTTTTCTTTGGGGCATGCCCCGCAAAAGGGCCTTTTAAGGGCTGGTAAGGTAAAAGAGCTAACTTTTTAAATTTAGAATAGGGCAGGGAATTTTTTTTATTTTGGGGGGGCTTTATTATTTTATTAGGGGGCTTAGAATAGGTGTAATTAGCTTAAAAATCTTGTAATCTTTTTTTTATTTTTTTGCAATTTAGTGTTTGTTTTTTTGTGTAACTTAGTTTAGTTTATTTAATTGTATTTTAGTTAGATATTTGTAGTTTATTTAATTTATTGATAGTGTAGGTGTATTTGTAACTTAGGTTAGGATTTATTTTACAGGTAAATTGGTAATTATTTTAACTAGGTAGCTATTAAATAGTTATTAACTATTTAATAGCTATTGTACCTAGTTAAAATAAATACCAAGTTACCTGTAAAATAAATATAAACCCTAAAATAGCTACAATGTAACTATTAATTATATTGTAGCTATCTTAGGGTTTATTTTATAGGTAAGTATTTAGATTTAAATAGGAATATTTTAATTAATAATATTAATATTAGATTTATTTTAATAAGAGTTTAGTTAGGGATGTTAGAGTTAGATAGGGTTATTATACTTAATATATATATATAATATAATAGCTATATTAACTATATTAGCCCTAATATAATTAGGGTTAATATAGTTAATATATATAATATAATAACTATATTAACTATATTAACCCTAATATAATTAGGGTTAATATAGTTTATATAGCTGGCGGCGGTGTAGGGTGATTAGATTAGGGGTTAATGTGTTTAATATAGGTGGCGGCGGTGTAGGGGGATTAGATTAGGGGTTAATACATTTATTTTAGGTGACGGCGGTGTAGGGGGATTTAGATTAGATGCAAAAGAGCAGTTTACTTTGTGACAAAGCCCCACCAAAAGCCCTTTTAAGGGCTGGTAAAAGAGCTGAATTCTTTGGGCCATGCCCCGCAAAAAGCCCTTTTAAGGGCTGGCAATAGAGCAGTTTACTTTGGGGTAATGCCACGCAAAAAGCCCTTTTCAGGGCTATTTGTAGGGTTAGACTTAGGTTTAGTGGTAGGGATAGTTTAGTATTTTAGGGGTTAAATAATTTAATATAGCTGGCGGCGGGGTAGGAGGATTAGATTAGGGGTTAATTAATTTAATATAGGTGGCGGCGGGGTAGGGGGATTAGATTAGGGGTTAAATAATTTAATATAGGTGGCGGCGGGGTAGGGGGATTAGATTAGGGCTTAAATAATTTAATATAGGTGGCGGCGGGGTAGGGGGATTAGATTAGGGGTTAAATAATTTAATATAGGTGGCGGCGGGGTAGGGGGATTAGATTAGGGGTTAAATAATTTAATATAGGTGTCGGCGGGGTAGGGGGATTAAATTAGGGGTTAATAATTTTAAAATAGATGGCGGCGGGGTAGGGGCTCACTTTAGGGGGTAGGTAAGGTAGATGGCGGCGGGGTAGGGGCTCACATTAGGGGGTTATAGATTTACTATAGCTGGCGGCGGGGTCCGGGAGCGGCGGTTTAGGGGTTAATAACTTTATTAGGTGGCGGCGGGGTCCGGGAGCAGCGGTTTAGGGGTTAATACATGTTTTATTGTTAGGATAGTGAGGGGGGATAGCGGATAGAGGGTTAGACGTGTCGGGCTATGTTTGGGAGGCGTGTTATACAGTACGGGAGATTTAATAACTTTAGTCAGGTTTTGTAGGCGCCGGCAGTTTCTAAAGTGCCGTAAGTCACTGGCAACTCCAGAAATTTGTACTTACGCAGATTTCTGGACATCGCTGGTTTATCCGACTTACGGCACTTTAGCATCTGACGGCGCCGTATATAGGATAGCTCGAGTTGTGAGCTGAAACTCCAGGTGGCGGGGGTTCCCTCGCTTGCGCCGCAAACTACGCTGCATATCGGATTGCGCCCCAAAAAGGCTGGCACTAAACCTAGAGACTCTATCAATGGATATGAAGGAGATGCTAAATCTTCTAACAAACATAAATATTATGATTGTATTATTCATTTTCATATCAGGAAGAAAATTAACGATTTCTTTATAGGCAGGGGGTGGAACAAGCAAATATTTTGTTACTAATCCTAAAGGCCGTGTTCGCGGGCCAAAATCCCCATCCACTTGGATCCCCTCTCCCTCCCTCCCCTTACCTGCCGCTCTCAACTTCTCTTGGTATCCTTTTGTTGAAATAGCATACTTAGGTAGGCTCAGGAGCAGCAATGCACTAATGGGAGCTAGCTGCTGATTGGTGGCTAAATTTATATGCCAATGTGTTCAAGTAGCTCCCAGTAGTGTATTGTTCCTTCAACAAAGAATAAAGACATTTGATAATAGAAGTAAATTGGAAAGTTGTTTAAAATTGTATTTTCTATTTGAATCAGGAAGGAAACTTTATGGGTTTCATTTTCCTTTAATTCAAAATGTTCCAGCAATTACATATTGCCAAAAAAGCTAAAACTATAAATAAAAATCAGCTGTTAGTAGCCCTATGAGTCGCTTGCAGCCTGTAATATTTAGTGCATTGATATGGAGGTGATATGATAAGGTGATAAAAGCTAACACTGACAAATAATCTTCTGCTCCTAGTATGTCTGCTTTCTGACTGCTGTTACATTACATCTCTGATGAAGCGCATGTGCCCATGCGCGAAACGCGTTAGATAGGAGCTTACCAAGTGTCTGATGATAATCCTGCTCCTGAATAAAACTTTATTTCATCTACTTCAAGCCTCAGCATTCCTTTTTCCTCATCTGTTACATTAAAACATTACCTTTTACCATGCTATTCTGAAATACAAATACGGCATGTGTATGTCCTAACGGCCTTAAAGGGGCATTTAACACTGAGGGCTAGATTAGTGCAGCACTATTCATGATTTTGTGCTCAGGTATTACAAGATAGCTGCAACGCGAACCTTAGCTCACGTTCGCTTTGCTAGGATGCATTGCGTTCACTATAGCGAACTTCCATAGGCTTCTGTCAGAACTTCTGCTCCAGCGAAGGGGGTAAGTTGTGCAGCGATGGCAGGCAGCAAGTATAAATGTATATGCTTATATAGATATACATTTATGTGTTAATATGTGTGTATACAGTTCCCATTGACCGCAATGTAAAGGCACTTTTCAGGGTCTTTTTTTTTCTCTCTAATACCCCAATCCCACCAACTTTAACCCCAAAATACTGCCTAGTGATGTACTTTTAATAAAGAATAAAGATGCTGCCATCTTTATTTTTTAATAAACTACCCTAGACAGTATTTTGGGGCCATTTGAATTTTATAAGCGCTTATTGCTGCCATGAGCTTGCGGTAGCAATAACCAGCCGCTTGTAATGGCTGGTTAATTATTGCACAATAATTTAGCGCTCCACTTGTAATCTGGCCCTAAATAAATGCTGGATGGAATGATGCATTCAAATAAAAGATTAGACAGAGAATAACATGTAGATGTATATTTTAAACTTTCATTAGCTGTTTTAAATATTGACAAAATATTTGCAGAGTTTTAGTGTTTATAAAACAATGGGAGCTACCATGTTGTAACTTAGGTTACCTTCTCTGCTGGGGACAATTAGAGACAATTATAAACAGGTCACTAGAGTGTGCAGCCAATGGCTGTGTGGCATATAACAGTGCCCAGCACTTCTATATCTAACAGGAACTGAAAAGCTCACAACATGAAAAGGGGACAAAATAAATAATTAAAGTATATTACAAAGGTATATATATATATATATATATATATATATATATACATACACACAATGTATTATTTTATATTACTATTACAAAGTGTTTAATGTCCCCTTAACCCCTTAAGGACCAGCGATGTACCCTGTATGTCACTGGCCTTTTTTTGGGACTTGATTGTTTTATAGCACGGTCTTGCCACCAGCGTTGAGACTGCTCTATTCCGCAAAGCCTGCTGGAGGGAGGGCATTAATAGCGTGTTCTTGCTAGACTTGTGCTATTATGTCTTGAAAAAACCCTTAATGACCAGTGACATACAGGGTACATTGTGGTCATTAAGGGGTTAAGTAGCAATATAGATGGCACAAACACCAGGAAATGCTCATACAGAAATATTTGAACACCATCTCATGAGCCAGTTGTGATCTACTGACCGCAGTGTGAAAGAAGCTTTTAGCATTATAATTACAGAGATACTGTATGCTGTGTTACTGTGCAGTATAAAAATGGCACAGATACAGATGATTGCAATTGCTCTTGTATTTTGCTGCTTTTGTCTGAAACCGCTGGCAATTTGATTAGTGATTCCCAGACTGAAGGCAAAAGAGGAAAGGGACATAAATTATAGAGTTATGTATCAGATTTTGCATCTGGGCACAACACTCATTTGTTTTCACTAGTCTGATAGAAATTAAATTTATATCCTCTGTCTGAGATTCACACAAACATTTAGTAATATATTTTCCAGCAAATGTCTGTCATTTTTTTAATTGTTATTACAAATTACACAGTAAAACAGAGTATATAAAGAACAATTTGGGATTAATATAATACTGTTAAAAATGAAGAGAACAGGTATATAAATACATTTAAATATTTGGATGAAATACATATGTTTCCTGTGTTTATTTTGCATGTGTTAGTTACATAACTGTGTGCATTTACACAGCTAATTCCTAACAAAACTGTATTTTCTTCAAAGGGCAAATACAGTATAAAACTGTCTTTTTATGATCACAGTTTGTTTTGGTGATATAAAATATGAAGGTGTACAAAATTAACTGGGGCATGAAACTTTCAAATTTTGTTTCATGCACTTAAACAAAATAGTATAGCATTGCAGTTTATACTTTTTTCTTATTAAACTAACATTATTAAGCAGTCTTTCAGGATGCCCCCTTTTTTATATGTTTTTATTGAAGTTCAAGTAAACAAAGATATGGACATAGGCACTTATAATTAACAAGCAAAAGTTTTGTAGTGATCACAATTCTATAATGACGAACAGAAAAATATAGTGTTAAACGAATTGACAATGTGCAAGAACATTGGCCATAATACAACTAAGTATGGTGTTTATTACAAGAAAAAAAGGTGAAAAGAGTATACGTCTCCTCTAGTCTATAGAGAGATAGCACTTTTGGCATCATGTATAAGGCAACAGCAAGCATTCTGGTGCAGTTGAATATGATGTAGGGAACAGGTGATGTATTCTTTACACCTACTATACATATAAAAAAAAAAAAAAATACAGATATCCCCTTTTTTATTAAGTGTTTAACATTGATCTTTATATGCACCGTGTGCACCTCATATCATTCCAAGTGGTATGGTAGTAACATTCTGAGCCATATACTGTAATGATCAAGTGTACATACGGAAACCATAAGCAGCACAAAGGTTTATGAAAAGCGTCCAAAGTACCAACACTGATACAAACAAAAATCTAGACACTGCAACAACAAAAAAAATCACTAAATATTTATTAAAATGTATTAGATATAGAAGCCAGCTTAGTGGAGTTCAAGTTCTATACAAAACAAGCATTGGTATAAATTTCACATAAATAAAATACAAAGTCAGAAGTATATGCAATAAAAAATACAAACATTCAAACAAACAATCAAAGATCAATTCATAAACGGAACGAACACTAAGAAGTCTCTCTAGCTGGTTCATGGTGTATCCAATTATTTGAAGAAGAGTTTTTAGCTTATGAGCAGTATCCTGAATGCTTAGATTAAATCTTGCAGCCGATAATGCCTGTGACTGTGGGGACATTGAGACAATAACCAGCTTCTGCTGAGATGGGTCTTTACCTGATTCATTTAAAATTAGCTAACATCCTCTTCAAATTGTATCTTAGCTGCTGCCTTTCCTAATTGTTCTTAACAGGTACCAGTAAATGTGCCATACTGCTTACTTTTGGTTTTAGTAAGTAGACTGATTTTGGGTGACCTTTTGATTAGGGGATCCTACTGGTCAAGTATGGTTAGTGTCCTTTGTTTCAGAGTGAGTATTAAGTTGGTGTTTATACATTGTAACCAACAACAATTAAAATTATGGGGAGGCGAAAAGTGAGTTTACAGTCCTCCACTAAATACAAAATGTAGAGAAAATAATGAGTTATTTTCTCTACATATTACATTGTAACCATAAATATCAAGGTTGGTTGCTTGGTCCTTTGTTTAGCCTCCTATTTCCCAGTATGTTGAGAGGACTAGAACTTTATTAAAGGGACAGTTTACTCAAAAATTTTCTCCCCTTTAATTTGTTCCCAGTGATCCACTTTACCTTCTGGAGTGTATTAAATTGTTTACAAGTAGCTCCTTTACCCTTATATTGGCATTTGAAATTGTTAATTTAGCATGTGGTATCCCCACCTATTCTGAAAGTTTGTGGCCGCGCGTACCAGCTATAGATAAGCTTTGTAAACACAGCCAGCAGAAGAAATTACACTCCCAGTGTGATAAAGCAGAGATAAGGTAATAAAATGTTGATTTTCCATTGTTCTCTCAAAGTATTGGTGATTGTTTTAAGGACAGATATAAGATAAAGAAGCAGGTATATGTGCACAATGTGATACAGTAATGAGATCTGATTATACCTACAAGCTCAACCTATTTTATTAGGCTGTGGCTTCAAAACACAAAATCAGAGCTTTAATATACAGAAATAAACCTTAAAAAGCTAATTTTCATACATTTTTACTCTGCAGTTGGTAAAAAAAGCAATTGTAAACACATTAAGGGACAAACTATTTTACAGTATACTGTCCCTTTAAGTTTGATGCCCCCTCCCTTTCATTTTGGACAATTGGTTTGACCTTCATTTGGTAGGAAACAGGCTGCTTATCTTTCTCAAGATTTTTTCTCACTCTTTCCATGCTTCTTTTGTTTTCTTTGCAACAGTTTCCCTACTTCTCCCTCACTTTTCACGCCACTTCTGCTCTTTGCAGCTTAAAATCTCTCTCGTGGGTTCCTCTTTCTTACCTCTCCCTCAATTTTTGATTTTAATGTTGTTGCCACAGTTCAAACATTTATAGATCACAGCCTCAGGATATGACAGCAAGGGGGAGGTTGTACCAAAGCTGCTTTTGTTTGACAGCTGACAGCCCCCTCCCACCCCTGCCACCTTCCCATGCCCTGTTGCAGACATTATCACTGAATACCATCATTTTACTCTCTAGTCATTATTAAACTAATCATTTTTCTTGCTTATAGTTTATAGAGAAAGGTAGATAACTTATTTACTATGTATGTTATACCTTAGGGCTTAGACCTTTCCTTTATTTGTTCCCCTCAGATAAGCAATGAGCTTGGTGACTACTCTCCATTTGTTTTCCGCCCATTTTTGGAATCTTGTTGATGTGATCTTTCAATATGTAGCATTATATGACGGAACACAGTTAAAGCCTACTGCAAATGTATTGACATCTTCCCATTCTGTTTTCACGTGAAACATAATCTCTTGCCTGTATAAATGTTTGCTTTGCAAAACCATCAATAAACATACACACAATTGTATTGTCTTTCTCTCCCATTTAAAATGAGTGTCAATGCCTTTAACAAATGCTTTATATTAGAACATTGTTTGCTGTAAGGTTTAATGACTTGTCACTGGCAGGGATTAGGTAACACAGAAATATAGTTCATTATCTATGAAAAAATCCTATCATTGGCTTGTGTGTGAGAGTTCTGAAAGAGGCACCTAAAAGGCCTACTGTAAGTTGTGTAATACATAGACAGCTAGAATTATTACAGAATCTAACCTGTTACTACAAATCTCTCAAGTTGTCTTTCACTCTAATTTCCACAAAATATGTCTTGCTATTCTTAGCAATTGTTAAAACTTAAAATAAGAGTTGTTGTTGCTACAAAGAACAATGTTGTGACGTCTTTTACCCACTGTTCATTAGCAATATTGTGAACAGACATATCCAGGATACAGGAAAATACAGCTGCCCTTGTGTTCAATCTGTTGGCAGTGCCAGCCGAACAGTACTTACAGAAACAGCTTAGGAGTGAAGCATCATACTGTTTGCACTTGTTAGTATAAACAGATTTTCTTTAAAGGGACAGTCTAGTCAAAAATAAACTTTCATGATTCAGATAGGGCATGTAATTTTAAACAACTTTCCAATTTACTTTTATCTTCAAATTTGCTTTGTTCTCTTGATATTCTTTGTTGAAAGCTAAACCTAGGTAAGCTTATATGCTAATTTCTAAGCCATTGAAGGCTGCCTCTTATCTCAGTTCCTTTTGACAGTTTTTACAGCTAGGTAGTGCTAGTTCATGTGTGCCATACAGATAACATTGTGCTTACTCCCGTGGAGTTACTCAGTAGTCAGCACTGATTGGCTAAAATGGAAGTCTGTCAAAAGAACTGAGATAAGGGGGCAGTCTGCAGGGGCTTAAATACAAGGTAATAACACAGGTAAAAAGTATATTAATATAACCATGTTGGTTATGCAAAACTGGGGAATGTGTAATAAAGGGATTATCTATCTTTTAAACAATAAAATGTCTGTAGTAGACTGTCCCTTTAAGTATACAAAAAAGAAAATGTTTATAAACTTTATTTAAAAATGCTTTGTCTATTTGTCTATGAAAGGGACATAAAAGATTAAAAAGAAGATGCTCTAACATATTACTTACAATTAACTATGGAGTTGATTCCAAACTTTCTGATGGTGTTAATCAGCTGTTTTAAGGCTCTCAATAAGCCCTTTTCTACTGTAGAGTAATCACAATCCAAATGATAACTCCATTTCCATATTTGAAAAAAGAGCATATTAGATCCGAGCAGCTATTGGAAAATTCACCCATATGATTTATAGAAAACATCCATATTGGCAAACACAATCTACCCGACCTCAAGTTATCAACTAAATATTGACCACAAAATAGACTCATCAAAATCAGTAAAAGCCTGTGATAAATGCTTAAAGGATTACTTTCTGTTATAATTTTTAAGCTAAACAACTAACATATTAAAGTTAATAAACATTAATTAAAACCTACTGACCTATATTTTCTCCAAAACAAAGTTTCATAACATTCTAAAAGTTATATCTTTTATTCGCTGATGATGTCACGTTATCCTGCCCACTATTTTCAGCAATGCGTGTTCAAAATACTTAAACCAATAACTTTGTGCTTAAAGCGCCATTTTGAAACCTAGGTATTGTAAACGGATTGGTACAGAGCAAAGGATACCCACGGAGTGGGTTTGGAAAACAATTAAATTTGCAGACAAGATTTCTGATATACGGTAGAGATATGTTAATGAGATGCTATTGATAAAAAGTGTATTTGGGGTAGTTAGTTAGTAACAGGCATAGAAAATATTTACTTACAGTGGCCCTTTAACACCTACAGATCGATCGCTAACACATGTGGGCCAAGGATTTGCGAATGCTCAGACCAGAAAAACCTGATCCAGCATCCCATGCCAGCAACAGCAATGGCTCTTGTTTATGACGATAGATTTGCTTCAAATAATAAATTATACTAAATACATTAATATCAATATATAACTGTAAAAACATGATCAAGACATATCTACAAAATATAGACAGTTGCATAATCAATATAGATATCAATACCAATGCACGAATGTCAGTAAAGAACATTATTTTATTTAAAAAATAAGTGCTACTCTATACAATTGCAGAAACACACACAATTACGGATTCCATTAACCCACTATAAAAAGAAACACTCACTGACAGAGGAAATGTTGCATGTTGGTCATTTTATCAATGTTTCTGATTCTGTTTCTAGCTATAGAGGTGATAGGAATTGTGATGTAGTGTATAAATAGCATAAATCCGCAATTTTTCGATTTGTGCAATGGTTTTGTTTGGTGTATCAGTTCCTTTGTTGATTGACAGCCAACTGTGCTCGCTTAGATAAAACCAAAATTGAAAAAAAGGCTGATACAATTTTTTCCAATATCAAAAAACTAAATTGGAAACTTTGGAATTGACCCCTTGTGTTTAAAGGGACAGTAAAGTCACAAAAAATCTTTCATGATTTAAATAGGGCATGCAATTTTAAACAACTTTCCAATTTACTTTTATTACCAATTTTGCTTTGTTCTCTTGGTATTCTTAGTTGAAAGCTAAATCTAGGAGGTTCATGTGCTAATTTCTTAGACCTTGAAGACTGTCTGTAATCGGAAAGCATTTTGATAGTTTTTCACCACTAGAGGGCGTTAGTTCATGTGTTTCATATAGATAACATTGAGCTCCGGCACGTGAAGCTCCTAAGAGCAAGCACTGATTGGCTAACAATGCATGTCTGTCAAAAGAACTGAAATAAGGGGGCAGTTTGCAGAGGCATAGATACAAGGTAATCACAGAGGTAAAAAGTATATTATTATAACTGTGTTGGTTATGCAAAAATTGGGGAATGGGTAATAAAGGGATTATCTACCTTTTTAAACAACAAAAATTCTGGTGTTTACTGTCCCTTTAACTCTTGAAAAATGATTAATCACATAGTTAAATATTGCTCCAGAGCAGCAAAACACTAATGGGAGCTAGCTGAGCACATCTCATGAGCCAATGACAAGAGATAAATGTGTGCCACAACTAATCACTAAGGCCTAGATTTAGAGTTTGGCGGTAGCCGTCAAAACCAGCGTTAGAGGCTCCTAACGCTGGTTTTTAATGCCCAATGGTATTGGGAGTCAGTCAGGAAAGGGTCTAACGCTCACTTTGCAGCCACGACTTTTCTATACCGCAGATCCCCCTACGCCATTTGCGTATCCTATCTTTTCAATGGGATCTTTCTAACGCTGGTATTTAGAGTCTTGGCTGAAGTGAGCGTTAGAAATCTAATGACAAAACTCCAGCCGCAGAAAAAAGTCAGTAGTTAAGAGCTTTCTGGGCTAACGCCGGTTTATAAAGCTCTTAACTACTGTGCTCTAAAGTACACTAACACCCATAAACTACCTATGTACCCCTAAACCGAGGTCCCCCCACATCGCCGCCACTCTATTAAATTTTTTTAACCCCTAATCTGCCGCTCCGTACACCGCCGCCACCTACGTTATCCCTATGTACCCCTAATCTGCTGCCCCTAATACCGCCGACACCTACATAATATTTATTAACCCCTAATCTGCCGTCCCCAACGTCGCTGCCACCTACCTACACTTATTAACCCCTAATCTGCCGACCGGACCGCACTGCTACTATAATAAATGTATTAACCCCTAATCCGCCTCACTCCCGCCTCAATAACACTATAATAAATAGTATTAATCCCTAATCTGCCCTCCCTAACATCGCCGACACCTAACTTCAAGCATTAACCCCTAATCTGCCGACCGGAGCTCACCGCTACTCTAATAAATTTTTTAACCCCTAAAGCTAATTCTAACCCTAACCCTAACACCCCCCTAAGTTAAATATAAATTTTATCTAACGAAATAAATTAACTCTTATTAAATAAATTATTCCTATTTAAAGCTAAATACTTACCTGTAAAATAAACCCTAATATAGCTACAATATAAATAATAATTATATTGTAGCTATTTTAGGATTAATATTTATTTTACAGGCAACTTTGTATTTATTTTAACCAGGTACAATAGCTATTAAATAGTTAATAACTATTTAATAGCTACCTAGTTAAAATAATTACAAAATTACCTGTAAAATAAATCCTAACCTAAGTTACAATTAAACCTAACACTACACTATCAATAAATTAATTAAATAAAATACCTATAATTATCTACAATTAAACCTAACACTACACTATCAATAAATTAATTAAATACAATACCTACAAATAAATACAATTAAATAAACTAACTAAAGTACAAAAATAAAAAAGAACTGTTACAAAAATAAAAAAATATTTACAAACATTAGAAAAATATTACAACAATTTTAAACTAATTACACCTACTCTAAGCCCCCTAATAAAATAACAAAGACCCCCAAAATAAATAAATGCCCTACCCTATTCTAAAATTAAAATTGAAAAGCTCTTTTACCTTACCAGCCCTGAAAAGGGCCCTTTGCAGGGCATGCCCCAAAGAATTCAGCTCTTTTGCCTGTAAAAAAACCCCATACAATACCCCCCCAACATTACAACCCACCACCCACATACCCCTAACCCAAACCCCCCTTAAATAAACCTAACACTAAGCCCCTGAAGATCTCCCTACCTTGTCTTCACCACGCCGGGTTCACCGATCGATCCAGAAGAGCTCCTCCGATGTCTTGATCCAAACCCAAGCGGGGGGCTGAAGATGTCCATGATCCGACTGAAGTCTTCATCCAAGCGGGAGCTGAAGAGGTCCATGATCGGGCTGAAGTCTTCATCCAAGCGGGAGCTGAAGAGGTCCATGATCGGGCTGAAGTCTTCATCCAAGCGGGAGCTGAAGAGGTCCATGATCGGGCTGAAGTCTTCTATCAAGTGGCATCTTCAATCTTCTTTCTTCCGGATCCATGTTCATCCCGCCGACGCGGAACATCCATCTTCACCGACTACTTCCCGACGAATGACGGTTCCTTTAAGGGATGTCATCCAAGATGGCGTCCCTCGAATTCCGATTGGCTGATAGGATTCTATCAGCCAATCGGAATTAAGGTGAGAAAATTCAAGTTCAATCCGATTGGCTGATCCGATCAGCCAATCAGATTGAGCTCGCATTCTATTGGCTGATCGGAACAGCCAATAGAATGTGAGCTCAATCTGATTGGCTGAGCCAATCGGATTGAACTTGATTCTGATTGGCTGATTCCATCAGCCAATCAGAATTTTCCTACCTTACTTCCGATTGGCTGATAGAATCCTATCAGCCAATCGGAATTCGAGGGACGCCATCTTGGATGACGTCCCTTAAAGGAACCGTCATTCGTCGGGAAGTCGTCGGTGAAGATGGATGTTCCGCATCGGCGGGATGAACATGGATCCGGAAGAAAGAAGATTGAAGATGCCGCTTGATAGAAGACTTCAGCCGGATCATGGACCTCTTCAGCTCCCGCTTGGATGAAGACTTCAGCCGGATCATGGACATCTTCAGCCCCCGCTTGGGCTTGGATCAAGACATCGGAGGCTCTTCTGGATCGATCGGTGAACCCGGCGTGGTGAAGATAAGGTAGGAAGATCTTCAGGGGCTTAGTGTTAGGTTTATTTAAGGGGGGTTTGGGTTAGATTAGGGGTATGTGGGTGGTGGGTTGTAATGTTGGGGGGGTATTGAATGTTTTTTTTTTTACAGGCAAAAGAGCTGAATTCTTTGGGGCATGCCCCGCAAATGGCCCTTTTCAGGGCTGGTAAGGTAAAAGAGCTTTTCTATTTTAATTTTAGAACAGGGTAGGGCATTTTTTTTATTTTGGGGGTCTTTCTTATTTTATTAGGGGGCTTAGAGTAGGTGTAATTAGTTTAACATTGTTGTAATATTTTTCTAATGTTTGTAAATATTTTTTTATTTTTTGTAACTTAGCTCTTTTTTATTTTTTGTACTTTAGTTAGTTTATTTCATTGTATTTATTTGTAGGTATTGTATTTAATTAATTTATTGATAGTGTAGTGTTAGGTTTAATTGTAGATAATTGTAGGTATTTTATTTAATTTATTTATTGATAGTGTAGTGTTAGGTTTAATTGTAACTTAGGTTAGGATTTATTTTACAGGTAATTTTGTAATTATTTTAACTAGGTAACTATTAAATAGTTATTAACTATTTAATAGCTATTGTACCTGGTTAAAATAATTACAAAGTTGCCTGTAAAATAAATATTAATCCTAAAATAGCTACAATATAATTATAATTTATATTGTAGCTATATTAGGGTTTATATTTATTTCGTTAGATTTAAATTATATTTAACTTAGGAGGGTGTTAGGGCTAGATTTAGCTTTAGGGGTTAATACATTTATTAGAGTAGCGGTGAGATCCGGTCGGCAGATTAGGGGTTAATTATTGTAGGTAGGTGGAGGCGACGTTGGGGGCGGCAGATTAGGGGTTAATAAATATAATATAGGGGTCGGCGGTGTTAGGGGCAGCAGATTAGGGGTACATAGGGATAACGTAGGTTGCGGCGGTGTACGGAGCGGCAGATTAGGGGTTAATAATAATATGCAGGGGTCAGCGATAGCGGGGGCGGCAGATTAGGGGTTAATAAATATAACATAGGGGTCAGCTGTGTTAGGGGCAGCAGATTAGGGGTACATAGGGATAACGTAGGTTGCGGCGGTGTACTGAGTGGCAGATTAGGGGTTAATAATAATATGCAGGGGTCAGCGATAGCGGGGGCGGCAGATTAGGGATTAATAAATATAACATAGGGGTCGGCGGTGTTAGGGGCAGCAGATTAGGGGTACATAGGGATAACGTAGGTTGCGGCGGTGTATGGAGCGGCAGATTAGGGGTTAATAATAATATGCAGGGGTCAGCGATAGCGGGGCGGCAGATTAGGGGTTAATAAGTGTAAGATTAGGGGTGTTTAGACTCGGGGTACATGTTAGAGTGTTAGGTGCAGACTTAGGAAGTGTTTCCCCATAGGAAACAATGGGGCTGCGTTAGGAGCTGAACGCTGCTTTTTGCAGGTGTTAGGTTTTTTTCCAGCTCAAACAGCCCCATTGTTTTCTATGGGGGAATCGTGCACGAGCACGTTTTTGAAGCTGGCCGCGTCCGTAAGCAACGCTGGTATTTAGAGTTGCAGTGGCGGTAAATATGCTCTACGCTCCCTTTTTTGGAGCCTAACGCAGCCCTTCTGTGAACTCTAAATACCAGCGGTATTTAAAAGGTGCGGGGGAAAAAAAGCATGCGTAGCTAACGCACCCCTTTGGCCGCAGAACTCTAAATCTAGCCGTAATTGTCTCTCAGTAGTGCATTGCGTCTGCAAAGGAGATAAGTAATGACGTTTTTCAGCAAAGAATACCAAAAGACCAAAGTAAATTTGGTAATAGAAGTGCATTTAAAAGTGAATCTGAAACATGAAAGTTTATTTTTGACTTTACTGCCAGTTTAATAATGTGCAAGCTTTTTATTCTTGTATGTAATTGAACTGTTGTGGACAGAAGCCAGAGTAACGTGGCTTAGTTCTGGTTTTAGCCCATACAGTAATACATTTTTTTGTTTCTGTGATTTTCCTCAGGTTCAGGACATTTGCTTTAGTCATGACTGTCGCTGGGTGGTGGTGAGCACTCTCCGGGGTACCTCCCACGTGTTCCCCATTAACCCCTATGGTGGCCAGCCATGTGTCCGCACGCACATGTCCCCCCGTGTGGTGAACCGCATGAGCCGCTTTCAGAAAAGTGCAGGACTAGAAGAGATTGAGCAGGAGCTGACTTCAAAGCAAGGAGGGCGCTGCAGCCCAGTGCCAGGTTTGTCCAGCAGTCCATCTGGCTCTCCTCTTCATGGTGAGTAGCTCTGATGCTGTCCAAACCACAGGCTTGGTCTTTTATTACATTCACACCACTTCCAACATTATGTAGTTAGTAGTTACAGAGACATTTCTGCTGCAGCTGCAAAACTTCTTTTTTACGCCATTCATCTGACACAACCACATGAAAATGAGTCATTCTTTTGTAGTTTTTCACACTTTATTAAAACTAAATTATATATATGTGTGTGTGTGTGTGTCTGTCTGTCTGTGTATCTGTCTGTCTGTCTATATCTATCTTTTCATGAAATTTTATGTTTATGTGGTTACGTTTACATGATGTTCTGTTAGCATTTGTTTAGTTAGATACATTAGATACATTACAGTACCTCATATCTTTATAATCACATAGCCCAAACCTTTTTTTTTTGTTTGGAGGGACAATTAATGGTGGATTTGGCTGGGGACCAGATAAAATTGCACTCACACTTCTACTAATGATATCGGCACAGAATAAAATTAGATAGTATTCATATTTTATTTGATAATTAGATAGGAACATATTTGCTATTAATGCCTTTTATTAAACTATATATAATACACAGCTTTATAAAATGTTGTTGAACAATAGATTTGTAATTACCTGATGAGAACATAGAACTGCTTTTTCTATAATAAATTACTGTTGTCTCTTTTCTGGTCTGTGGTGCTGAAGGACACAAAAACTGTTGTATTGCCGGATGTGCTCCAATGGCTGTAGTTTATGCAGCTCTTTTGGAAAACATTTTTTTTTCAAGCTTATATCTTAGTACAATAGAAGCTTCTGCTATATGTTTATGCCTCTGCAGCATAATAATTATATCTATAAAGGGTATGCTCAGTAATCGACGTAACCCCTTGCCCACCAATGACTGTGGTGGTACAATTTCTCCCCATAATCTACACTACATACCCCACAAACTAAACAAAATAAATAATATATAAAACAAAATAACAGCAGTGATATAATGTAATGGTTACTGCCTGGTTAGTTTGCAGGAAAGTGAGAGAAGCTTTCATCTTCAGCCAAGTAAATAACTTACATTAACTCCTCAAATGACTACCAAACTCAGAACAACAACTCAGGCCCTACCATATTCCATATTGTATCCTTTTTAGACCTGATGATTGTAAATTCTGATTCTCAGAGTCAAACATGAGAAAAGTCAGGTCTAAAAAAGTCAGTATTACACTTCTAAAGGGGCTCAGCAGGTATTATGTTAAAAGGACATAATACTCATTATTTTCTCTCATGTATTTGAAAGATCGGCAGTTAAAAATTATAAAAATATTTATTTTCCTAAAAAACTGTTGAGTAAAAGCAGTTTAAAGGGAAGTGCATGTGTACAGCTGAGTCATGGGACTCTGCTGTTCACTGGTTGACAGGGACAACTCCTACATTCAGCCCAAGTGCATCCATTTTTTTTTTTAAAGCCAATCAGTCAGTTTTGAAACATTCTCTTTTAGATAGATCAAAGAACATTTTTGAGTAGCATTGCTACTAACCTGTTTGTGCAGCGCTTTATACCCTCTGAGATATATGAAGACATAACTTTATTAACTTTGAAACAAAGGTAGTAATTTAAATGTAGCTCTGATAATATGTAGACTGTATATATGCATTGTCCTGCCCATAATTACAGCATATACTATTATTTATTATGATATTTTACAGTTACGCTAGTTCTCTTTGATCAGGACTATTAAAGGGATAAAACAGTAGAAAAAAATGTGCATTTCAATTTTTAATAGAAACATTTTCTATTAACAAAAATACTTATAGTAAAAGTTATTACTGTTTTTCAGTGGCTTATGCACATATGCTGTGAGGGTTCGTGCACCAGCATTCAATCACTACACCTTTTTACTTGCATGGCACAAATGAAGTATTTAATGATGCAATACACACCAATGCAAGTTCTTTGAGCAGGCATGGAGTTTGAATCCTTATGCACTAGTCACACGTAGCATATGTGCATATACCACTGAAACAACAATAACATTTACTAGAAGCAGTTTTGCTAATGCATGTATTTTGCAAAAATGCTTCTATTACAAATTCAAATACACCAATACACATTTCAATGTTGACTTTTCTATCCCTCTAACATATTCTGCATTTATTCCTATCTTCACATCATTTAAATAATGCATTCCTGTTTTATTTGCTGATTGGGATCATCTGGCCTCTTTTATTTCCTTCCATAATTTACCTGCTTTATAGTCCTGTTTATGTTTTCTAAATAATATATTTACAATATATTCTTAGTTAGCCCCATATTTGTTTATCCACATGATGTAAACCCTTTTATCAGGGTGGGTTTGTTACTAAAAAAAGGATGTGTTCTGTTTCAGCTGAAGTTTGGAGAGAAATAAAGGAAGCTGTTTGCCATGAGTTGTTGAGGATACATTTCCTCTGCTCCCACATGGCAGGAGATCATTTTGTTTGGGTTATGATTTCTTGTAATCCACCCAGGGTGAATGTTTGTCATTCAGCGCTGGGCACAGAACATGTTGTTGGCAATTTCAAAGCAATGACAGTGACCTTTCATGGGTTTTGATATCATTGAATTATTGTAGTGAATTTCCGCGCTCCTCCTTTCACACCGATGGCTTGTTCAGCGACCAGCAGTTAGAAAAGATCCAAAAATAGAACTTTCCATCAGGATATCATTTTGTTGTTGCTGCTGATGCTGATAATTTGTTCAAAAGAACATTTTGCATTCCAGCTTGAAATTAAAAGTGTATTTGTGCAGCATAAACTGGCATTTTACAGTAAGCAAAAACAAGCATTGTGTACATTTGTTGTAGACAGAATTACATTTCTTGTTAATGGTTTAAAAAATCATAGACATACATCCCCTCTTGAGTTTGACATCTGGGATTTAATTTGGTTCAGTTGTTAATCAGAATTTTTTGTTTTGCCAGCTAGCTACCTCATTTTTGTTCAGTAGTATTTCAGAATTTTTTATATATATATATATATATATATATATATATATATATATATATATATATATATATATATAATCATAAATATATATATAATCATAAATAAAAGAGTGTGTTTGTGTGAGTGTACATATTAGATTGCCCCTGCTCTGGCTTTTGGTGGTTGATTGTCGAGGGTGATGTACTAGGAAAAACCTGTGTGTGTGGAGGGGGTGACATTTTATTCACAGTCTGTCCATTTATTCTAATTGAACTTTTTCAGGTTGGTTTTATACAAATAAGTGCTTTACCAATGAAATAGCAGATGGAAGATAAGGAAGAATTTTATGAGAAAAGTTGATTGTTGACCTCAGAGAAGAGTGAATGCACTTTTAAGTGCCATCTGAGTGCTTTCCCTTCAGGCATCTCTAATGAGAGTAGGGGCTGTTTGCTAGCCAGGATAGAGGATATTTATTATGTGGAGAGAAAAGAATGTATGGCGTTCAGTGCAGGGCATGATTTACACCGTAAGTGCCTCTACCCTGCCCTGTCTTTCATTTTAATTTAAAACTAGACTTTTACTTACTTATTTAATAACTTTGTTGATGTTTTGTGCCGAATAGTAACTATTAAGCATTATTTACTAGCAAGGGTAATGCATTGCCAGCATGAAAGTAACGGGTAACAAATAACTTTATATCTAGTATTAGTGCATACACTCTCATTTAATTTACTCTTTTATCTTTCCAAGATCATCTTTTTATACCGTTATACAACTTGGTATTGGAATCACACACTAATTAATTTTGTTATTAATTACCATACAAGGGAATTGCTTTGTAATGAATAATATAATAGGTGATGTATTCTATACATTCCTAAAGTAGAGAGTTCTGTGTATCCCCAAAAAAGTGATAAACAGATAGGCAAATAGAGATTTATTGATATAGACAGACTGACATGTTTGTGTGTGTATGATTTATGTTTGTATGTGTGTACTTATATAAGCTACTTATAAGGCCAAACCCTAACCTATACCCTCAATGCTTCTCCAAGGCTCATAGTGCAGCCAAATCGTACATATCTTATAAACTGTTGTACCTTTGTGATATTTTTCAGATTCTGTATATTTTATGATCAATGATACCTATTGTAACCTATCGTATGTGTTTTTACCCTTTGTATGTTACGTTTGAAAATCCAATTAGAAAAAGATCATTAAGTTTATTACTGTACAGTAAATATGTAGAACTAGGTAGCTTTCTTCTAAAGCTGTCCCAGAAATAAGAAGTGTTTGTAAAAGAGAGAACGTTTCATGTGACCCAGTATAATGAGTGCTCTGTAGAACTCGGTGTGTAACCTAATGTTTAGTGTGATCCAACAACAGCGGGGGTAACATTTTTGAACATCACACTTGTTTCTATTCTCCTCAACTATCTCTTCAACAACAGATAGACATTTACTGATATGGGTAGTCCAAAATTATTCCATATACTCGTCCCCCCCATGTAAAGGTTTAGTGTAGATTCTCTGTAAAGATCTATCTATTTATCCATCTATCTACCAATCCATCTATTTGTTGAATGTAAATGTTAAAAAGGATGCTTTTACAGTTATTTAAAAAGTGCATTCTGTGCTTGTTCATCATTTACTTTTTCCTGCTTCTCGGGAGTTGAAATATGTATTAATCTGAAATACTGTTATGGGAAAACTGTGACATCACCATAGCCTTGTAAAACAAATTATATTTGCTTCCTTTAAATAACACCCACTTCTGGAAAACCCCATTTATTTTAAGTAGTAGACTTTCATAGAAATAGAAAATAATTCTCATTGTTGGACTAGTTCCAGAGCATGTTGACCTTCATCCTATTAACAACATTATGGATGTGGAAGGTGCTGTGAAATAATTTTTTTGTCTTTGTCTAGAATTTAAAAATTCATAGCTAGAATTTCTATTCTTCCACTAATATACAAGTGGTAAAAAAAAGTTACATAATTTAAACATGGGGTTGTCTTCTAAAATTGAGAATATGTTACATTTTCCACTCTTAATACACAAATATGTACACAATTATGTTGTTAAGAAGCAAATCATGGCATATGTGACTTTACAGTGCAAAATGCTTAGGTACATCCTGGGTGGGAAGGTCTGTTTTGAGTAGCAAGGATTCATGCTGATGCTGATGTGCGGAGACTGTTTAGTTTTGTTGTGAGACAGCTTAGCCACTAATTGTAAATCCTTCAACCATTAGAAAAGGAATAGCATTTAGTTAGACTACTATTAGGGCTTTCAGGACATCTGTGCAAAAGATCTTGTAGAAACTCCTATTCTATGGTTGCAAGGAACTGACCTGTCAACTTGTTTTCTATTAAAGACAGATTAAGCCATCTCTGTTGGTCAGGTAAAAGGTAACACCTTATACAACATGGACCTCAAAATAAGAGACTGTGCAGTGGGTTATAGTCTAGTTTGTTGTATTATACCATTTAAATGCATACTATATGCAATTCATTTTTGTATATTATTGTTATACTATTTAAGTAGTGTGATAAAGAAGTCCAGCCAATTAGAAGTTGTATCACTCTGACATCTAAAATAATTATATTTAAAAAAAATATATATCAATCCCCTGTCTGCCTTGGGAACAAACACTATCACTATAGTAAGTTAGTGGAGCGGTCTATAGTATTCTAAACAGCTGTACGGCCTGGCCTATTGTGGGTGGCCTAGTAAGCAGTAAGGACGTTCTTCACAGGTAAAATGCTTCTTTATTATTGCTCATAAAAATGCTGTTTAGTATTCATACTGTAATTTAAAGGGCACTCACTACATAAATATGAAAAAAGGGTTTATTTTTGCTTCAAATAAAATAAATTTGCATTTTATATCTATGATTTGTTTTCCTGCTTTGCTATAAGTTTGTCTGAAAATTGTGCGTTTTCCTCTCCCTCTAGGGATGCTGAAGTGCCTCCAACATACTTAAAGGGGCAATAAATCCTAAAGAAAAAATGCTAGACATAATGATGTATTCAAAGCAAAGATTAGCCTGAAAATAATATGCTGAGAATTGTTTTTTTTAATTATAGTTGTGTAAATATTTATGAAATAGGTGTAAAGTTTTAGTTAGATTTTAGTAATGGGCAACACCATATTCTAACTAAGTTATCCTAGGTTAAAAATATCATGTCTTATCTGATCTTTTCTGCTGAGATAATTTAGGGACATTTGTAAATGAGCGGAAATGAGCGGAAAAGTAACAACCTCAGAAAGTTAAGTGTCATTAAACAATTGTTGAGTTTCTGCCTACCCATGCTCCCTAATGAGCCAAAAAGTTATTTAACCTGCAAACAGCAAACACCTCTAGGGGTACAAAAGCAAGAGATGTTTTATGTCCCTTTTAAATGTAGTGGAATTTACTTGACCCTGCTAAATAGTGATAAATGATTTAATACATTCTTTATATCAGTCTACCATGCTTACACAGAAATGTTGACTTGAATGCCCCTTTAAATGGATATGAAACCCCAAAATTCTGTGATTCAGACAGAGCATACATTTTTAAAAAAGTTTCAAATTTACTTCTATTATCAAATTTGCTTCATTCCCATGGTATTCTTTGTTGAAAAGATAGCTAGGTAGGTGTCTAGAGCACTACATGGCAGGACATATTGTTGCCAGCTAGTGCTCTTGCATATGGATAACATTCTTGCACACATGCACACTCCTGTGCTTGGATCCCTGCTTTTCATCAAAAGATACAAAAAGAACAAAGAACAATTAATAATAGAAGTAAATTAGAAAGTTGTTTATAACTGCATTCTCTAACTGAATCATAGAATAAACATTGGTATCTCTTTAAACCATCTTGCTAAGAGTGATTTCTGATTTTCAACACAGTTTTCCTAATTAACTAATACAAATGAATATTTAGGGATCACAATATCTGGTTTATTTTAACTGCATTCATCCAAGACCAAACATTACATGGAAGTTACAGCACTATTCATGGGCTTCATTATGTTTGTTCTTCCCAAAGCATAGCTAATGCCGACCCTCTTTACCTAGTCGGCCATTCTTTCACCTTTGCTAATGAAAAAAATATTGTCAGTGTGGACTCCAGTTCTCTGGACTTTTATCACATAATATGTCAGCCTTCATGACTGGGATATATTTACAAAAGATTGCACCTTAAACTCCATCAGAAATGCACCCCCTTTCTTTGTACACAATCAGTGTGAAAAGCAAACCCACCACAGTCACTTTTCTTTTTTGAATAATTTATTTTACAAATACCGACCCACTAAATAATCATAATACATTTATTTTAAAATTAAATCTTCTCAAGTTGTCGTCTTCACTCTAGTGGGCCTTGATTGCTCTGAGATGTCTTATAAAAAAGCTGTATGATAAAGTGTATATTAGGAATATAAAGCTTTTCATTCCATTTCTTGAGCATTGCTTCTTCCCTTTGAGCCTAATGAGCAAAGACTCACCACCATGGAGAGAAATCTTACAAAATCGTTGGGATTTTATGTAGGTCTTATGTTGTCATATAGAAGTTTCTCCTTGACATACAGAACAGTGTATAGTAAGATAAACAGCTCTCAAGGTAAAATTTGCCTTTCTAAAACTGTTTGACGGGCCTCACAGTACTGACGAGACGTCTTATATCATCTCATCTGTGCAGAGAGCTTTCGATCATCAGGCCCTTAGTGATAAATATGAATAGTCTTTCCTATTTCTTACCTACTATTTGTGTGGATTTGTATAGGATTTCTCTATTTGTAAAGACACAAATGTATGTGACTTTAATTGCAAGTGCTTGTTAAATATACTGCTCGCTGCTGGTGACATCTCTCCTAACCCTGACCCAATAGCAATCACCAAACTGCCACACTCTCACTCAATCTCCCACAGTAAAAACTCTAGGTCACGCAATTCTAACAATCTCATATTGATTAACCCACATCGCTTAACCCCCTTTCTTTTCTTGTGCTCTCTGGAATTGTTATTCTGTCTGCAACTTACAACTGTTCAGGACCTGTTTGTCTCTAACTTTTTCAACCTTTTTGCAATTATGGAAAAAGGAATTATGGAATTGTGGAAAAAGGAAATCTTCTTCTGAAAAAAATATCAAATGTGATTGGATGCGCCAAAGTACTAATCTGTTTCCAGTTAGAGAGTAAAATACACAAATATAGTGTCAAGTGCTACTATTAGAACACTAATAAATAATATATCTATACAATATGATTGAATGTACAATGATATATACGATCATGAAAATAAAAATTGTTAGCTAAAAAGCTAATCTATCTTGTGAACTAGTGATAACTAATACGCCAAAGTACTGATCTGTTTGCTGTTTGTGAGCAAAATACACCAATATAGTGTCAAGTGCTGCTATAAATGCACTAATAAGTGATAATTCTATACAATATGATAAAATAAACAATGATAAATATAATGGTGATAATAAAGATTGTCGGCTAAATAGCTGATAAAATGTTATGAGCTAGTGATAACTGACAAGCAGGAGGAATTGTTATTTGTGTTACAGTGTCATCTGTAGTGCTCAAACTGATACCATATAGCAAATTCCTCAATACATAAGTAACAATGTATCAAAATACAAATATCATATAGTGCTGTGAAAAATATACCAAAGTTCGTGGTAATCAGATTTAAAATGTAGTAAATTAAAATAAAAGTTTGTCGAAATAGTCTAATATATCAAAAGACTTTAATCTTAAAAACACGTTTCACGGTCTGATCTGTTTCCTCAGATGTACACCTGAGGAAATGGTCAGATCAGATCGTGAAACGTGTTTTTAAGATTAAAGTCTTTTGATATATTAGACTATTTCCACAAGCTTTTATTTTAATTTACTACATTTTAAATCTGATTACCACACCTGCATAAAGTAAGAGTGTGGAGGCTCTATGTAGAGTTGGGAAAGTTCTATGTCAGCAACTTCACGTACTTCATAAGAATACAGACCCACAAGTTTACCCTGCATTCGGTGTTTGGCAGTTGATCTCAGTCATAAGCTGTCTGGAGGATACAAGGAAACTTGTCTGGACGACTCTAAGAGTCCAGGAGGCCCTTGTAGCACTTCTCAAGTGCTTTAAATCCTGTAAGTACATGATATTGTGCGCTGACTTGCATCTGAATCACTGATTGTGCACTATGGTGGCGCCTTCTTCTTTTTGATATCTTCTTCTGACACTGCTTTCATTGCTGCTCTCACACATGGCAGTATCCACTTTAGCCATAGCCCTAGGAGACATGGTGGCAGCATTGGGATCTTGCTGTCCCCCTTCTGATCCTTTCAGTACCTGCCTCTGCTCCTATCTCTCTCCTTCTCCTCCTTAGAAGTTCACTGCATTTGCCTGTTCTCCCCCCTCTCTCTCTCTCTTAGTGGCAACCTCACAATTCCTTGACAACTTTGCCGTCTGACTTCTTCACTTTCTCTCTACTATACCGCTCTTATTCTGGGGGACTTCAACATTGATAACTCATATGCCCCTGCTACCTCTAAACTTTTTTCACTCGCATCTTCCTTCTGTCTCTCCTACTCACCACGACAGACACGCTATTTATCTGGTATTCTCCTACCTCTACTCTATACTGTATCTGACTTCACCTGTTGCCCGTTTCCCATTTCAGACCACCTCCTACTCGACTATAATCTTATAATATCTGCTAAGCCCACTACTCCATCTCATCCCACATCTGTAGAAATGTGCACGCTGTGGATTCCCTCCAATTTTCCATACTAATTTAACATCTCTTCCCTCACACTTTGACGATAACCTGCCTTGACCTTGCTACAGTCCACTACAACAATACTTTCTCCACTGCACTAGACACTCTTGCTCCTCCCCAACTATGTAAAACCTCATGTTGTCCATTTCAGCCCTGGCACACTAAGGAAACACGCTACTTGCTTGCACACTGCTGAGCTGCCTGGGGGAAATTTCACTCTGAACCTGTTTTCATCCACTATAAGTTAACTCTTCTTTCATACACATCTGCCCTTAACTTAGCCAAGCAAACTTACTTCTCTTCTCTTATATCTACTCTCTCCTCAAACCCTAAATGACTCTTCTCTACTTTCAACTCTCTCCTTTACTCAGCTACACCACGCCTTTTGTCTGCCTTTAGTGCTCAAGACCTGGCAGACTACGTTCTAAACAAAATGCATACTATACAAAGCAACATCCCAACACAAGCATGCAATCATCCATCACCCCCTCTGCCACTTTATGCATCTTCCCCCCAGCCACTGTTCATCTTTTTGTTAGGTAGCTATTGCTCAAGAAGTATTTTTCCAATCGTAATCAAACAGATACACTTAATGCAGATGACCAACAAACTTTTCAAGAATTATTGTCATCTGACCCAAAGTACGTAGATAATGACTGGCAAAATATTTTGAAATCTAAGTCACATTTTATCCCACCAAGCAATATCTCTCCCCAGATAGTTACCTTTTTAAATGTAGTCTGTTAGGAAATTCTCAGATTGTAGAATACCAGTAATAATGAAAACGGTAACATAATGGAAAAAGAGAAGGATTCTCTTAGAGATGTAGAAATGGACATATGTTTTATTTAAACCCTGTGATAAAGGGTGCAACATTGTAATTTGGCTGGTAACAATGTACATTGATGAAGCAAAAAACAACAACAAAAAAACAACTTGAATACCATTTATTATCAGACAGATAATTTTCTTGAGCAATGTGATAAATTAATCAAGCAGGCCTTAGTTAATGGTATAGTAGATCAATTAGAGAGAGATATTTTTTTTTAATTTATATATCCAAGGGTAGCAACCTTCTACCTATTACCCAAAGTACTTACAAATCTTGCTAATCCTCCTGAACAACCAACTGTGTCAGGTATTGGCTTGCTCAAAGAGAAAGCAAGCAAATACCTGGATGCAAGATTATACTACATAGTAGATAATCTTTCCATGCATGTACTCAACAAAATGAAAAATATACAAATATGACCAGGGTGAGTTCTTGTCAATTAGAATCACTCTACACAAACATGTAATTGAAAAGAGGTTGTAGAGCGGTGTCACATTTCTTGAACAAAAATGCCAGTGTACCCATGTTGGCCAAATAATTAATAATAGACTTAACATTTGTACTTACACACAATTATTTTTGTATTTGATGATTATTTCTCTAAATGTGTGGCACAGTAATGGGCATGGCTTTTATGCCTGCATATGCAAATGTTTATTTGGAGTAATGGGAGGAAACCGCTGTGTTCCATGAATCTTTGAAACATCATACTCAATATGTTTCACACTAGTCAAGATATATTGATGATGTCCTTTTTAGCTGGCATGGTACCAATGTCCAGTTACAGGAGTTCATTAATTGCCTTAATAATAATCCGTTTGGTCTATTTCTTACTTATAAGTTGCACAATCACAGTGCGGAATTTCTTGACCAAAAGATTAATATAATTTAAGTTTACTTAACAATAGAACTATATAGGAACCAACTTGCACCAAGAATATATTGAATGCCTCTAGCTCACATCATCACTCTGCTATTAGAGGTTTACCTATTGGAGAGTACCTCCGTATAAGGAGGAATTGCACCACTATAGACTTTTTTAATACTGCAGCACAGAATCTTATAAACAGGCTTCAAGAGAGAGGTTATTCTAAAACAAATCTTAGCAAAAACATATCATAGTGCATTAAATAAAGATATAAAATATCTTTTAATACCTAAATCTCAAAAGAAAGATACACAAGTTCAGTTCCACATATAACCAACAGAGTAGTCTATATTCCAGAAATATTGATATATCATATTATGTGATAATTTATTAAAGATACATATTTCATCCCAGGGTTCTATTCCATGTGGTAACTGCAATGTTTGTTCCCATATGATAAAAAGGCAACAGATAATGGATCAGCTTGGGAAAACTTTGCAGATATGGTATTATATAAATCTTAAGACAACAAATGTAGTTTATTGTATCACTTACGTACATTATTGTATAACTCCCAGTAAAACAGGAACCACTTGTTATAAATAAAGCTTCCACTTCCAGATTCTAGGAAAAACAGTTACATTTTAATTAAAAAACACGACCACAAACTTGGTCTAAAACAACTTATGACAGTCTGCAACGCGTTTCTCAGCCCATATTGTATGTCGTTTCATCAGACAGTGTAATAAATTTACCAAACATGAAAGCTTTAATATCCATACAAATTAAAATATGCAGATTAAATGCAAAACATCTGTGTGTATGAAGTATAATTACAACTAATAAATCAATTAACCCCCATTATTAACAACTTACTTAAAAACATCTTTATAACCTTTGGAACTAGAGACGCTGGATGTGTATATAGATAAACAATCATTTGATCCCACAGAAGTCACGTGACATTTAGGTTACAACAACATCACTTTCTTAGCAAACGATCATGTGGTACAAACATCTCTCTCAGTACGATAGCTTCAGACTGAATGAAAATGCATCCACATAATGATCTTGTGACTGATATGTTACTCTATTATTTGATTGGAGATCCATTTTGATCATGTGACAAATGTCACTCGTAGTTCACAGGGAATGAATAACAGTCTTGTTTATGTTGATCGAATCATTTAGCTTATACGCCATCACTTTGTTAAACAATGTAAAAATTATACAGAGAAACAAGGAAACTATTCATTTTTGACTTATTAAAAAATAACAAAGTTCAAATTAAGATTCTTATAAAAACCAACCATGTAGGTTCTAAAAATATGCTTCACATACACATTATAAATAAAATAACATATGTCAAATACAATCAAACATATTATATGATAATATATATAAAACACCTTTCTTATCTACGTTAAAAATTGAGAATTAAAAAACTGCTAAATTTAAGTTTTCATCAATCCATCAGGTAATGACGTGTGCATTTTGAAGATCCATTATGATTTTCTCTCTCTTATCTTACTGAATCTAGACATTGTAGTTGTACCATATACTTGTTCAATAGGTGTAATTTTATAAGTATTATTTTTACAGCCATGGTGTGCCCTTACTTGTCTAGATACACTATGTGCTAAACTTCCCTTTTTGATATTTCTTAAATGTTCTTACCACCTAGAGTAAAATTTATGGCAGGTACGACCTATATATAGAAGCATCACATAATTTGTGTTGCAAATCATCCAAGATTTTATTTAATATGTTTTATTAGTAACAAATGACTTGAATGTATCATTATTAAACGGAAAAGTAAGCTGTACATTTTTATCCTGTTACATTTAAAATTCCTCTTGCTTTACTGTTTAACCACATTTTATTTTCTATTGTATATTATTTCTGTTCTTAGCAAGCCAACTTGTCCGATCAGCCTTAGTTTATTAATGATAATGTGTAATTATTTGTACTAATCAGCATATCTTATTTTTTCCAAGAAATGTGGCAACTCTAACTTGGAGGTCTTTGTTCTTTAGGCTCTTAGTCAGACACCTCCTAGCAAATATCTAAAGGGACAGTCTACTCCAGATTTTTTCTTGTTTAAAAAGATAGATAATTCCGTTATTACCCATTCCCCAGTTTTGCCTAACCAACATGGTTATATTAATATACTTTTTACCTCTGTGATTACCTTGTTTCTAAGCCTCTGCAGACTACACCCTTATCTCAGTTCTTTTTACAGACTTGCATTTTAGCCAATCAGTGCCCTCTCATAAGTAACTCCATGGGCGTCAGTACAATGTCATCTATATGGCACATCTGAACTAATGCCCTCTAGCTGTGAAAAATGGTTAAATGCTTTCAGATTAGAGGCAGCTTTCCAAGGAGTTAGAAAGTAGCAATTGAGCCTACCTATGTTTAGCTTTCAACTAAGAATACCAAAAAACTAAGTAAATTGGAAAGTTGTTTAAAATTACATTCCCTATCTGAATCCTGAAAGTTTAATTTTGACTAGACTGACCCTTTAAATCAGGGATGGGGAGCCTTGGCACTCCTGATGTTTCAGAACTACATTATCCACAATGCTTAGGCACGCTGAAGTACATTTGAGCATCATGGGAAAAGTAGTTCTTAAAAGGACAGTCAAGTAAAAAAAAAACTTTCATGATTTAAATAGGGCATGTAATTTTAAACAACTTTCCTATTTACTTTTATTACCAATTTTGCTTTGTTCTCTTGGTATTCTTAGTTGAAAGCTAAATCTAGGAGGTATATATGCTAATTTCTAATTTCTTAGACCTTAAAGGCCACCTCTAATCTGAATGCATTTTGACAGTTTTTCACCACTAGAGGGCGTTAGTTCATGTGTTTCATATAAATAACATTGAGCTCAGGCACGTGAAGCTCCTAAGAGCAAGCACTGATTGGCTAAAAATGCAAGTCAGTCAAAAGAACTGAAATAAGGGGGCAGTTTGCAGAGCTATAGATACAAGGTAATCACAGAGGTAAAAAGTATATTATTATAACTGTGTTGGTTATGCAAAATTGGGGAATGGGTATTAAAGGGATTATCTACTTTTTTTAAACAACCAAAATTCTGGTGTTTACTTTCCCTTTAAACATCTGGAGGGCCAAGGTTCCCCATCCCTGCTTTAAATGAAAAATTAGTATTAGTAGGACTTTATAACAGTCTGATTACATCTGAGTTATACATAAAAGAGAGAAGAAACCAGTTAACTAGCTAAACCATAATGCACAATAATTTTTTTCCACTGCTTAAAGGAAATCTTTTGTATGTCAGTATGGTTCTGCTCAAAAAGTCCAGCCTCGAAATTGTAGGCTACCCCCTCTGAACAAGAGACATGGTATGTGGGCCTCATCAGAAGTGTGACCATATCCACTAGGTAGACTAGCCACAGAACAAGCTATTATCCTGTTTTTTTGTTCCTCAGGTGAGCTCTTCTCTGTGTTTATATAAGAAGATTGTGGCCTTCAGGGATTAGGCTTTCCGAGGGTGAAGGTGGGAAACCAGATGTGGAACCATTGTTCAATGTACCTAAAGAAATATGGTTGCACCTCAATACAAAGCAAAGAGAAGGGTGAAACGTACATCAGGGGTTGCTATGTTCTTTTTTTTTTTATTGGACCTGATTGATATACCTTAGGATTTTTTTCTCTATGAGAGACACCTTTTTGGCAAAAAGAGGCTGCCTCTGGGGTGGTGTATTGCTACAGAATATGCAATTATGTTTTTATTTGTTGAGATTGTCTCTCTTTTTATATCTGACTTGAAATATAACTGTACCAGTAAGCAAATCAAAATGATTAATAGTAAAATGTCAATAAGCACAATAAGCCGGATGCTTTCCTTATGATTGGTCTGTGTGCAGTAATGATATAATTGGTCTCCCCAAAACATGCTTTGCGTAAACAGCAGCTTCTAGTGATTATTTTGGTATACATCTATTTAAACATTGAATGTATTACATTTTGTTTTGCTATTGATGTATATTTAGTTTTACAATAAAGGGGGTTTTATTTAATTTATTTTCTTGAGTGTATCTTTACCTTCCCTTCAACAGAGCTTATGATAGGAAGTTAAGTAATTGGACTTGTATGGACTTTGATGTGAGTCTTGTTCTTGGATATTGGAATTTTAGAATTTATGTTTGGAGATCTCTTGTTATTTTATATCACTCCTTCCTTTATTTTTCATATATGTTATATGGACAATGCCTTTTTAATTGTTGCAGCTGTTTTGGATTGTGTGTTTTATAAATAGTTTTAAATTATAGATAGAATGCAATAATAGAATGCAACCCCTCATACCTGATGCTTTGGAGTGGCACTTTAGTCATATGTAGAATACAACCACTCATGCTTGATTCTTTGGAGTTACACTTGACTCAAATTTCTCATTCACTTCCCACATCCAGTCTTTTAACAATTCTTGCTGTTTCCACCTTAAAAACATTTGTCCCACAAGACACAACTAAACTTTTAATCCACTCTCTCATCATTTCCCACCTTGACTTTTGCATCTCTATCCTCTCTATTCTCCATAGCTGCTCTCTGTCCCCTTTGCAATCCATAATGAATGCCTTTGCCAGGCTGATCTTCCTTACACATCACTCCTCATCTGCCGCACCTCTTTGCCAATCACTTCACTGGCTTCTTCTAGCCTCAAGAATAAAACACAAAATCCTGACCCTAACATTCAAGCCCCTCAATAACACTGCTTACTCATATATCTCATACCTCATAGATACTCTCCTTCCTGTCCCCTTTGCTCTTGTTACCACCTTACATTCCTGTTTAAAGGACTTCACCAGATTGACCACAGTCTTGTAAAACTCTCTGCCTCGCTCCACAAGACTCTTCTCTGGTTTTCAAAGTTTCAAGTCTCCCTTAAAGACTCTACTGTTAAGGGATACATACAATGCACACAAAGCTTTCTTACCCCCGTTCCTCTGATTCTTTGTCAGTCTCTTGCACCCCTTAGTATGTATGCTTACAACCCCAGCTGTCCTGTAGATCACCTTCTTGAAAGGGAATCTACAGCAGTTGGCAACTCTTTGCATGTCCCTCTACCCACAAATCTAATGCATAATTTGCCTCTTAAATGATCACTAAATACAATTCAGTTGAATAACTGACAAACACACTATAAAAATACAAGGTAATAGCACTTACTTTGATCCCCCCCATATCATGTGACAGTCATCAACCTATCACACAATGTATATAATGTGCCCTTTGGCACATGCTCAGTAGAAGCAGGAGCCTAAGAAAGTGTGCATATAAAAAGAATGTGCACGTTTTGATAATGGAAGCATATTGGAAAGTTTTTTTAAATTGCTGCTCTGAATCATGATACTTTAATTTTGACTTTAGTGTCTACATTTTTATACTATATCTATGTTTAAAGTACTGCAGAATCTGTTGGTGCTCTGCATATAAATGATGATGATAATAATAAAAATAATAATAATAAAGTACAATTCAAATTATCAAGGGCCAGAGGTCAATGTAGTAATGTATCTTTTGATTATGGGATTAATACCAGTTAATGTCATAAATTTGCTAAATCCCATATGTATACAAAAGACCAAAAAGTACAGGCTTTTGTTGCTTGATATTTTTGTTTTGAAGAGATTTTGTGTCCCATGGATAATTACATGTGTGTGATAAAAAATGATGTTGCCATAATATACAATTACATTTACAAAACCATTTCTTTTTTTTAGCAACAAGGCATTACATGTTTATTTTAAAAATACCTCAATGACCACTTTCAATGCATAATATTAACCATTATTTTTATTCTCCCTTGGTTATGTTGTGTGGAATCTGAAAAATGACCTGAAGAGGGCGATATTTTCATAGCTTTACTTGCGATTTACAGTGTGATGAAGTGAATGAAGTTTGTTAATTCTTGGTTCTGGAGCTGCACTATGTGTTCAAATCATTGTTATTGTTACCTGATCTAAACACTGCATTCTCTTACAGGATGTTATAGGGGCAAATATATTATAAGATTTACTGTATTAGATGCATTTTTATGCTTTGTTAAGAAGATTTCACCTTTGTCCTGACCCTGTTTTATCCTTTAGTTGTTGGTTGCCGTCAAATGTACAAATGAGTGATGTATCTTTGATAGAATCCCCTCTTATTTGCTATTTAATCCAGCATCTTATAAATGTAACAGTAAAGAATTAACACCCCAACCTGTGCTTCATAGTTATGAAAGTTTGTGTATTATTTCTTGAAGGAAACCAACCTTGTTTGCCAGCAATATGTTATATAAAATGATCCCTACAAATTTAATATTATAATTAAGGAGTAAAAGACCAGTTTAAATAAAAATGGAAAAACATAATTAAAAACCAAATATCAACCCACTTGTTCCACTGTGAATATAATAAAATGGTTAAATTGAAGTTAAAATTAAATAAAAAGTTCTAATAGACAACAACTCAAAGTAAGCAACAGTGTACAGTATATTACCTCCATACCCAGGGACCTCAGATTTCCTGCACTTCCCCTCAGGCTAATATACCACACAGTTCACATAAAGGGACCTATTACCTATTACAGCAGCAGTTAAACATATTAATTAACATATATATTTTTGTGTAAAGGGGGTTAAGTAAAAGCTGTTTAAATTGAAAGTGAAATTAAGAGAATTATGTACAACTCATTCCTGGGACTCAACTTCTCACATCACTGGCTGACAGGGACAAGCGTCATAGTAAAAAAAAAGAGTAATTGATTAAGCCCAGGGACATGGGTTCCCATTGTACTCATCACCCAGTACACTCACACCACAGAGTTCACACCCTAAGGCAGTGATTTTCAACCTTTTTTTTGCTGTGGCGGACCCAGAAACCCAAAGTACTTCACCATCATAAATTATCTGTTGTCTACTACTCCCCCCAAGTGCAGGATGCAAAATACATAGGGCCTCCTACCATCTATGGGACTCCCAACTTAAAACTAGGTCTGTGCATTCATTTTGTTTCTAATATTGTCCTGAAGGACCTCCGTTTATGGTGCCTTCCATACCAAGGAGGCCCTAAATAGAACCTTCCATCATTTGTGGTACTTTTGACATGTATATAATTATAATTAAACCTGATTCCAACAATGTCCTTCATTATTGATTGACTTCCTCAGTTCTCAAAGGGACATAAAGCTGAAAATTAAAATGCACAATATTAGAAAAGTATAAAATAAAGGTTACACAGCACTAAACATATTTATAATGTTGCACAGCACTGTAAAAAACACGATGTTAATATAGAACACGTTTGGTACACTGCAATTGCGCTATTAGGAATAAAACATGTTCAGATAAGTAAAAACTAATAGTGGCTGCAAAAATGCAATATTAAAGGGGCTTGTCTGGGCAGCGGCCATATTCAGTCGCAATATTGGAAGCTCCTGGAGGAAACTAGATAATCCGCCAGTAATCACAGTATAACAACATCATCCATGTGAAATATAGACATTTACATGCCGAACAATATATGGCATTCTGTGTACATGATTCCTGAGCTTCGATCCAGACCATTAAGGCATTAAGCTGCAGCGTTAAGTGCGGCCTTAACTACATTTTGTCACTAATACATATCTGTTCATAGTGTTGTTGTTGCTTCAAAATTTTCTGTTATATTACTGTTTAGCTGATTGACTTAATCCATTCAAGGACACTTTTGGTTAGTATATTCTTAAGAGCAGTTCCTCATATGTTTAAATCAGTTTTCAGCTGGGTTGATGCCGGTGTATATATATATATATATATATATATATATATATATATATGTATATATATATATATATATATATATATATATATGAGGATTGCCCCATGCCATATACATAAGAAAGGTATTTTGTGTCTTTAAGTGAATAACATTAATGGCTAATATACATAATATACTCTGACTGACTGAAGGCTGTATAGAAGGCTAGAAAGTTAAATTCTATCAGCTATATATCTCATAGTTGCCATATTATTAAAATATATAGTTGCCATTTTGTTTTTTCAATTAATTTTTCATAGATCCAAAAATATGTGCTTGTATTATTTTTTATATTATAGAGATTGTGAGTATAGATTAGGCCAGCTTAATTGGTATTTTTTTTTTTTTTTTTGGACTAGCCTTTCACTGATAAATACACAGGATTAGGACTTGCATTTGGATGATATATACTTCAGAGTAACACCTCATATATTTAAATCAGCTGGCATCTGCTATATATTTATAAGGTAGATGCTGATATATATTTGGAGGGGTGCCTTATGCAGTCAAGCTAATGTATATATACATACAATATGCATTTTATGTTTTCAAGCGGACCACTGGCTAATATATATAATATCATCTGATTTTAAAGCTTACATATGAGGCTAGAGAGTTAGGCTATAACAGCTATATGTGTACAAATTGTCTAACAGCGCTCAGCCTACTTCCTTATGGCTCCTGGAAAAAGGGTATCTAGCTTACCCTAATAAAACCACAGAAAAGAATTGATAATAATCCAAGAGCGCCAACTATAGGCAAAGGAAGAATTTAACAGATAAATCAATGATAGTAAAACATTTATTATACATATACTAAATAGCATGGATCCATGTAACAAATACACTAAAACGAATATACTAAAAATAAAATACAATTAAAAATACAATAGTTATAAAAAATATATCACCAATTACGGGGATATGTAAATAGGAGTCACATTAAATGATTTCTGGAGGAAAATAGTCCAATAGAACTGTTAATGAAATTCGTCTAGTAATAAAAATTCTAGGTATACATATGTATATATTAAAAGTCAGATGAAAGAAATCCAGTGGAGATGTCCAGTGAAGAAATCCAGTGAACTAATTTATATATGAAAAAATGGTGTTTCAAAAAATCCTTGAAAAAAATACGAGTGTATAAAAGCTAAAATACAAAATATATAAGCGGGAGATCCCCTAAAAAGTAAAAAAAAAAATTAAAAGTGTGTGGAAAAAAAGTGCTTAAAAAACTAAAAATTCAAGAAAATCAAAAATGTTGTATAAATAAAACCATAGAATGTGTACAAAAAATCCAGGTGAAAGTCTTAGTGATTAAAAAATAGTGTGAAATCCAAGTGAAAGTCTCAGTGATAAAAATGTCTTAATATATGATCCTCCTTATGAATGTATCCACATGAATGATGGTAATGAACTCTTTGGGCTAGATGGCTTTGCTTTCCTTTTTATATAAACTTTGGTAATCCCTGTAAATTAAAAAATAACATAGTGCAATAACGTTTTAAAAAATAGAAAAGAATGAAATAATGCTCACCAAATTGTCAACGCGTTTCGGCCTCTTAAAAAGTCTTGAGAAAGGCCTCTTTAAGAGGCTGAAACACGTTGATAATTTGGTGAGCATTATTTCATTCTTTTCTATTTTTTAAAACATTATTGCACTATGTTATTTTTTGAATTTACAGGGATTACCAAAGTTTATATAAAAAGGAAAGCAAAGCCATCTAGCCCAAAGAGTTCATTACCATCATTCATGTGGATACATTCATAAGGAGGATCATATATTAAGAAATTTTTATCACTGAGACTTTCACTTGGATTTCACACTATTTTTTAATCACTAAGACTTTCACCTGGATTTTTTGTACACATTCTATGGTTTTATTTATACAAAATTTTTGATTTTCTTGATTTTTTAGTTTTTTAAGCACTTTTTTTCACACACTTTTAATTTTTTTTTTACTTTTTAGGGGATCTCCCGCTTATATATTTTGTATTTTAGCTTTTATACACCCATATTTTTTGAAACACCATTTTTTCATATATAAATTATTTCACTGGATTTCTTCACTGGACATCTCCACTGGACTTCTTTCATCTGACTTTTAATATATACATATGTATACCTAGAATTTTTATTACTAGACGAATTTCATTAACAGTTCTATTGGACTATTTTCCTCCAGAAATCATTTAATGTGACTCCTATTTACATATCCCCGTAATTGGTGATATATTTTTTATAACTATTGTATTTTTAATTGTATTTTATTTTTAGTATATTCATTTTAGTGTATTTGTTACATGGATCCATGCTATTTAGTATATGTATAATAAATGTTTTACTATCATTGATTTATTTGTTAAATTCTTCCTTTGCCTATAGTTGGCGCTCTTGGATTATTATCAATTCTTTTCTATAACAGCTATATGCTTCACAGTTGCCATATTTTTTCAAATGTACTTAAAGGGATTATCTGTTGTTAAAGGACCAGTCAACACATTAGATTTGCATAATCAACAAATGCAAGATAACAAGACAATGCAATAGCACTTAGTCTGAACTTCAAATGAGTAGTAGATTTTTTTATAACAAATTTCAAAGTTATGTATATTTCCACTCCCCTTGTACCATGTGATAGCAATCAGCCAATCACAAATGCATATACGTATAGTCTGTGAATTCTTGCACATGCTCAGTAGGATCAGGTGACTCAAAAATTGTAAATATAAAAGACTGTGCACATTTTTTTTAATGGAAGTAAATTGGAAAGTTGTTTAAAATTACATGCTGTATCTGAATCATGAAAATTTGATTTAACCTGAGTGTCCCTTTAAGCTGTCCCCAGCCTATGAGCCGTAATTAATAAAAGTAACAGGTCAATAACTCTATGTCTAAAACTCTTAGACAGAACTATAACATATAACCCTGCGTATTTTATAAGAATGAACTGTAAATTATTTGTTTGTTTAATCTTTTAGGATGCAGTAAGTTCAACCAAACAAAAACACCTACTTTCTACTTGTAGTGTTGATTTGTTAATATTACCACCTCTTATCCAAAGGTGAATTCTCTCCAAAATAAAACACTCAGGGAGGCCTATTTATCAAAAGTCTGTCTGACCTGATCCAATAGTGCGGATCAGGTCAGACAGACCTCGCTGAATGCGGAGAGCAATACGCTCTCCGTATTCAGCATTGCACCAGCTGCTCTTGTGAGCTGCTGGTGCAACGCTGCCCCCTGCCAGCAAGGGGGTGTCAATCAACCCGATCATACTCGGGTTGAATTGTGGCGATGTCTGTCCGCCTGCTCAGAGCAGGCGGACAGGGTTATGGAGCAGCGGTCCAGAAACACGGGCCCTCAAGCTCCATTCGGAGCTTGATAAATGGGCCTCAGGGTCTGATTTACCTTTATGTGTATTTAAAAAATGTCTCGCTACTGACAGTTTTTATCCCTTTTTCTAGATATTTCCTACTGTTTTTGATGTTACATATGAGTTCACCCAATCTAATTCTCACCTCACTTGTCAACATCCCCACATATCTTAGGCCACATGAACACTGTAAACAGTATATGATATTTTTGGATCGACAGTTATGGGTTCCCTGTATTTCTTTAGTACTTCCCAGAAATATTTTAATTGTTTTAACATTGAGCATATATGTGCAGAAAGAACACGATCCACACATATAAGTTCCCCTATCTGTTTGGTTTGTGTTGATGATACCTGTACAAAGTGGCTATGTACCAATTTATCCCTAAGCGTGAGGCTCTTCTCCAAATTGTATGGATCTTTCCACCTAATGTTTCAACAAAGGTGGTATCTGTATTTTAATCTGGTATGTGTTTGTTAAGAATCCTCTCTATCTCATTAGAGTTGGAGTTATATGTACTTACAAAACTATCCCCACTCAATTTTGTTCCTTTGTTTTTGGAAACAAGTAAATTAGCACTCTGTAGTAGGCTTTCTTCAATAATTTTCTAAGATATCCGCTATCTCTAAAACGTGACTTCCAATCTTTAGCCATGATTTTGAAATCATTAACCTCAGAGCAATTTCTTCTCACTCTTAAAAATTCCCCAAAGGGTACTGCCCGCTTGGTAGATTTGAAGATGACTACTTTCAAACCTTAATAAGGAATTGGTAGATCTTTCTTTTCTGTATAGGTTAGTAATGATATTCCCATACTATAGACTATTGACCCTAGAGTGCTGTTTGTTAACCCCTGCAAAGGGTTAACCATACAGTAGAAATACCACTCAGTACTCGCAGAGCATTGCTGGTTAACCATACAGTAGAAATACCACTCAGTACTCGCAGAGCACTGCTGGTCCAATCAGCAGAGCTAGCCCAATTACTCAGATTTAAAGCTAGCACCACAGATTGGATCAAAGGTGTTTTCCACTCTGGACCAGCATTGCTGTGTGAGTCCTGAGAGATATTTTTACAATGTGCTTAACCCCTTTGCAGGGATTTAACATACAGTAATCTAGGGTCAATAGTATTAAAATGACATGCATTTTGTTTGACTATAATGGCCTATTCAAAAAATAAAATGTTGGGTTAGAATTACATTATTTATTTTTATGTCTTACAGTCATTCGTTAGATACCTTAAACATAAATGTGTTTAGCAAATATGACAGTACATTAGTGCAACCTTTATTATCTTTACAGTGTTAGATATTTTAATATAAAATAATAATTTAATGCAAATGTTTTTAAATATCTTAAGGCACCAAAATTATAGTCTAAACTAGTATTTTAATTGTTGAAGTATCTTATTTTCCAAGATGCACCTTTGCATACATAGATTATATCAGAATAATATGTAGCATGTTGAACATTATTGTATTTGTGTATTCAAGATGGAAATTCTAAAGGTTTATGCAGCTAATGCTTTCTTATTAGATAGTAAGCTCTCTGGGGAGGGGTGGGGGGCAGGATCCATATGTCCCAATCTACCTTCCCTGTCTTGCCTATTTATTGTACCCTCTGTGTAGTGTTGCTTAATCTGTTGGCATATTACTAATAATAATAATAATAAATGTGGAAACTTTGTAAGTAGCCTGATGGTGTAAAAGTCCTGTTTTGTGCATGCCACGTTCAACTTTGACATCAGACATGCAAATACATTTAAAAACATTTCATAAAAGATTTAATTCACATCTGTGTCAGGCTCATATGTTTAGTTAATTTATTTTAACTCATGGTTTTAAGTAATTTATATCATTATAAACCTTTAATTACTTTATATATCACAATTTTTTAATATTTTATTGTGAATGGAATTACATTTCAACAGAGTGTATTTAATGGAAAAAAACTCTATACTGGCAAATGTGTCCATTTTTGTCCATTTGAGGCCGTGCAAGAAATAATCAGCCATTACAAGAGGTTGGTTATTGCTACCACGATAAAATTAACCAGAGATCAGATTTTCCTTTTTAATATAAGGAGAGTCCACGGCTTTATTCCTTACTGTTGGGAAATACTGAACCTGGCCACCAGTAGGAGGCAAAGACACCCCAGCCAAAGGCTTAAATACCTCTCCCACTTCCCCCATCCCCCAGGGAGGGGTATCTGCCCTTCGATATGGGACTGGAGTTTTAAGTAGTCTTGTCAGCCTCTCAGTGAGAGCATTGACGAAAGTTAGAGTCTGGAGTTGCAGGGAGACTCTTTCTGCGAAACCCATCCAGAATGCCTGCTAACAGCTCCTTAAGTGTTGACAAGTTTCCCTGCCTGCTCATTTCTTCACTCAAGTCCATGTCAGGAGCGATGCTACAAGACTGTCACACTTGAGAGGCTGTGTTTCTGTTCCACAGCATGGATTCTAGTAAGATCGTTTCAATTTTTACATATGTTGAAAACGCTGGAAGACAGGTTCACAGTGTGACTCCTTTTATATTACTAGAATCATGGGTTAATATCTCCTGAGAGAGGTTATTGAACATTGGGGATTAATCAAATGTGATGCGTTGATTTTATGCTGCTTTATGTGTGAAATTTCATTGGGCTCATAGACTGTTTGTTATGTGACTGGAACACACAGGTTTTTACTTTCACTTTGAATGCTGCGCAGCTTGTAGCTTGGCACACTTTTTCTCATAGCAGGGGCGGTCCTGCCTTGTGCACCACGTGACTGGTCACACTTTCATTTCCTCTTTCCTAACCGAGCTAGCTGTTAGAGAAGACGTTTTTTCTCTGTTTTGTCTGGTTCTAGGGGGTGGTGAGTGCCCCAGCCATTGGGAGTATAAAGATGCCATTTTTGTGAGAAATAAAAGGATTGTTTTATTCTGTGTCCTATTGTCATTAGCATAAGCTATGGAGGATTCTGATATTCTTGAGGGTACTCCCTCTATTCCAAATATTAATACCTGTTTATATTGTGAGGAGGCCTTGGTATGCCCGTCTTTTCAACTATGTTCCACATGCCTCAACAAAGTTATTAGATCTAAGAAGGTTAACCCCTTTAGTACTACTGAGCCGTCCCATGAGGTGCATACCCATCAGTCATCTCCCCCATCACATGCAGCTTCCCGTAGCATGCCTGATCCTCCATCTAGAGGGAGCCTTTTACCATCAGACTTTACTGCGCAGTTAAAGACGGCGGTGTCTGAGGGCCTTAGTACTTTACCTCACCCTGCCAAGCACAAGCAAAAGGTTAAACATAGCTTTCCTGTCCAGGGTTCATCAAGTGATATATTGGATTTATCTGTTTTTCAATTATCCAAGGATGGGTCACACTCTGAGTCTTCAGAGGGTGAACTTTCCGGATTCGAGTCTGATACCTTTAGGCCTCCTGCTGCGGAGGAACCAGCCTTTAGATTTTAGATTGATCACTTACGTTTTCTTCTAAAGGAGGTTCTTTCTACATTAGAGGTTCCAGAGGCCAAGCTGCCTGATGAACCTTAGATCCCTAAATTAGACAGAGTTTACGAGGACAGGGTAATGGTGTAAATTTTTTTACCGGTCCCGGACTCTCAATTGGAGTTATGGGGTTCCGTCCCTAAGGTGGATAGTGCTATCTCCACACTGGCCAAGCGTACTACTATCCCACTTGAGGATAGCTCGTCGTTCAGAGAGCCGATGGATAAGAAGATGGAAACTTTTCTCAGAAATATGTTTCAGCATACGAGATACTTGTTTCAACTGGCAGCGGCTGTTGCCTCGGTTGCTGGAGCTGCGGCCTACAGGTGCGACTCCTTATCGGAATTGATCAAGGTGAAGGGTCCCCTCGACATCCAAGAAATAATTAAGGCCTTGAGAATTGCTAATTCTTTTATCTGTGATGCAAACAGGCAGATCATTCGCCTAAATGCTAAGATTTCTGCTTTTTCAGTGCAGACCCGTCGGGCGCTCTTGCTGAAATCCTGATCTGCGGATATGACTTCTAAGTCTAGACTCCTTTACCTTCCTTTTAAGGGAAAGATTTTATTTAGTCCAGGCCTGGACTCCATTATCTCTACGGTTACAGGGGGCAAGGGTGCCTTCCTACCGCAGGATAAAAAGAACAAGTCTAAAGGATAAGGCTCTAATTTTCATTCCTTTTGTTCGGAGAAATTCAAATGACAACAGTCCTCCTCTAAGCCCGAGCAAGCCAAGAGAACTTGGAAGCCGGCTCAATCCTGGAATAAATCCAAGCAGAAAAAGAAGCCCACCGAGACCAAGTCGGCATGAAGGGGCGGCCCCTGATCCGGCGCTGGATTGTGTAGGGGTCAGACTGTTGCTGTTTTCAGATGCTTGGGTCAGGGACGTGCAGGATCCATGGGTCCTGGAGGTCATAGCTCAGGGATACAAGATAGGTTTCAAATCTCAACCACCCAAGGGCAGATTTCTCCTTTCAAGCCTGTCTTCATAGCCAGAAAAGAGGGACGCCTTTCTGAGGTGCATGTGGGATCTGTCCTCCCTAGGGGTCATTGTCCCGGTTCCTATCGCAGAAAGAGGTTTGGGATACTATTCAAACCTGTTTGTAGTCCCAAAGAAGGAGGGAACTTTCCACCCGATTCTGGACCCAAAGTGCTTAAACAAGTTTCTAAATGTCCCCTCGTTCAAGATGGAGAATATAAGGTCCATCCTTCCTCTAGTTCAGCAAGGGCAGTTCATGACTACTATAGATCTGAAGTATGTTTACCTTCACATTCCAATTCACAAGGATCACTTCCAGTTCCTAAAGTTTGCGTTCCTGGATCAGCACTTCCAGTTTATTGCACTTCCGTTTGGTCTAGCTACTGCTCCAAGAATGTTTACGAAGGTTCTAGGGGCTCTTCTTTACGTTGACAGAACCCGGGGTATAGCATGGAGGACCATTTGGTATCTCTTCTCTCTCTTCTTCAATCTCATGGATGGAAGATAAACTTAGACAAGAGTTCTCTGATTCCATGCACCAGGGCCGAATTCCTGGGTACTATATTAGACTCCATATACTTGAGGATATTTCTAACAGACCAGAGACGTTGCAAGCTAGCTTCGGCATGTCTTGCCTTCCGGACCTCCTTAAAGCCATCTGTTGCTCAGTGTATTTAATTGGTCTCATGGTGTCCAGCATGGACATAATTCCCTTTTTCAGGATTGGTCTCAGACTGTTACAACTGTGCATGAGGAGGCAGTGGTCTCAACAGATTTCCCTGGACAACCAGTTGGGAGAATCACTCTCTTGGTGGCTCTGTCCAGATAATCTGTCCCGAGGGACATCCTTTCTAAGACCATCCTGGGAGATTGTGACTACACACACAAGTCTATCAGGATGGGGGAGCTGTTTGGGGTGCCAGGAAGGCACACAGGGCCTGTGGTCTCAGGAGGAACGCTCCCGATCAACATTCTGGAACTTCATGCAATCTTCAATGCTCTGAAAGCTTGTGGGTTTGTCCCGGTTTATCAGATTCCAATCAGACAATATAACCTTGGTGGCTTACATTAACCATCAGGGTAGAACAAGAAGCTCCCTAGCAATAAGGGAAGTATATTGGATTCTGGAGTGGGCGGAGGCTCACAGTTGTTCACTGTCAGCGATCCACATTCTGGGTGTGGACAACTGGGAAGGGGATTTACTCAACAGACAATCCTTTCATCCGGGGGAATGGTCTCTCCAACCCGAAGTGTTTGCGAAGATATGCTACAGGTGGGGGACACCAGAGATAGATCTCATGGCATCTCGTCTCAATGTCAAGCTACCCAGATTTGGGTTGAGGTCTAGGGATCCTCAGACAGAGCTAATAGATGCATTAGCAGTGCCTTGGAGGTTTAAACTAGTGTTCCTTTTCTCACCATTACCACTCCTTCCTCGTGTAGTGGCACGCATCAAGCAGGAGCAGGCATCAGTGATATTGATTGCTACATCGTGGCTGCAAAGGACGTGGTTCACGGATCTGGTGGGGATGTCATCTTTTCCTCCATGGAAGTTACCTTGTTGCAGGGATTTGCTGGAACAAGGTCCTTTTGTTCATCAAAATCTAGATTCTCTGAGGTTGACTGCATGGAGATTGAACGCTTAGTCCTAGCCAAGAGAGGTTTTTCTGAGAGAGTTATTGATACTCTCATTCAAGCTTGTAAGCTGGTAACTCGTCGCATCAATCATAAGGTGTAGAGAACCTATTTATTCTGGTGTGAAGAGCGTGGATTCCCCTGGCATAAAGTTAAGATTGCCCGGATTCTATCGTTTTTCCAGGACGGACTGGAGAAGGGTCTTTCTGCCAGTTCCTTGAGGAGACAGATTTCAGCCCTGTCTGTTTTACTGCACAAGAGGCTCGCAGAGCTTCCAGATGTACAGTCTTTTGTTAAGAACGTTTGCTTTATAATTTGGACGTGGTAAGAGCCTTGAAGTTCTATCTTCAGGCTACTAAGGATTTTAGACAAACTCATTCCTTGTTTGTTGCCTATTCTGGGAAGCGTAAGGGGCAGAAGGTCTCTGCGACTTCCTTGTCTTTTTGTTGGACATAAGCCTCCTCAGAGAATTACGGCTCATTCTAATAGAGCAGTGGCTTCCTCTTGGGCCTTTAAGAACGAGGCCTCTATGGATCAAATTTGTAAGGCGGCTACCTGGTCCTCCTTACAGCCTTTTTCAAAATTTTACAAGTTTGATTTTTTTGCTTCTGCTGAAGCAGCCTTCGGGAGAGAGGTTTTGCAGGCTGTGGTGTCCTCAGATTAGGGTCCGCCTCTATTTTTGTCCCTCCCGTTATCATTCAGTGTCCTCTAGAGCTTGGGTATAAGTTTCCCAACAATAAGGAATGAAGCTGTGGACTCCTTATATATTTAATTTCCTTCTGTATAAGGAGAGTTCACGGCCCCCGCCCGTGTTTTCCGATGGGCTGCCCCCTAAATTATATTTTTCTTCTGGCACCTTTTATACCCTGATATTTTTCCTACTGTTCCTTGTTCCCTCAGCAGACTGACTGCTGGATGGGGGAAGTGGGAGAGGTATTTAAGCCTTTGGCTGGGGTGTCTTTGCCTCCTCCTGGTGGCCAGGTTCAGTATTTCCCAACAGTAAGGAATGAAGTCGTGGATTCTCCTTATACAGAAGGAAATGAAATTTTCTGGTAAGCATAATTTATGTTTTTTGTTAATTTTATAAATGTGCCCCAAATACCCCCAAAATACGGTGGTGTCTATTTTATTAAAAAATAAAAATTGATTAATTTTTATTTTTAATAAAATTACTGCACAATGCAGTTTTGGGGGGCTAAAGTTGATGGGTGTGGGGTGTTAGAAAAAAACATCACTGAAAAGTGTCTTTACATTGTGGTCAATGGGAACTTTGTGATGTGTTAATATGTTTAAGCATATACATTTATAGTTACGATTTGCTGCCATTGCTGCGCTTTGGTTCTGTGCCGTTTATGACAGCATCAGAACGAGGCTCCCTTTGGAGCCTATGGTAGCACGCTCGAATTGCTGTCAACTTTAGCGTGCGCGGGTATTACTCAGTGGAGTGCAAATATCGCTATATAAATCATAAATGAAAAAATTTGGTCCCCTTAATGATACTTTAATAAAATGTCTTTATTTTTTTTTCAAAAAAATAGTGCCATATGCCCAATAAATTTTCTTCTTTCTGTAAAGGGTATTTCGTCCCATTATTCCTAGGGGAGTGAAATAAAAACTTGGAAACATGGGCACTTAGTTACAAGTTGAAAGCAGTTAACGATCGTGAAATGTGTGAACATTATTGTTTCTCTGAATTCCATTGACTTTTGTGGGATCTAAACGCAAGCATCTGCTGATGTACTTTAGATACTGCAAAACACAAATCTGAAATCTTTGTGAACTGATGTATCATGTTATTTTTTTCAGCAGTCATTTTAATACATATTAGCTGGCCAAAAAAAGGATTATCACAAGCAATATCAGCCATAGTAAGCCAATATCAGTAATACAACAATGACTTACTGAAACAAATTTAAAGCATGCCATTTCTCCTGTTAAGTGTAGTCATTCCACGGGTCATCATTACTTATGGGATATTAACTCCTCCCCAACAGGAAGTGCAAGAGGATCACCCAAGCAGAGCTGCTACATAGCTCCTCCCCTCTACGTCACACCCAGTCATTCTCTTGCACCCAACTAATAGATAGGATGTGTGAGAGGACTGTGGTGTTTTAACTTAGTTTTTTATATCTTCAATCAAAAGTTTGTTATTTTAAACGACACCGGAGTGTGTTGTTTCCTTCTCAGGCAGAATTTGAAGAAGAATCTACCTGAGTTTTTGTATATGATCTTAGCGGACGTAACTAAGATCCGTTTGCTGTTCTCGGCCATTCTGAGGAGTAAGGTAACTTCAGATCAGGGGACAGCGGGCAGGTTCACCTGCAAAGAGGTATGTTGCAGTATATTATTTTCTAAGGAATGGAATTGACTTTGAAAATACTGCTAATACCGATATAATGTAAGTACAGCCTTAAATGCAGTAGTAGCAACTGGTATCAGGCTGACATGTATATATGTTAACACTTAAGTATTTCTGGGGAATGGCACTTCACTGGGAAAATACTGTATGCATATATCTTTTAGCCTAACTTGCTGTGGGAGCAACTAGCAACAGGCTTTTTAAAGACATTTCATATATATTGATTTTAAACGTTTGCTGGCATGTTAAATCGTTTAATTCTCTGAGGTACTTGGTGAAAATTGCTTTGGGCTTTAATTTCCACATGGCTGTCGTTGTTTTAAATTAAAACAGTTTACTGAGCTCCCCTCACTGTTGTAGTGTGAGTGGGAGGGGCCTATTTTGGCGCTTTTACTACGCATCAGAAATTCAGTCTTTTTCTCCCTGCATGATCCAGGACGTCTCCACAGAGCTCAGGGGTCTTCAAAACTAGTTTTAAGGGAGGTAATCACTCACAGCAGACCTGTGAGACTGTGCTTGACTGTGATAAAAACGTTTATATTGTCAATTGTTATACGTTTTTTTTTTCTGATATTAAGGGTTAGTCATCCATTGCTAATGTGTGCAATCCTTTGCTAATTTTCATATATATAACTAATCCGGTTCATTGTTATTCAACTGTGATAGTTTTTTGTGTTCTTCTTAAAGGCACAGTAACGTTTTTTTTACATATTGCTTGTAAATTTAGTTGAAAAGTATTTCCAAGCTTGCTAGTCTAATTGCTAGTTTGTTTAAACATGTCTGACTCAGAGGAAACTCTCTGTGCAATATGTTCAAAAGCCGAGGTGGAGCCCAATAGAAATTTATGTACTAATTGCATTGATGCTACTTTAAATAAAAGTCAATCTGTACATGTTAAGCAACATTCACCAGACAACGAGGGGGAAGTTATGCCGACTAACTTGCCTCACGTGTCAGTACCTGCATCTCCCGCGCAGGAGGTGCGTAATATTGTAACGCCAAGTACATCAGGGCGGCCATTACAAATCACTTTACAAGACATGGCTAACGTTATGACTGAAGTTTTGTCTAAATTGCCAGAACTTAGAGGTAAACGAGATCACTCTGGGATGAGAACAGAGTATACTGATAATGCTAGGGCCATGTCTGATACTGCGTCACAATATGCTGAGCATGAGGACGGAGAGCTTCATTCTGCGGGTGACGGATCTGATCCAAATAAATTGGATTCAGACATTTCAAATTTTAAGTTTAAGCTGGAAAACCTCTGTGTGTTACTAGGGGAGGTGTTAGCAGCTCTGAATGATTGTAACACAGTTGCAATCCCAGAGAAAATGTGTAGGTTGGATAAATATTTTGCGGTACCGACGAGTACTGACGTTTTTCCTATACCTAAGAGACTTACTGAAATTATTACTAAGGAGTGGGACAGACCCGGTGTGCCTTTCTCACCCCCTCCTATATTCAGAAAAATGTTTCCAATAGACGCCACCACACGGGACTTATGGCAAACGGTCCCTAAGGTGGAGGGAGCAGTTTCTACTTTAGCTAAGCGTACCACTATCCTGGTGGAGGATAGCTGTGCTTTTTCTGATCCAATGGATAAAAAGTTAGAGGGTTACCTTAAGAAAATGTTTGTTCAACAAGGTTTTATATTACAACCCCTTGCATGCATTGCGCCTGTCACGGCTGCGGCTGCATTTTGGTTTGAGTCTCTGGAAGACACCCTTGACTCAGCGACATTAGATGAGATTTCACTTAAGCTTAAAACCCTTAAGCTAGCTAATTCATTTATTTCCGATGCCGTAGTGCACTTAACTAAACTCACGGCTAAGAATTCCAGATTCGCCATTCAGGCACGCAGAGCGCTGTGGCTAAAATCCTGGTCAGCTGATGTAACTTCTAAATCGAAATTACTTAACATACCTTTCAAGGGGCAGACTTTATTCGGGCCCGGTTTGAAAGAAATTATCGCTGATATTACGGGAGGTAAAGGCCATGCCCTGCCTCAGGACAGAGCCAAACCTAGGGCTAGACAGTCTAATTTTCGTGCCTTTCGTAACTTCAAGGCAGGAGCAGCATCAACTTCCTCTGCTCCAAAACAGGAAGGAGCTGTTGCTCGCTACAGACAAGGCTGGAAACCTAACCAGACCTGGAACAAGGGCAAGCAGGCCAGAAAACCTGCTGCTGCCCCTAAGACAGCATGAAGGGAGGGCCCCCGATCCGGTAACGGATCTAGTGGGGGGCAGACTCTCTCTCTTCGCCCAGGCTTGGGCAAGAGATGTCCAGGATCCCTGGGCGTTGGAGATCATATCTCAGGGATATCTTCTGGACTTCAAAGCTTCTCCTCCACAAGGGAGATTTCACCTTTCAAGGTTGTCAACAAACCAGATAAAGAAAGAGGCGTTTCTACGCTGTGTACAAGACCTTTTACTAATGGGAGTGATCCATCCAGTTCCGCGGTCGGAACACGGACAAGGGTTTTACTCAAATCTGTTTGTGGTTCCCAAAAAAGAGGGAACCTTCAGACCAATATTGGATTTAAAGATCCTAAACAAATTCCTAAGAGTTCCATCATTCAAGATAGAAACTATTCGGACAATCTTACCCATGATCCAAAGAGGTCAGTACATGACCACAGTGGATTTAAAGGATGCTTACCTTCACATACCGATTCACAGAGAACATTACCGGTATCTAAGGTTTGCCTTCCTAGACAGGCATTACCAGTTTGTAGCTCTTCCCTTCGGGTTGGCTACGGCTCCAAGAATCTTTACAAAGGTTCTGGGCTCTCTTCTGGCGGTACTAAGACCGCGAGGAATTTCGGTAGCTCCGTACCTAGACGACATTCTGATTCAAGCATCAAGCTTTCAAACTGCCATGTCTCATACAGAGTTAGTACTGGCTTTTCTAAGGTCGCATGGGTGGAAAGTGAACGAGGAGAAGAGTTCTCTCTTACCACTCACAAGAGTTCCCTTCTTGGGGACTCTTATAGATTCTGTAGAAATGAAAATTTACCTGACAGAGGACAGGTTAACAAATCTTCTAAATGCTTGCCGTGTCCTTCATTCCATTCAACACCCATCAGTGGCTCAATGCATGGAGGTAATCGGCTTAATGGTGACGGCAATGGACATAGTTCCTTTTGCACGCCTGCACCTCAGACCGCTGCAATAGTGCATGCTAAGTCAGTGGAATGGGGATTACTCAGATTTGTCCCCTACGCTGAATCTGGATCAGGAGACCAGAGATTCTCTTCTATGGTGGCTTTCTCGGCCGCATCTGTCCAGGGGGATGCCGTTCAGCAGACCAGACTGGACAATTGTAACTACAGACGCCAGCCTTCTAGGTTGGGGCGCTGTCTGGAATTCCCTGAAGGCTCAGGGATCATGGACTCAAGAGGAGAGTCTCCTTCCAATAAACATTCTGGAACTGAGAGCAGTTCTCAATGCCCTACTGGCTTGGCCTCAGTTAGCAACTCTGAGGTTTATCAGGTTTCAGTCGGACAACATCACGACTGTGGCTTACATCAACCATCATGGAGGGACAAGAAGTTCCCTAGCGATGATGGAAGTCTCAAAGATAATTCGCTGGGTAGAGTCTCACTCTTGCCACCTGTCAGCGATCCACATCCCAGGAGTGGACAACTGGGAGGCGGATTTCCTAAGTCGCCAGACTTTTCATCCGGGGGAGTGGGAACTTCATCCGGAGGTCTTTGCCCAAATACTTCGACGTTGGGGCAAACCAGATATGGATCTCATGGCGTCTCGCCAGAACCCCAAGCTTCCTCGTTACGGGTCCAGGTCCAGGGACCCGGGAGCGGTCCTGATAGATGCCTTGACAGCACCTTGGACCTTCAGGATGGCTTATGTGTTTCCACCATTCCCGATGCTTCCTCGTTTGATTGCAAGGATCAAACAGGAGAAAGCATCAGTGATTCTAATAGCACCTGCGTGGCCACGCAGGACCTGGTATGCAGATCTAGTGGACATGTCATCCTGTCCACCTTGGTCTCTGCCTCTGAGACAGGACCTTCTAATTCAGGGTCCTTTCAAACATCAAAACCTAATTTCTCTGAAGCTGACTGCATGGAAATTGAACGCCTAATTTTATCAAAGCGTGGATTTTCAGAGCCAGTAATTGATACCTTAATACAGGCTAGGAAACCTGTTACCAGGAAAATTTACCATAAGATATGGCGTAAATACTTACACTGGTGCGAATCCAAGGGTTACTCATGGAGTAAGGTTAGGATTCCTAGGATATTGTCCTTTCTACAAGAAGGTTTAGAAAAGGGTTTATCTGCTAGTTCGTTAAAAGGACAGATCTCAGCTCTGTCCATCCTTTTACACAAGCGTCTGTCAGAAGTTCCAGACGTTCAGGCTTTTTGTCAGGCTTTGGCCAGGATTAAGCCTGTGTTTAAATCTGTTGCTCCGCCGTGGAGCTTAAACTTAGTTCTTAACGTTTTACAGGGTGTTCCTTTTGAACCCCTTCACTCCATTGATATCAAGCTGTTATCTTGGAAAGTTCTGTTTTTAATGGCTATTTCCTCGGCTCGTAGAGTCTCTGAGTTATCGGCCTTACATTGTGATTCTCCTTATCTGATTTTTCATTCAGACAAGGTAGTTCTGCGTACAAAACCTGGGTTTTTACCTAAGGTAGTTTCCAATAAGAATATCAATCAAGAGATTGTTGTTCCATCATTGTGTCCTAACCCTTCTTCAAAGAAGGAACGACTTCTGCACAATCTAGATGTAGTCCGTGCCCTGAAATTTTATTTACAGGCAACTAAAGATTTTCGACAAACTACTTCCCTGTTTGTCGTTTATTCTGGACAGAGGAGAGGTCAAAAAGCATCTGCTACCTCTCTATCCTTTTGGCTTTGTAGCATCATACGTTTAGCCTATGAGACTGCTGGACAGCAACCTCCTGAAAGGATTACAGCTCATTCTACGAGAGCTGTGGCTTCCACTTGGGCCTTTAAGAACGAGGCCTCTGTTGAACAGATTTGCAAGGCTGCAACTTGGTCTTCTCTTCATACTTTTTCCAAATTTTACAAATTTGACACTTTTGCTTCTTCGGAGGCTGTTTTTGGGAGAAAGGTTCTTCAGGCAGTGGTTCCTTCCGTATAGAGATCCTGCCTGTCCCTCCCGTCATCCGTGTACTTAGCTTTGGTATTGGTATCCCATAAGTAATGATGACCCGTGGACTGACTACACTTAACAGGAGAAAACATAATTTATGCTTACCTGATAAATTCCTTTCTCCTGTAGTGTAGTCAGTCCACGGCCCGCCCTGTTTTCTAAGGCAGGTCTAAATTTTTTAATTATACTCCAGTCACCACTGCACCCTATAGTTTCTCCTTTCTCGTTTGGTTCCTGGTCGAATGACTGGGTGTGACGTAGAGGGGAGGAGCTATGTAGCAGCTCTGCTTGGGTGATCCTCTTGCACTTCCTGTTGGGGAGGAGTTAATATCCCATAAGTAATGATGACCCGTGGACTGACTACACTACAGGAGAAAGGAATTTATCAGGTAAGCATAAATTATGTTTTTTGCATCAGAATGGACTAGGATGTTATCTACCCATATATATTTGTCCACTCATGTTTAAGCATCAAAAAACAGCATAATAATTCAAAGACTTCATAAAGATTTTCAAACCCTCTGTATTTTTATTAAAGCTAAACAATTACACCCTTTATTTTGTATGGCTAATTAATCATAGAATATCAGAAAGACATATATAGCGGCTTATTTCTTATGAAACTGACTACAATCTTTTAATATAGCTGTCAAATCTGTGTGCGAAACAAAATTATTTTTCAATTTCACGATTCCTGGTGAAATTTCTTGCAAGAAAGATTGTGTGAGTAAACGGATACCAAACTTGTACGATAAAACTCATTTTGTTCACTCATTATTTTTCTACCTTCACAACTACATTTTAGGTTTATAGGGCCAAACAACATTGAGTACAAAGAAATAGATAATAAACTATGCATAAATGATTTTCAGTTAGGCCTTAGTGCCTACTAATGTTGTTAATATAAAATTGTAATTTTTCCAAAAAATAAAAATTCAGATTTTTCATAACAGTTCACAAATTGTTACATAAATACAAACTACACAGATGCCAACTTAAAGGCGCACACACTTTTCTATTTTAAAAGGACCTCAAAAGATTTTCATTCACTTGTGCACCATATTTTAGCATAGGCAACTTCACAGGGATGTTGTCTTTATATTTTCATGGCTTCTTTTTGTTCACTTCTAGATTGCCATCTGCCTACTCTAACTTAGACTACATTATGTAACCACGCGTTTCACTCGTATCATGTCTTACACCTTTGTTGTTAAAAGAAAGGCTGTTATTTTTATGTAGATATTTTTTGTTCATTTTAAACTGACAAGATGAAAATATTTTCCAATCCCATTTAGTACTCACCTGGGATCTAACTCTGCAGTTAAATGGTGATACACAACAGTGATACAAAACTACACTTTGCAATGACGGCACTCAAGGCTTTAATGATACCAGCCTTTCAGTTATCAAATGACTAAGTACCCTCATTTAAAATAAGGGCATGCATTTGTTTTGATTGACTGGAGCTCTTATTGACTAACCTCTATGACAAATATCAAAAATATGATATTTGTTAATAGGTTATGGTCTGAACACTGGGTGCAAATATACCCAGATCTCCCCCAATATCTGTAAACACTCTTGATGATTTGTGATGCGATTGTGCAGTTGAACAAGAATTTAACTCTTCAGCATAAAATCATTAAAGGAGATACAAGTCCACATCCCCCCTGGGGTAAAAGCAAACTAAATAATGCAGTGACTAATCGGGAATAATTGTTTCTATTGACATGTTTGTGACATCTCATAGATGTTCTTATGTAAAATTCTTACAGGTAGATTACAAGTTATGCGCATTAGAGCGCTGCCATAGCGCTGCCATTACAAGTTTTCAAACGGCTGACTTGTGCGTGTGATATGGTTGCGTTGAGCTCCATAATGCACAAAATACAAGCACTGTTTTGACGTGCTTGTGCACGCTTTCCCCATAGACATCAATGGAGAGAGCGTGTTAGAAAAAAACCTAACACTTGCGATCACGGAATGAAAAGCTCCGTAACGCAGCCCCATTGATTTCTATGGGGAAAAAAAGTTATGTTTAAAACTAACACCCTAACATAAAAACCACGTCTAAACACCCCTAATCTGCTGCCCCTGACATCACTGACACCTACATAATGTTATTAACCCCTAATCTGCCGCCCCCAACATCGCCGACACCTACATAATGTTATTGACCCCTAATCTTCCTTTCCCGACATCGCCGCCACTATGACAATTTATTAACCCCTATTCTGCCGCTCCCCAACACCACCGCCACTATAATAAACCCCTAAACTGCAAGCCCCCTACAATGAAATATACTAAATTAAACTATTAATCCCTAAACCGAAAGCCCCCACAACAAAATATACTAAATTAAACTATTAACCCCTAAACCAGCAAACCCTCCACAACAAACTATACTAAATGAAACTTTTAACCCCTAAACCAAAAGCCCCCCACATCGCAATAAACTAATTTAAACTAGTAACTCCTAAACCTAACGCGCCCCTAACTTTATATTAAAATTACAATTTCCCTATCTTAGATTAAATTAAAACTTACCTGTCAAATTAAAAAAAAAACTACGTTTAAACTAATTTTCAACTAACTACCAATTAAAGAAAACTAAAATACACATTAAAAAAATCCTAACGCTACTATAAAAATTACAAAGTATCAAATTACAAAAAATAACAAACACTAAATTACAAAAAATAACAAACTAAGGCCTAGATTTAGAGTTTGGCGGTAGCCGTCAAAACCAGCGTTAGAGGCTCCTAACGCTGGTTTTTACCACCCGCTGGTATTTGGAGTCAGTCAGGAAAGGGTCTAACGCTCACTTTGCAGCCGCGACTTTTCCATACTGCAGATCCCCCTACGCCATTTGCGTATCCTATCTTTTCAATGGGATCTTTCTAACGCCGGTATTTAGAGTCTTGGCTGAAGTGAGCGTTAGAAATCTAATGACAAAACTCCAGCCGCAGAAAAAAGTCAGTAGTTAAGAGCTTTCTAGGCTAACGCCGGTTTATAAAGCTCTTAACTACTGTGCTCTAAAGTACACTAACACCCATAAACTACCTATGTACCCCTAAACCGAGGTCCCTCCACATCGCCGCCACTCTATTAAATTTTTTTAACCCCTAATCTGCCGCTCCGTACACCGCCGCCACCTACGTTATCCCTATGTACCCCTAATCTGCTGCCCCTAATACCGCCGACACCTACAGAATATTTATTAACCCCTAATCTGCTGCCCCCAACGTTGCCGCCACCTACCTACACTTATTAACCCCTAATCTGCCGACCGGACCGCACCGCTACTATAATAAATGTATTAACCCCTAATCTGCCTCACTCCCGCCTCAATAACCCTATAATAAATAGTATTAACCCCTAATCTGCCCTCCCTAACATCGCCGACACCTAACTTCAAGCATTAACCCCTAATCTGCCGACCGGAGCTCACCGCTACTCTAATACAATTTTTAACCCCTAAAGCTAATTCTAACCCTAACCCTAACACCCCCCTAAGTTAAATATAATTTTTATCTAACTAAATAAACTCTTATTAAATACATTATTCCTATTTAAAGCTAAATACTTACCTGTAAAATAAACCCTAATATATAAATAATAATTATATTGTAGCTATTTTAGCTATTTTAGGATTAATATTTATTTTACAGGCAACTTTGTATTTATTTTAACCAGGTACAATAGCTATTAAATAGTTAATAACTATTTAATAGCTACCTAGTTAAAATAATTACAAAATTACCTGTAAAATAAATCTAACCTAAGTTACAATTAAACCTAACACTACACTATCAATAAATTAATTAAATAAAATACCTACAATTATCTACAATTAAACCTAACACTACACTATCAATAAATTAATTAAATACAATACCTACAAATAAATACAATGAAATAAACTAACTAAAGTACAAAAAATAAAAAAGAACTAAGTTACAAAAAATACAAAAATATTTACAAACATTAGAAAAATATTACAACAATTTTAAACTAATTACACCTACTCTAAGCCCCATAATAAAATAACAAAGACCCCCAAAATAAAAAAATGCCCTACCCTATTCTAAAATTAAAATAGAAAAGCTCTTTTACTGATCCGATCAGCCAATCAGATTGAGCTTGCATTCTATTGGCTGATCGGAACAGCCAATAGAATGCGATCTCAATCTGATTGGCTGATTGGATCAGCCAATCGGATTGAACTTGAATTTTTCCTACCTCAATTCCGATTGGCTGATAGAATCCTATCAGCCAATCGGAATTCGAGGGATGCCATCTTGGATGACGTCCCTTAAAGGAACCGTCATTCATCGGGAAGTCGTCGGTGAAGATAGATGGATCCGTGCTGGAGGTCTTGAAGATCAGCTGGTCGTCATCGGATTGAAGAAAATAGAAGATGTGGCTTGGATGAAGATGTTTGCCGGTCCGGATGTCCTCTTCTGCCCGCTTGGATCAAGACTTCAGCCGGAGGATGGACCTCACTCTTCAGCCCCCCGCTTGGGCTTGGATCAAGACTTCGGAGGCTTGGATCAAGACTTCGGTAGACTGATCGGTGAACCCGGCGTGGTGAAGACAACAGGGGGAGATCTTCAGGGGCTTAGTGTTAGGTTTATTTAAGGGGGGTTTGGGTTAGATTAGGGGTATGTGGGTGGTGGGTTGTAATGTTGGGGGGGGGGGTATTGTATGTTTTTTTTCCAGGCAAAAGAGCTGAATTCTTTGGGGCATGCCCCGCAAAGGGCGCTTTTAAGGGCTGGTAAGGTAAAAGAGCTTTTCTATTTTAATTTTAGAATAGGGTAGGGCATTTTTTATTTTGGGGGTCTTTGTTATTTTATTAGGGGGCTTAGAGTAGGTGTAATTAGTTTAAAATTGTTATAATATTTTTCTAATGTTTGTAAAAAAAATTATTTTTTGTACTTTAGTTAGTTTATTTAATTGTATTTATTTGTAGGTATTTTATTTAATTAATTTATTGCTAGTGTAGTGTTAGGTTTAATTGTAGATAATTGTAGGTATTTTATTTAATTAATTTATTGCTAGTGTAGTGTTAGGTTTAATTGTAACTTAGGTTAGGATTTATTTTACAGGTAATTTTGTAATTATTTTAACTAGGTAACTATTACATAGTTATTAACTATTTAATAGCTATTGTACCTGGTTAAAATAATTACAAAGTTACCTGTAAAATAAATATTAATCCTAAAATAGCTACAATATAATTATAATTTATATTGTAGCTATATTAGGGTTTATTTTACAGGTAAGTATTTAGCTTTAAATAGGATTAATTTATTTAATAAGAGTTAATTTATTTCATTAGATTTAAATTATATTTAATTTAGGGGGGTGTTAGGGTTAGGGTTAGACTTAGCTTTAGGGGTTAATACATTTATTATAGTAGCGGTGAGATCCGGTCGGCAGATTAGGGGTTAATTATTGGAGGTAGGTGGAGGCGACGTTGGGGGCGGCAGATTAGGGGTTAATAAATATAATATAGGAGTCGGCGGTGTTAGGGGCAGCAGATTAGGGGTACATAGGTATAATGTAGGTTGCAGCGGTGTACGGAGCGGCAGATTAGGGGTTAATAATAATATGCAGGTGTCAGCGATAGCGGGGGCGGAAGATTAGGGGTTAATAAATATAATATAGGGGTCGGCGGTGTTAGGGGCAGCAGATTAGGGGTACATAGGTATAATGTAGGTTGCGGCGGTGAACGGAGCGGCAGATTAGGGGTTAATAATAATATGCAGTGGTCAGCGATAGCGGGGGTGGCAGATTAGGGGTTAATAAGTGTAAGGTTAGGGGTGTTTAGACTCGGGGTACATGTTAGGGTGTTAGGTGCAGACGTAGGAAGTGTTTCCCCATAGGAAACAATGGGGCTGCGTTAGGAGCTGAACGCTGCTTTTTTGCAGGTGTTAGGTTTTTTCAGCTCAAACTGCCCCATTGTTTTCTATGGGGGAATCGTGCACGAGCATGTTTTTGAAGCTGGCCGCGTCCGTAAGCAACGCTGGTATTTAGAGTTGCAGTGGGGTTAATATGTTCTACGCTCCCTTTTTTGGAGCCTAACGCAGCCATTCTGTGAACTCTAAATCCCAGCGGTATTTAAAAGGTGCGGGGGAAAAAAAGCACGCGTAGCTAACGCACCCCTTTGGCCGCAGAACTCTAAATCTAGGCCTTAATTATCAAAAATAAAAAAGAATTAAACCTAATCTAATAGCCCTATAAAATAAAAAAGGGCCTTTTGTAGGGCATTGCCCTAAGTTAAACAGCTCTTTTACCTGTAAAAAAAAACATAAAGACCCCCCAACAGTAAAACCCACCACCCAACCAACCCCCCAAAATAATAAACCTAACTTTAACAAAAACCTAAGCTACCCATTGCCCTGAAGAGGGCCTTCAGCTCTTTTGCTTGCCCTGAAAAGGGCATTCAGCTCTTTTAAGAAAAGCCTAAACCCTAAACTAAAAAAAAAAAACACCCAAAAAAGTTTAAAAAAATCTTAACACTAACCCCCGAAGATCCACTTTTCCTAAAGTCTGGACATCCAGGCAGCGAGAGGTCTTCACCCAGGCGGCGAGGTCTTCATCCATCTAGGAGGCGTCTTCTATCTTCATCCAGACAGCATCTTCTATCTTCATACAGGCTGCGTCTTCTATCTTCATCCCGGTGGCACGGAGCGGGTCCATCCTAAAGACATCTGGCAGGGAGCATCCTCTTTATACAGTCGCTGCCGTATACTGAATCTTCAATGCAAGGGAGCCTTTTCAAAATGGCGTCCTTTGCATTCCTATTGGCTGATTTGATTTTTGAAATTCAAATCAGCCAATAGGATGAGAGCTACTGTTAAGGGCGGTAGATTAGTGGTTAATAGTTTTATGTAGGTAGCAGCGATGTTAGGGGCGGCAGATTAGGGGTGTTTAGACGTGGGGTTTATGTTAAGGTGTTAGGTTTAAAGGCAATTTTGTTTTCCCCATAGACATCAATGGGGCTGCATTACAGAGCTTTTGTTTCCGCGTTCAAGAAAAAAAAAACCTTGCTTGCTCTTCGGCACAAAACTGCAAGATTTAACTTTGCTAAAGAAAATGAAAATAATTCAGATGAATATTGGAGCATATTCTTTGGTCAGATGAGACCAATATAAATTTATTTTGCTTAGATGGGGTCCAGCATATTTGGCGTGAGCCTGATCAGGACCACCACAGGGAATGCATAGTCGCAACAGTGAAGCATAAAGGTGGGGGTATGATGATATGGGGCTGCATGAGTGAAAAAGGCGCCATCTTGTTTCAGTGATTACCGGTATCATGGGGAGACAAAGTCCAGGGTGTAATGCAGTAATAGCATTGCACAAGAGCATACATTTGTAGCACTTTGATCTTGTTATGACCCAGGTGTCTGTGATAGACACTCTCTACATTGTGCGGCCATTACCTCATATCGATTGAGGTTCTGTAGTGTAAGTAAATACCCAATAGGGACCAGGATTTCTGCCTACAACTCATTTAAACTATGAACTTTGTGCCAATGGAGTAGTTACTCCTTTATTGGACTATTTATTGTTGGCTTTTGTTTCACATAATATGTATTTATTTACTTCTCTCCTTTCTTTTCATATATATATATATATATATATATATATATATATATACATATATATATATATATATATATATATATTATATATATATATATATAATATATATTTAAGAACCCCTCTCACAGAGCATAATACAATTGTGACTCTCTTAAATCCATTATTCTTTGTTTTCTTAAACTTTGCTTTCCTTGCCCCTAGACTGTCTGGGATTCCTGTTAGTACACTGGGGGACCACCAAATTACTCAGCAGTTACAGTTCTTACACTGGCTTTGTGGAGTTTTTGTGATCGTTTCACCACTGCCCTACAGATGGTGCACACCACCATGTAGTACCCAATCCTGGAGTGGGATGTTTACGGGCTGTTAGTGACTTTGGCTGCCATCTTGTTTAATTGATTACCGATATCATGGGGGGACAACGTCCAGGGTGTAATGCAGTAATAGCATTGCACAAGAGCCCACATTTTTAGCACTTTGATCTTGTTATGACCGTCACTGTATGTGAAAGACAGCAATAGCTGAGAATGGAGTAATCACAGCTTGTGAGCCTGCAGTGAATAATAAACTGAATGTCAGTTCATCACTAAATGTTTTTGGCGATGAGGTGACCAGTATTTGTTGAGCTCTAGCTTATATATATGTACACAGTAGGTGTGTGTATTTACTGTCAATATACAATATACATAATTGCAATCACTACAAGACCCTGCAAGAAATGTGAAGTAATAAATATAAGTAGCAATGTGAACAGTAGAATAATTCTGCAAATGTGAAGTACTTTGAAATACTAATGAGAGACAAGAAAATCTTTTTAAAAATAAATAAATAAAAACCATAAGAATGATAGCAGTCTTGGTATGCATGCACAGGAAGGATTTTTGTATTCAGGCACCACATTTCTCCATATGCAGTCCATTTTTATTTATATAGATGGTTCCCAGCTGATCTTAACAAGCAACAATCAACAGACTTATTTATTTATTACATTTTTTGGTTGATTATGTTTTATGAAAATAGCTGATTTAAAGGGACACAAACCCCAGAATTTTTTTTTCATCTTTAAAATAGAGAATATAATTTTTTTTGTTTGTTTTACTTATATTATCAAATCTGCTTCGTTCTTATGTTATTCTTTGCTGAAGAGATACCGATAGGTAGCATGTGCATGCCTGAAGCCCTACATGACAAGAAATAGTGCTGCCATCTAGTGCTCCTTCTAATGTATAACATTGTTACACAACTGCTGTCATATAGTGCTGCAGACGCATGCGCGCTCCTGAGCTTACTTTCCTGCTTATCAACAAAAGATAACAAGAAAATGAAGAAAAAATAATAATAGAAGTTGTTTAAAATTGCATGTTCTCTCTGAATCATGACAGAAACATTTGGGTTTAATATCCCTTTAACTCCCCTTGATCTTTATTTATTTATTATTACTTATATTTATTATTTATTTATTGTATATATATTAAAATATTTAAAAATAAAAAACTAAATTCGTATGTCAAACTTTTTTTTAATTCCATCAATTTTATTAAATATCTTTCAGATTGATGCTTTGTTTGCTAAAATGTGCCCACTGGTCCCATGTTTAACTAAAGTTTCTGTTAATGATAACATTTGAGACCCCAGGTTTAGATGAAGTATTCATTTATTTGCACTCAATTTCTAGATTAACATCAAGTTCTTTTTCTGAAGTCTTTATTTTATTATTTACATCATGCTTCTAGATGTTGTTGCTTAGCATAGATCACCATAAAATCCAAGAATGTGCCATTTATATTCCTTAGAACGATGGCTCGAATAGCTGTTATACTGTGTGCTGACTTTATCTGGCAATACTTGATATTTCACAGAATAGGCTAAGACTCTGGAAAGAAATGAAAGCGTTCTGGGTCTACAGCTCACGTGTTTGGCATGTCTAATGATGAAGTATGCAGGAGATATCTTGTAGCACCTCATATCTGTATAAACATTTGTAGCTTGCTCAGGCTAGCTTGGAATTTAAAAATCACACCAGAACACCCTTAATACCATTATTATGTTGTTTCTATGTTACAACATACTTTCAAGGGTGTTTCTTTTGTAAGGACTATTTCACCTAATAGCTAGCTCTGATGGAAATCATCTTATCTGTTACAGAAATCAATACCAATGTAACCAGTTATTCATTTACCACATGTTCAGGGAGCTCAGAATACAAGATGTATATATGTAATGTACAATGCACCTTGTGTGCTCTAAGGCTTATTTTTAGCATCAAATGGCATGTTCATGCTTGGGTAATTCTTTTTTGATTGATATGCTACATTTTCTTGATTATTTGTTTGCAGACAACCTAAACCTTGTTCCTCTTCACTTTGCAATTTACTACAATAGTCTGTAAAGGGCATGAGGTGCACAGCTCTGCAAAAACCCACTAGATTAGATGCTACTTATCTTCTACATTATAGTTTATATCCCTTTAAAGGATATTCTGCTGGTTTGGGGAATTGGCTTGAGACTGGCAATGTAATTTTTGTGGCCTATATAGACTATAATCCACATCTGAAGCTTGTTTCAAATTATAGGGGGATATTTATCAAAGTGTCAACTGAAAATACGCTGGAATTCCGCATCGTAATTGTCGCAAGATTGATCTGCCGTAGTTATCAAAGCATCAAGATCAGCAAATGTGGAAATTTGTGACGTAACATACGATCCCGCAATCTAAATCCGACGCACATCGATGCGAGTTGCAAACCTGTGGAATTCGAGCCGAATCGTGTTCATTTGCACTCCTATTCTACACTATTTGAAGCTCTCACAAAGTTATCCAAAATTTCTACAGTTACGCTCGCGTCTTTTCCGACTCAGCGTACCTGGTTTTCAATCCGCCACCCTTGAGGTCGCGGATGCCATAGAACTCAATGGGAGTCTGAAAACACAGAAAGCTTATGTTCAATGCTGCAAGAGAATGTAGTATATTACATAATAAAAGTAAATTAGAAACTTTATTAAAATTGTATACCCTTTCTAAATCAAACAATTGCTACACATTTGATGCACTAGTAGATATAGGGATAAAAATGAAAAATACATTACTACTGATGGATTATGTTACAACTTTGTCTCTCATTACAAATCAAGGGGACAATATTATTTCTACATATTTGGTGCAAAGTTTTGCCCCAAACTTGTTGCACTAATAGATATAGAGATAAAAATGAAATAAATACACAACATAATATAGCTAACTTCCTTTTTATTTTTTGGAAAAATCTATGTGCATCATGTTTAAGCAATGTAATACAAGTCCCACTCTCCACTTTACGCCATATTTGACGCAACACTTTTCGCACCAATTATGGCGTAACCTCCTAAATAACCCACACACTAGTTAATTTTTCAACCATTTTTGATTGGAATATGCATAATCACATGATTTATGACATCAGCCAATCTGATTCAAATACACATTATAAACTATCACTATCGAATCAAATTGCTCGATACTTGTGTCATTGATCACTCATCAGAACTTGTAAGTGCCATTTGTTACATTGTGTATTATACTTTGAAAGTATGTATATGTGAAATTAGTATTAAAGATAAACATTGATGCTGACATTAGGACACAGTGGATTTTTAAATTTGACAAGGATTTTTAAATTTGAATTGATGTTTGATTCAATATAATCTTAAGATGATAGCTCAAACGGATAGCCCACCTAACTTCAAACTGTCAAGATTCAGATACAGAATAAATTTAAATCACCTCTTTACTGTCATGCTATTTTCAGTGTATTTCTTCCTTCTCTTGAATTTCTTTTTCAGTAAGAAATGTCATTTTATATGCCAGGCCATTTTATAACACATGTGAAGGGGTGTTTTTTTAAAAAAGATTGCAATCAGGAGGGGTTAGACAGGTGCAGAGAGAAACCTGGCTCTGCTCTTAAAGGGACAGGAAACCCCAAAATATTATTTCATGATTTGGATAGAACATACAATTTTAAACAACTTTCCAATTTACTTCTATTATCAAATTTGCATCATTCTCTTGTTATCCTTTGCTGAAGGAACAGCATTGCACTACTGGCAGCTAGCTGAACACATCTATTTAGCCAATCAGAAGAGAGACATGTGTACAGGCACCAATCAGAATAATAATATATTTACAATATATACATATAGTGGTGTAAATAAACACAGAGATATGACAGACAACATTGTTTAGAACAAAAAAGGGACATGTAAATATGTTTGCAAAATATTTCTGACATAATACACACACACACACACATACACACACACACATATATATATATATATATATATATATATATATATATATGTGTGTGTGTGGTGTGTGTGTATATATGTATGTCCAATATTAAAAAGAATTCTAATAATTCACTCTCCACTTTGCACCAAATGTGTCGCTACTTGCTATATTTGCAGTTAGTCCTGCTCAGAAAAAGAATACATTTACACTATATACAATAATGTGCTAAAGAGAAATGTACTTGTCCATGGACAGTAATGAAATAGTATAAATAAAGTTGGGAAAAGCCGAATAGCCGCAACATCAATGACTGTATTCAGAAACCCGCGGCCGCTATGTTTGGCGAGCGCATTGACGCCCGCGAATGCAACATAGTTGACGCTTTGATAAATATCCCCCATGATCTCAACCAATAGCCGTTGTTGAAGCACAGCTCTGATATCCAGGAAAATACTCTGAGCTGTATGGGTAAGCGGGTGGGATGCCACTGCACAACTGAAAGGGAAAAGGAAGGGCGCAGTGGATCGAAAAGGAATTACATCTCCATAAAAATAGAATTATAAAGAAATGCGGTAAGATATATATATATATATATATATATAGTTATAGTAGCATCCAAACAGAGGCCGCACGCTCCGGACTTGCTTACAAAACAATCAATTCGGGATCTCCCCCTTTATCAAACTTATGGCATCTCCATAAAAAATAGAATAGAAATGCGGTAAGATAAATATATATATATATAGTGGTTTGCATTTCCATAGTATGCAATTATAAAACTTAAAGGGAAATTCTACTCCAGAATTTTTATTGTTTAAAAAGATAGATAATCCTTTTATTACCCATTCCCCAGTTTTGCATAAGCAACACAGTTATATTAATATACTTTCTTTCTAATGACATGGTGAGTCCACGGATCATCATAATTACTATTGGGAATATCACTCCTGGCCTACAGGAGGAAGCAAAGAGCACCACAGCCAAAGCTGTTAAATACCACTCCCCTTACCCACAAATCCCAGTCATTCTCTTTGCTTGTAGTTGCATGGAGGTGGTAAAGTTAGGTGTCTGATTCTTCAATCAAGAGTTTTTTATTTTTAAAAGCAGAGCAGGTTTGCTTTGTTTTTCTTTGGGGGTTTAGCCGTAGTCCACTTCAGTATCTTCAATAGAGCAGTGGTGGCTTTTAAGCTTTTGAGAACTTGGGGGGTATAATCCCCTCTGCGCCTCCCAGGATGTGGTTGCTGCCCTTTTTTGGTAAAAGACTAAGTAGGTTTACTTAGTCTGTTTTCTATTTCCACAGGTCCATGTTAGGAAGGAATCATTTCAAGTCTGGTGAACTGCCTTGCTGCTAGGCAGTCTGTGTTGGAGTGAAGTGCTATTTTTCGTTTTTCTGCTGAGGAGAGTACAGGAAAAAGTTTAGCACTTATGGGGTTAATCCTGTTTATGTGCAGGTGCTTTATTATGGCAGTTCGTGGGGCTATTATGGCAGTACGTGGGGCACTGTGTGGGGTTAAGGGGTTGTTTAGTTATCCCTATTTAGGCTCAACTTGAAGCTATGGCTCAGTGGTTAAGTGCTTGTATAGGATTCCCAGAGTTCTGGGTTTGAAACCAGGTGAGGGAAACTTTTTTATATTTTAAGGTGCTGGCATATTGCGTTCTGTCTCTGTAGCTGCGGTTATTATTTGGCAGCCTTGGAACGTGTCACACTCTGCATGTTTCTCCCGGCGGCTGTTGGTGTTAGTTTAATGCCGGCCGGGAGGTGATGAGGAACGCCCACGCTTCTTTGACGTGAGTTTTCGCGCGTCCTTCAGTGATATTAGGAGCTGCGCTTTTGCTGCGGTCTGCTGGTTATAGTTTGACCGGGTGCTGTTTTCCTTTGAAGTCCGAATTGTTGTGTCTGTTCCGGTTGGAGGAGGTGAGATAAGCACCTAAACAAAGTTTTGTTGAGGTGTGGAGGTGCTCTGCAGGGGTCCTGGGGTGTTTCTTACGGTGATACATCGTTTTTATCTCATGTTTTTTTATAACGTTATTTAAAGAGACAGTAACGTTTTATTTTTTTCTCAGTCAAATTGAATTCTTTGAAATTGTGTGTAAGATGGATCAAGAGGACTTGCAAGCTGTGACCTGTAATTTATGCTTAGATGCTAATCTAGAGCCACCTATCCCTTTCTGTTCCTCGTGTATAGAGAGAACCTTACAATATAGGGATAGGCTTTTTGATACAGAGCCTTAATTTTCTGAGGAGAATGTTGTTCAGTAGTCTCCTGTTCAAGCTGTAGCACAGCTTTCTCCCCATTCATCCCAATCTCTGTCATCCTCACAAGCAGTGCCCTGCGTTTCGTCTCATACTCTGCTGTAACTGAGGCTTTTCCTGTGTTTCAGGGTAAGCGTAAAAGGAGTTCTGATTCTTTTGCAACTCTGTCTAATGTTTCTTCTCACAGGATTGAGGAAGACGGTATTTCAGTAGCGTCTGAAGGGGAAATTTCAGACTCTGATTGTGTGTCTCCTGTGGCTGATTCTGAGTTGGTTTCTTTCAGATTTAAGCTGGAGCACCTCCATTTGTTACTCAGGGAGGTTTTAGCTACTTTAGATGACTCTGATTCCATGGTGATAGTTACTCCCAAGAAGGCTAGTAAGCTTAACAAGTTTTTTGACGTTCCTTCTGTGGCGGAAGTGTTTCAGAAATTATTTCATGGAAGTGATCGTTCCTGTTCCAGTTTAGGAGCAGGGACAAGTTTTTTTTCCAATCTGTTTATCATTCCCAAAAAGGAGGGAACTTTCAGACCCATCCTGGATCTCAAGTGTGTAAACAAGTTTCTCAGAGTTCCGTCCTTCAAGATGGAAACTATTTGCTCTATTGTTCCACTGGTTCAAGAGGGTCAGTTCAATACTACAGTAGATCTGAAGGATGCGTACCTGCACATTCCCATCCACAAGGATCATCACAAGTTTCTGAGATTTGCTTTCCTAGACAAGCATTTTCAGTTTGTGGCTCTTCCTTTTGGTATTGCAACAGCTTCCAGGGTGTTTTCAAAGGTCCTGGGTGCGTTATTGGCAGTTCTCAGACTACAGAGGGTTGCAGTAGCTCCTTACCTGGACAACGTTCTAGTTCAGGCACCATCTTTTCAACTAGCAAACTCCCACATGGAGTTGTTGTTGTCTTGCGCTCCCACGGTTAGAAGGTGAATTTAGGAAAAAGTTCCTTAATTCCGGCTACAAGAGTGATTTTCTTGGAAACCATTATAGATTCTCTGGAAATAAAGATCTTTTTGACAGAAGCAAGGAAGTAAAAAATGTTCAATTCCTGTTTGGCTCTTCAGTCATCTCGTCGTCCGTCGGTGACCCAGTCTATGGAGGTGATTGGTCTGATGGTTTTGGTCATGGACATCATTCCGTTTGCTCGGTTTCATCTCAGACCTCTGCAGTTATGCATGCTGAGACAGTGGAATGGGGATTATACGGACCTGTCTCCAAAGATTGCTCTAGATCAGGATGCAAGAGATTCTCTTCCGTGGTGGTTGTCTCAGGATCGTCTCTCCCAGGGAGCCTGTTTTCGCAGGCCTACCTGGGTAATTGTGGCCACGGATGCCAGTCTGCTGGGTTGGGGAGCTGTAACCCACTTTATCATATTTCAGTCGGACAATATAACGCCAGTGGCTTACATCATTCATCAAGGGGGAACTCAGAGTTCTTTGGCGTTGAAGGAGGTAGCCAGGGTTATTCAGTGGGCAGAGGTTCACAATTGCTGTCTGTCTGTGGTCCACATTCCAGGGGTGGAAAATTGGGAATCGGACTAAGTCTTTTCATCCGGGGGAGTGGGAACTTCATCCGTAGGTGTTTTCAAGTTTGTTTCTCAGGTGGGGTCTTCCAGAATTGGATCTTATGGCATCCCGTCACAATGCCAAGCTTCCAAGGTACGGGTCGAGGTCCATCCTCCATTTGCCCTTCTTCCTTGGGTCATTGCTCGGATCAGACAAGAGAGGGCGTCAGTTATTATCATTGCTCTGGTTTGGTCTCGCAGGATCTGGTATGCAGATCTAGTGGAGATGTCATTGTCTCCACTGTGGAGTCTTCCGTTAAGGAAGGACCTTCTACTTCAGGGGCCCTTCCTTCATCTAAATCTCGTTTCTCTGAAGCTGACTGCTTGGAGATTGAACGCTTGATTCTATCTAAGCATGGTTTTTCTGAGTCGTTTATTGAGACTATGATTCAGACGCTTACGCCTGTGATTAGAAAGATTTATTACAAGATATGGCGTAAATATCTGTATTGGTGTGACTCTAAGGGCTACTCTAGGAGTAGAGTTAGGATTCCTAGGATTTTGTCTTTTCTCCAGGAGGGTCTGGAGAAAGGTTTGTCTGTTAGTACCCTGAAGGGTCAAATTTCTGCTTTATCTATTTTGTTACATAAACGTCTGGCGGATGTGCCAGACGTTCAGTCTTTTTTTCAGGCTTTGGTTAGAATCCGGCCTATGTTTAAGTTTGTGACTCCTCCTTGGAGTCTTAATTTAGTTCTGAGAGTTCTTCAACAGACTCCGTTTGAGCCTATGTATTCTTTGGATATTAAGTTGTTAACCTGGAAGGTTTTGTTTTTGGTTGCTATCTCTTTGGCTCAAAGAGTCTTGGAGCTTTCTGCGTTGCAGTGTAAGCCTCCTTTCCTTATTTTTCATTCTGATAAGGTAGTACTTCGTACTTCATTAGGTTTTCTTCCTAAGGTTGTTTCTGATAAAAATATTAATCAAGAAATTGTTGTTCCTTCTTTGTGTCCTAATACTTCTTCTCATAAGGAACGTTTGTTGCACAACTTGGATGTAGTTCGTGCATTGAAATATTATTTGCAGGCGACTAAGGATTTTCGCCAGTCTTCTTCTTTATTTGTTGTTTTTTCTGGAAAACGTAAAGGTCAGAAAGCTACGGCTATTTCTCTTTCTTGTTGGTTGAGGAGTGTTATTCGCTTGGCATATGACACTGCTGGACAGCAGCCTCCTGAGAAAATCACGGCTCATTACACGAGGGCTGTTTGTTCTACTTGGACTTTCAAAAATGGGGCTTCTGTGGATCAGATTTGCAAGGCTGCTACTTGGTCATCTTTACTTTTTCTAAATTTTACAAATATGATACTTTTGCTTCAGCTGAGGCTGTTTTTGGGAGAAAGGTTCTTCAAGCAGGGGTGCCTTCTGTTTAGGCTAACTGTCTTGTCCCTCCATTATCATCCGTGTCCTCTAGCTTGGGTATTGATTCCCAATAGTAATTATGATGATCCGTGAACTCACCGTGTCATTAGAAAGAAAAGGAAATTTATGCTTACCTGATAAATTTGTTTCTTTCTTGACACGGGGAGTCCACGGCCCGCCCTGTATTTTTCAGACAGTTTATTTTTTCATAAACCTCAGGCACCTCTGCACCTTATATTACTTCCTTTATCCTTTCCCTTTGGTCGAATGACTGGGGTTTGTGGGTAAGGGGAGTGGTATTTAACAGCTTTGGCTGTGGTGCTCTTTGCCTCCTCCTGCAGGCCAGGAGTGATATTCCCAATAGTAATTATGATGATCCGTGGACTCACCGTGTCAAGAAAGAAACACATTTATCAGGTACGCATACATTTCCTTTTTTACCTCTGTGATTACCTTGTATCTAAACCTCTGCAGACTGCTCCTTTATCTCAATGCTTTTGACAGTCTTGCATATTAGCTAATTAGTGCTAACTCATAAATAACTCCACAGGAGTCAGCACAATGTTATATATATATGGCCCACATAAACTAGCGCTGTCTAGCTGAGAAAAACTGTCAACATTTACTGAGGTAAGAGGCGGCCTACAGTGGCATAGAAATTAGCAATACCAAGAGAATAAAGAAAATTTGATGATAAAAGTAAATTGGAAAGTTTTTTTAAAATTGCATGCCCTGAATTATGAAAGTTTAATTTTGACTAGACTGTCCCTTTAAATACATAATATAGTGCAGGACTCGAAGTCCTAAGCTACTAGCCAGGCCAAAATATTACCACTTTTGATCCCAACCATTATCCACCCCCTCTTTGCATATGTTTATCCATTGGGAACACCTAATTATGCAGTAATATTTAATTTTTTTACTTTAAACCATTACAAATTAAGTCCTTTTAATACAATTATTGCAAATATATACTGATCATTTTGCACAGTTTATAGAAAGCATTTATCTCCCTCTCTACTTGTCCCAGTTCAATTTCTACTTCTTCAGAGTGAGTGGGCAAGTGGAAATGTTGAGCCCTGTTATAGTTACAGTCCTGCCTTTTAGTTCTCCAAGCTCCTATCTAAGTATTTCTTGAAAAAAATAACATGACATCAAAGAAAATTGATAATAACAGTAATTTAAAATTGGACACTTTTTAAAAATGGTGTGCTCTGTCTGAATTATAAAATAACATTTTTAGATTTCATATACATTTAAGTTCTTATTGAGATGTTGAAATTCAGTCAGATCTGAATTGACACCCCCAACTCATGGACTTTTTTTTTGTAACACTAACTACCACAGAATATATCATTAATTACATTATATGGGCCATCATGTCTGGTATTGCAGATTTCACTTACACACATAATCTATGACATCACACATTATGACATATACAGAATTGCTGACATCACACCTCATCAAATGTATTAATTTACTGTTGCAAGAGCCTTGAAATCTAACTTAAAAAGTAGTGAATTAAAGCCTTATCATACTTTTGTATCTCTCTTTTGGACATAAAATTACATTGGTATTACATATGAACTGATAATATCGATAAAAATGAAGGCATCAGTAAATTAACCCTCTTAATTGCACACAACACACACAGCTGGTGCTTTCTGCAAAGTGATAGTAAGAGTTTATTTTTGCTCTTTACCCTATCACCATAAAGATGAACATTTTGAGCCAGATTACAACTGGCACACTTTTTTTTTTTCACTTGAGCTCTAACTGCATTTAAAGTTAAAAATTATCGCAGCCGTATTATATACATGATTTTTTATTTATATATCTATATGGAAATATGCACATATCAATTTTCGAGTATTTCTATTAACACATTAAAAATGAATAAAAATGTTATTGCATGTTTCAAGATATTTAACTGGGAGTGGTCAAAAGTGCATATACAGGTGACCCTCGGTTTACGCCGGTTCAATTTGTGCAGTTTCAGAATAACAACCTTTTTTTTCAGTCATGTGACTGCTATTGAAAAGCTTTTGGAAAGCAATGCACTAATTAAAATAGCCAGTAGGTGGAGCAGTCCGCTTGTTTTGCAGCAAAGTTATGCAATTTAGCAGTCTTAAATTGATCTGTGTACACAGATCAGACCAGATCTATAGAGCAAAATTTAGCAGGCACTTCCCTATTATCTTCCTGTCTAGCAGCTTGAGGTGAGGGTGCCTAACTGCTTATTAATCACTGCAGATTGAAATGCATAGAATAGGTGCAGACCCAATATTATCAAACATGCTAACAATGCAGAGAACTGTTTGCAGAAAAATGCAAGTGAAAAAAACGTTTTTGTTCATTAAACTTAGTTTGATGATGATACAATCTATATTTTTAGGTTTATAATGCTGTTTAGCATTTAAAGTCTTCATTTCAAAGCTTTAAAAATAATGTATTAGGTGCTACTTATGACAATTTTGAGAGGGGCCTGGAACCTAACTCCCTAACTTCCCATTTACTTACATTATAAACCATTCCTCCTGGAACCTAACCCCGGCATAAACTGAGGGCTACCTGTATATGTTTATTTTATATATATATATATATATATATATATATATATATATATATATATATATACATACATACATACTCACCAGCCACTTTTTTAGGTATACCTGTTCAATTGCTTGGTAACACAAATTGCTAATCAGCCAATCACATGGCAGCAACTTAATGCATTTAGGCATCTAGACGTAGTAGAGATGACTTGCTGAAGTTCAAACCGAGCATCAGAATGGGGAAGAAAGGGGATTTAAGTGACTTGGTTGTTGGTGTCAGACAGGCTGGTCTGAGTGTTTAAAAAACTGCTGATCTACTGGGATTTTCACTCACAACCATCTCTAGGGTTTAAAGAGAATGGTCCGAGAAAGAGAAAATATCCAGTGAGCGGCAGTTGAGTGGACAACAATGCCTTGTTGATGTCAGAGGTCAGAAGAGAATGGGCAGACTGGTTTGAGATGATATAAAGGCAACATTAACTCATTACAACCAAGATATGCAGAATACCATCTCTAAACTCACAACACGTTGAACCTTGAAGCAGATAGGCTACCGCAGCAGAAGACCACACAGGTGCCACTCCTGTCAGCTAAGAAAAGGAAACTGAGGCTACAATATGCACAGGCTCACCAAAATTGGACAATTGAAGATTGGAAAAACGTTGCCTGGTCTGATGACTCAATTTCAGCTGCGACATTCAGATGGTAGGGTCAAAATTTAGCGTAAACAAAATGAAAGCATGGATCCATCCTACCTTTTATCAACGGTTCATGCTGGTGGTGGTGTAATGGTATGGGGGATATTTTATTGGCACACTTTGGGTCCCTTAGTACCAATTGAGCATTGTTTAAACGCCATGGTCTACCTGAGTATTGTTGCTGACCATATCCATCCCTTTATGACTACAGTGTACCCATCTTCTTCTACTTCCAGCAGAATAATGCACCATGTCACAAAGCTCAAATCATCTCAAACTGGTTTCTTGAACATGACAATGAGTTCACTCTACTTCAATGGCCTCCACAGTCACCAGATCTCAATCCAATAGAGCACCTCTGGGATGTGGTGGAGCGGGAGATTCGCATCATGGATGTGCAGCCGACAAATCTGCAGCAACTGCCTGATGCTATCATGTCAATATGGACCAAAATGTCTAAGGAATGTTTCCAACACATTGTTGAATCTATTCCATGAAGAATTAAGGCTGTTCTGAAGGCAAAAGGGGATCCAACCAGGTACTAGCAAGGTGTACCTAATAAATTGGCCAGTGACGTGTGTGTATGTATATATATATATATATATATATATATATATATATATATATATATACAGGCAGCCCTCAGTTTACACCGGGGTTAGGTTCCAGAAGGAATGGTTGTAAATCGAAACCCAGTTAATAATGTAAGTCAATGGAAAGTGAGGGAGTTAGGTTCCAGGCCCCTCTCAAAATTGTCATAAGTAACACCTAATAGACTTTCAATGCTAAACAGCATTATAAACCTAATAAAATAATCACACAACACATAATATATAATTAATAGGGTTGCACCGATACCGATACTAGTATCGGTATCGGTACCGATACCAAGTACTTGCATGAGTACTTGTACTCGTGCAAATGCACCGATACTTAAACCGATACCTCCACTTCCTACCCATATGCTATCTTGTGGCGTTTTTTCAAACTGCATGTTCCCATTTCATTTTAAACTGGAGTGGAGACTAAACTAAAAATTGTTTACTACTGTTCTGCCAATACAGATTGCTGTTATTTGTATTATTGTAGGAGAGATGATCACTGTACCTTGTTCAGACAAACCCCTGAAGTACTGGGCAGTTAATAAACAGATTTCCAGCTCTGGTTAAAATGGCCCAAAAATATATTTCTGCCCCATGCAGTAGTGTGGAAAGTGAAAGACTGTTCAACTTGGAGTCGAACCTCCATACAAATGTCAGATTGATGTTATATAACAGCCCTATTGCATCACCCCTTTAAATTTAATATTTTATTGTAATATTTTTTATTTATAAACATGTTCAGTGCACTTTGTAACAAATAAAACTGTTTTATTATTTTATAATGTATTTTGAATTACAGTCCTTTATAAATTATAAAGAAGGAATCTTAAATAATTAGTCTGTACTGTGCTTGGTAAACTGTCATATGACATTGAAAAAAAAGTATTGGTAATTGGTATCGGCAAGTATTTGAAAACAAGTATCGGTACTTGTACTCGGTCATAAAAAAATGGTATCGGTGCAACCCTAATAATTAAACTACGTTAAATGAACAAAAACATTTGCTAAACAGCATTATAAAACTAATCACACAACACAGACTTCACTTGCATTTTTCTGCAAACAGTTCTTTCTATTCATTCCAATCTGTACTGATTTATAGACAGGAAGATCTTGTTCCTTTGCAAGCTGCTCGATAGCTCAGGTTTGGTTAAACTGATTAATTTTAGCTTGCTTGGCTTGCATATCTTTGCTGCAACACAAGCGGACAGCTCCACCTACTGGCTATTTAAATCAATGCACTGCTTCTCAATACTTTTCAATAGCAGTCACATGACTATAAAAAAGGTTGTTATTCTGAAACGGTGCAAATTGAACCGTTGTAAACCGAGGGCCACCTGTATATACATGTATATATATGTATATATATATATATATATATATATATATATATATATATATATATATATATATATATATATATATATATATATATATATATTGGAGTAGCGTTGTTAGTCCAGAGATTTAGATAAAAAATAACAAGAGTATTGCATTGAGCAATGATACTTTTTTATTGGACTAACTACATTTATAAGTAGACAAGCTTTCAGAAGTGTTCCTTCCCTTTTCAAGTCTGAAGCAATACTGACCAATTAAATGGAATTAACAGATTATATCTTGAAACACAGAATGGCTAAAAAGGACAGAATGTGTTACAGAGGTTTGAGTGCAGGGAGAGAAGGGGGTGTTGTAAAATCATGAGGGGGGCTTAGGTGATAGAGGCAGACATTGTCCGGTGCAGGAGAACAGACAGGGGGAAATAATATAGTTTCACATAGAGCATATGCTGACAAGAAGTTATATATCCACATGGAATCAAAGAAGAAAAAAATAAAATAATATATATTTAATAATAATAATAATGGCAAAAGTATGGACATAGGCTTACCTGTGCATCTATGTATAGAGTGTGGAATATACAATGTAATAAACTATTTGAAAGTACATAACAAATTTTTTTTGATAATGTGTTAAGAACCCAGAGTCCACATTAAGTCCAGAATTTAGTGAGTTGAAGTGCATTATCATTTTCATTTCAAATGTTTTTCTTTCCATGGTATTTTTGAAGTTGCCTCTGAGAATGTTGATTTTGAGGTTTTGGATGGAGGGGTCAGGTTGGGTGAAATGGTGACCAACAGGGGTACAGTATTTTGTTTCACAGTGATTTTTGATTGAGTGTCTGTGTAAGTTTATCTGAAGGCTATTTATATATACACATTGGATCCCTTCTCAGACTAACACTTTGCCATATACCATATCCATTTTAACATGTTTTTGATGTGGTTTGTGATAAAAAAAAATTAAACCCTTATGCTTTCCTTTAGGTCTCAAGTGGCGCTAAATATTCTAGTTTTAGTTTTGGCTTTATCTCAAGGTCAAACTATAACTTTCAACTTTTTAGCGTGGTGGCAATATCCATTGAAAGTATAAGTTGTGCTAGAGCGATGTTGTCTGCACTAAGCCATCTCTAATAAATGAGAACTACCATGGACTTGTAATATCAAGTTGCGTGCTAATGTCAGCGTCGTCCAGTGATACTGCTTATCATGACCCATGATATCATTATAATGCCACTTGTAATCTGTTGGGTGCCATAACATATTTTTTCTTGTGCCATGTATTTGGCATGGCCTAAATTAACCAGCTAGAAATGCAAGTATGTCTTTAACTGGTGTTGGTGGGTTACCATGGAAGTTCAGAGATTGAGGGTGTTTGCCTTGAGGGAATGAGTATGCTTTTTCTCTTGGTGTGGGTTTCACAAACAGGGTATTGGATTCTGAGAAGTAGATTCCGGAATTAAGGGTTGTACAAGTTACATGATAAATGTGTATTTGGTGGCTATTATTAGTGAAAGGCACTGCACGGGTATAGTTCCAGCGGTGCTTTATTCCAGTGCCAGGAGGAAGTATGTGGCAGTACATGATTGTTACTGGTGTCAATATCTTGCTAGCATTTACAGTTAGCCCTCCAGCAATTCATGTCACTACAAGGAGGGATGTTGGGTAGATCAGTGGATGTCCAGTATGCAGGGGTTATTCTAGTACCTCTGCTTATGTCAGATTGACTCCACTAGATAAATGGATATCAGTCTGCTGTTACGTCATCACAACATCACTAAGGAAAAACTGAGCACTTTATAAATAAATTATAATAATAATCATATACAAAAAGATGTTATGGGGAGGGATTACTGCAGGCCAGACATTTCATCAGGAGTTTCATCTTGAATGAAAGACCCATTGGCTCCCTCAAACATGTAGATGCTGCTATTAACATGTGGTATATGGTGCTGCAAGTGGATTGCTGGTGGCATGATACCTTTCCATGCTTGACTATAATCTTCCCATTCATTTGCAAATGTTGCAATATCTTGTGTCAGGATTTCTTTAAGTTTTAGAAATAGTTTTTTTGAATGCTCTTTACCCCTTAGTTTCCTTAATCTTTCAGTAATAGATGTTTCTATAATCTGATGAGTCTCAGGGAAATAGGGCTTCTTTAAGACATGTTTAAATAACCTAATCCATGGACACAATCGGTTCTTTGTAACATAACTGTCATGTTTGTTCCATTATTTCAAGACAAATGTTAAGATAAACATTATTTTAAAATATTCCCAGTTTATTTAGATATATATTTAAACATTATGATATTTATATTGTATAAATGTAACTCTTTGCTAACCTTGTTTACATAAATGTTATATTAAATGATATCTACCCGTTATACTTAACAATAACAAACTCTTATTACCAGAAGACTGACACTTTTTAGTTGTTTATAACCCAGGAGTCCTTGGCTTGAATCAAGATTGGGACTCCGCACACAGAGAACACAAGTTGAATCACATGACACTTGTGTTGTGCACTCATACTAAAAACAACACTGACTGTAAATTGGTCTTGTAATATTAGAGATCACATATCTCTCTTGACTTGTGTTGAATTATTATATTTATTTAGGGTTGTGACTGATGACTTGAAAAATATGTGAAACTGAGGTTTATATCACTGTAAAATCTGAGATATCGAAAAATCATTCATGTATAAGGTTTATATATAGTTTAGTTATACAATATTTAATCAGCTATTTAAGTATATTATAATGTATTTTCTCTGTACCTCCTGTGACACTGCATCTATAGCTAAGTGTTGTGACACACATCATGCTCTTATACACTTCTTTATTGTATAAAAAGCATTTATCGTTTTCATAAGATGCCCATTAAAGCAGAATATTGGTTGTTTATAAATCTAATTTAAAAACAACTGTAACAAATAAATATCACACTTTAAAACAAATGTTAATAGTTCTGCGTATAAACCGTAACGTGTGTAACTATAGCAACTAGAGTTTTTAATACCCAATTGTAGTAGATTATCAGATCTATTTTTTCATGCAATGCCTCCGTCTGTCTAACTGACCCATCTGATCCCATGCTGCAAATATCATTAAAGAGAAATAAAACCCAACCTTTTTCTTTCATGGTTCAGATAGAGAAAACATTTTTTTTAAAAAGTTTCCAATTTACTTTAAAGGGACACTGTACCCAAAATTTTTCTTTCGTGATTCAGATTGAGCATGGAATTTTAAGCAACTTTCTAATTTACTCCTATTATCAAATTTTCTTCATTCTCTTGGTATCTTTATTTGAAATGCAAGAATGTAAGTTTAGATGCCAGCCCATTTTTGGTGAACAACCTGGGTTGTCCTTGCTGATTGGTGGATAAATCCATCCACCAATTAAAAAGTGCTGTCCAGAGTACTAAAACCAAAAAAAAGCTTAGATGCCTTCTTTTTCAAATAATGATAGCAAGAGAACGAAGAAAAAATGATAATAGGAGTAAATTAGAAAGTTGCTTAAAATTGCATGCTCTTACTGAATTACAAAAGAAAAAATTTGGGTACAGTGTCCCTTTAATTATCAAATTTAGTTTGTTCTCATGTTATCCTTTGTTGAAGAGATATCTAGATAGGTACTGTGCACATGCCTGGGGCACTACAAGACAGAAAATGGTGCTGTCATCTAGTGCTCTTCCTAATGTATAACATTGTTGCAAAACTGCTGCCGTATAGTGTTGCAGTCACCAACACGCTCCTGAACTTTCCTTCCTGCTTTTCAACAAAGGATAACAAGAAAACAAAGAAAATATCACAATAGAAGTACATTGGAAAGTTGTTTAAAATTGTGTGTTCTATCTGAATCACAAAATAAAATGTTTGGTTTTTATGTCCCTTTAAACCCTGTTAAGATTGCAGTATGACTGATGATATATTCTAGTGCACTAATCATATACAGAACCTCATTAAAGGGATATATTACTCATAATGTACAAGCAGCAGTTAAACATGCACAAATATTTTCTTTGCATGAAAAAAAAGATTAATTAAAATCTGAAATGAAACTAGCACAAAGTACATGTATAGTTGCCACCTTTAGTTAAAGGGACACTGAACCCAAATGTTTTCTTTCGTGATTCAGATAGAGCATGCAATTTTAAGCAACTTTTCTTCTTTCTCTTGCTATCTTTATATGAAAAAGAAGGCATCTAGGCTTTTTTATTGGTTCAGACTCTGGATAACAGCAGTTTTTGATTGGTGGATATTTATCCACCAATCAGCAAGGACAACCTAGGTTGTTCACCAGAAATGGGCCGGCATCTAAACTTACATTCTTGCATTTCAATTAAAGATACCAAGAGAATAAAGAACATTTGATAATAGGAGTAAATTAGAAAGTTGCTTAAAATTTCATGCTCTATCTGAATCACAAAAGAAAAAATTTGGGTTCAGTGTCACTTTAAGGCCAAACCTGAACAGTCTTGCACTGTGTACAGCAAAACCATTTTTGCAGAGTACTTATGTATAATAGCACATGAACACAAACTACTTACACATAGATCTTCACACTTTCACACACACATACTCTCTCTCACACACACAAAAAGACGCACACACACAGGCACTAACGCGCTCTCACACATTAACACCCACCCATTATCCACGCCAGGGCTGGATATTTGAACAAGACAATTACCCAAAACACTGCTCAAAATCTACTCTGGCATTTATGCAGAAGAACAAGTTCAAATGGCCATCCCAGTCCCCAGACCTGAATATCATTGAAAATCTGTGGGGTGATTTGAAGCGGGCTGTCCATGCTCGGCAACCATCAAACTTAACTGAACTGGAGATGTTTTGCAAGGAGGAATGTTCCAAAATACCTTCCAGAATCCACTCATTACAGGCTATAGGAAGCATCTAGAGGCTGTTATTTCTGCTAAAGGAGGCTCTACTAAATATATATATATTTTTTTAATTTTCTTTTTATTGGTTTTTAAAATAAAATTCAGAGATACAGTCTAATCGGCAATATAACAGAGAATTTCAATACAGAACATAAATAAATGCATAACAGATCAAAATAAAACCACATAATTACTGTAATCTTATTACCCTATATATAAATCGTCTGTTCATGCATAGTTTTAGTACCCATTGATCTATATCTTACATTGATCATACGTCTTGCAAAGATACAGTCTAATCACAAATTAACACAAGGAATCAAATGCAGAACATAAATTGCAAAATACTACATCAACTTGGGCATCACATATTAAAATCTTGAAACCTCTTAGGTTCACATATGATTATATGCTTCATATAACACCCAATAATCAAAACCTTGCATTAATATAATTCCTTTCTAACATTATTCTGTAAATTCCATTTACTCATAGTGCTCCTATCCTATTTACGTAACAATTTTCTCTTTGTCTCAGTGTTACATGACGTGGGGGAGAAAGAATAAGAGAGAGAGAGAAAAAAAAAAGGAGGTTCCCGTGCCCCATTCTTATAATCTAAGTTTATATTCTGGACGATCTCAAATTGCAGCCCAACATCGAGGGAGTTGACCTGCTATTACATTAATTAAAACGTATTGAGCATTCCTAAGTAAAAAATATCAATTGAGTCTGAAGAATCTCGGGTAATGAGAGAATTCAAATTTTCCATTTATTGAAAAATGTCCCTAATTCGAAAATAGAGAGATCCAAAAGGGAATACTGTTCAGAAATGCACTGTTTAATTAGAATGTTTTTGCATGTCGCAAATTTGGGGGCTTTGGATGCTTTCCAGTCTTTAAGAATTAAGTTTCTAGTAATAAAAATAATCATATTAATTAATTCTTTCTTTATGTTTTTCTGTATATCTTACTAAAAAAAAACCATGGAACATTTATATATCAAACTCTACTGCAAGCTTCCTTTTCAGCCAATGATTAATTTGGGTCCATAACTGTCAATCTTTGGACAAGACCAAAAATAATGTGTAATATTTGCCTGTTCTGAGCTACATTTAGGGCAGCTTTCTTTAGTTCCAAACCATTTATTTAAATTAGCGTTAGTTATATATGTTTTCCTGATCAATTTTAAATGTGATTCTCTCCAGTTAGTAGGGACCCAGGATTTATTACTTAGTTTGAAAGATTGCTGTATTTCCTGTATATTCAGTCTGGGGAACTCTTTTTGCCATCTATCTCTTATATCAATTAAATATTCTTCATTTTGGAAAGAGTTAATCAGATTGTAGACTATTGAAATTAACTCTTGCCAATTTTATATAGTTTAGTTATATTGGTTAGAGCTTCTAAAGACCAATTTGATTTGTATTTTGTTTGCAAGTCATTGATATAATGCCTAACTTGAAAAAAAAATAAAAATCATTTTTGGAAAGATCATATTTCCTGGCAATATTTGTAAATGAATCAATTGTTAATTCCTCCAACAATAATTGTGAAATATATATTAAACCTTTATTTTTCCAATGATGAAATACTGTTTGCGTATATCCTGGTTTAAATTCAGGGTTACCAGTAATACTAAGTAATTCTGTGCAATACGGATTGACATCAACTCTAAGACACATCAGTTTCCAAGCCCTGATTATATTTTTGAATATTCTCATATTTAAAATTCTCTTTGGGAGTTTGTTTATAGGACAATGTAGTAAAGTTTTCAAATTAAATGGAGCTATCAAATTAGTTTCGATTTGATGAAATGTTACATATTCTTGGATTGTTAGCCAATCTAGATCATATTTAACTAGGGTCACTAAATTATAATCTTCAATATCTGGGAAAGCCAACCCGGCGGTTATTTTATCACGCTGTAGTTTATCCAGAGCAATTCTTGGTCTTCTCCCGTTCCAGATAAATCTGGAACTAATTTTCTTAAAAATAACGTTATGTCAGTTTTGGATAATAAAAGCGGGATATTTTGAAGGAGATATATTTTGGGGAAAAGAATGGTTTTAAGCAACATTATGCGGGCCGTCAAAGAAATAGGTAAATTTTGTCCAAATTGACAACTTCCTTTTGCACTCTGCAAATATTTTAGGATAGTTTAATTGATAACACTTATGTAAGTTGTTGGACATTATAATTCCAAGATATTTAATTTTTTGTGTTTCTTTTAAGGGAAGTTGGATTTTAAATTCAAAGGGTTTATTTAACCAGAGCAGTTCTGATTTCCCAAAGTTAATAGTATAACCTGATATAGCACTGAGTAGTTGTATTTCATTTAATAGTAAGGCTAAAGTTTTTCCTATGTCACTTAAATAGATCAACAAATCATCAGCATATAATGAAAGTATAATTTTTTGACCGCCTATATGTATACCCGTTAAGCAGTTTCGTAGAAGAATTGCAAAAGGTTCTATTGATAAATTAAAAAGTATCGGGGATAAGGGGCATCCTTGACGGGTGCCTCTCTGTAAATTAAACTTTTGTGACGTAGACCCATTAACAATAACTGCCGACATTGGGCGTTATCTTTAAAGCCAAATGTATCGAATGTGGTAAATAAATGATCCCAGCTAATAAAATCAAGAGCTTTTTCAGCATCAACTGACAGGATTGCCGCATCCAACATCTCACCTTGTTTTCTATTTTTTTACTTGTCCTGAATATTCTCTATTATCAGCATCGTTTTCCGTATATTTTTAACCGGATTTCTCCCTGGCATGAAACCAGATTGGTTTTCATGGATAATATTGGATATATATATATATGGTTTTAATCGGTTAGCTATTATAGAGGTAAAATCTTATAGTCAGTATTGAGTAGGAATATTGGACAATATGAAGCGGGATCTTCAAGATCTTTATCCTTCTTAAGGATAAGTGAGATGTCGGATGCAGCGAAGTCCGCCGAGCATTTATTGGACTGCTGAAAATAGATATTATATAAACTGTGAAGGACAGGAGTAATTTGTTCTGATAGAATTTGATAAAACTCAGAGGGCAACCTGTCAGGGCCAGGAGCTTTATTTGATTTAAGGGCTTTAATTCCATCTTCCACTTCTTTTATTGTGATCGGACTATTAATAATCTCAATTACCTCTTGTGTTAATCTAGGTACGGTTATATTGTCCCAAAATGTATTTTGTGTGTCTTGGTCAACCTGGCTCTACTAAATATTGATGCAAAATTTCTGTTGGGGTGCACAAATTTATGCACCTGTCGAATTTCGTTTTGATGCATATTGCACATTCTCTGTTAATCCAATAAACCTAATTTCGCTACTGAAATATTACTGTGTCCTTCAGTTATTTGATAGATTAAAATGAAATTGCTGATCCAAACACCCAATGATTTCTAAATGAATATCATGGGAATTGTCAGGGTGCCTAGACTTTTGCATACGATTGTGTGTGTGTGTATATATATATATATATATATATATATATATATATATATATATATATATATATATATACTTTTAACCAACTTTCCAATTTACTTATTTTATCTTATTTGATTTGTTCTGTTGGTAGCATTTTATTAAAGGGATATTAAAAAGTGCTCCTTTGTTAAATCAAAGTAAATAGAAAAAGATTCTGTAAAAACAACTGCAAATTTCTTGTTTTCTTGTACAATTCTCAGTGTAGCCCCTGCCCCCAGGGTTTTAAGAACAGATGATTTTCAAAACCTAAGTTTTTACTCTGACAGTTCTGGGCATGAGTAAATCTGACTCCTTGTTATTTAGTCTAATTACTAGCCTAGAAGTGTTATAAGCTCAGGCTAAGATAAACCTTCCTGCAAAGGCCTACTCCTCCTTGTAGGGCTGTGACAGGAAGCACAAATGTAGTGTAAAAAATAAAAGGTAAAATCCATTTGAATTGATTAATAATACAAATTGCTTACTGCTTTTTTTTATTACAACAATGAAACAGATTGTTTAACATCCCTTTAAAAAAGCATACATAGGCTTAGGAGCTTGGAACTAGCTAATGATTGGTGGCTAAATATATATGCCTCTTGTGATTGGCTTACCAATATGTTAGCTCCAAGTAGTGTATTGCTGCTCCTTCAAGAAAAGACACCAAGAGAATAAAACAAAATTGATAATAGAAGTAAATTGGAAAGTTTTCAAATATACGCTCTATCTAAATCATAAAAGAAACATTTGGGGTTTTTATGTCCCTTTAAGGTACTTACACAATCTTTACACACACACATACTCTCACACACTCTTACACACACACACACTCACACACACACACTCACACACACACACTCACACACACACACTCACACACACACACATACACACACACACATACACTCTCACACACACTCTCACACACACACACAGACACACACACACAATGTTAGGACACACAGCAGCAAATGGGTGAATTCTGATCTTGAAACAAAATATCAGCCAACAACCTACTAAAAAAAAATTAGCAAACACTTTGATATCTGCCAGAAGCTGAGGATAAAAAGAATATGGTTTTGATGTTTGCTTGTCCTGTGTGTTTTATCTGTAAAGTGCTGACCTGGTTGTTTTGACATGCACAGGCTGGCTGGGGCTTTGGAAATCAATTGCTTTTTCCCATCTGAAGGAAATGAATCTTTGACACTTCTCATGACCTAAGTCTGGGTGCTGACGAATTGCCAAAAGGCATCCTTCGCTATCATGGGTTATAGGACTGCTATGTAAAAATCACGTTGTGCTTCCTGTGTGCGTATGGAATGTGTTCTGCGCTTCACATCATTCAAATCCATCCTTATGGCATTGGTTTATTGGCTAATGAAACATGGTAGGCAAAAGCTTGTGTGCACACATATAATAAGAATGTATTAATGAACTTAAATAATATTGTACTGTATTTGCTACCCACACCTCTGTACAAATCTGATGAAAACTGTTGTGATTCAGCTGTAAAAGTCAATTTTGTGTTTTCTATCAATAAAGTATTTTAGAATAACATTGGTATCTCTTGACATTAAAGGGTCATGAAGCACTAAGACTGTGTGTGTCTCTGTATATATATATATATATTATGCAAACTAAAACCAGTTTGCACTATACTTTTTTATTTGTTTGCCACCTTTTCTTTGTAATTTCATTGTAAAAATTGTGTGTTATCCCACTTGTAAGAACTACCTACTGCAGATTTCACGAGCATAACCCTGACTCATATTGGACCCTATAACTGGCTTCAGCAGAGATAATATGACCATTAAAACAATTGCAACAAACAAGGTAGTAATGCATTATAAAAAAATCACTCTTATTTAGTATGTTAATTTATAGCAAGTTTGCAGAAACAAATTGTAATTATAAGTTGTTTACTGTCCCTTTAAAGGAACATTAGCCTAACTATCATTTCTATCATGCCTATACTAGAGCATTATTTAAACATGTTAAAAATGCATTTCTTTATTTCTTTATTTGCATTAAATAAGTCAAAGCTGTTTATTTTGGTTACTGTAATAAAAATAAAGTCCCTTTAACAAACCATTTAGGGCTAGATTACAAGTAGAGCGCTAACTTATTGTATGGAACACAAAAAATGTATTTTAGTACATAAAACATACTAGCATCTTTTTTTTTTTTAAACTGCACTAAGCAGTAAAAGTGGCGGGTATGGGGGCACTGACAAGTACCTTTACATAGCGGTCTATGGGAACATATATATTTATGTGTTAATATGTGCATATATATATATATATATATATATATATATATATATATATATATATATATATATATATATATATATAATGTATATTTAAACACAACATAGGATGTACTAAGTAGCCCTGAGTAAGCCCCGTCTACCAAGAGACTTAGGGGGTGAAATGCGTATAAGCATTGGTTGCTAGTGCCACGTGACCACGCCCATCTCATCGGAGCAGTCTGTATTACAAGCCACGGATGTTTGGCGGCGTTTTTGAAGCAGGCGATATTCTAATTCACAGCAGGTGAACGTTATGCCCTGGAGACGAGCCACGGTTGAGTGGTAAATATATCTGTGCTGAAATCAGCTGAGTGAAAAGTCTTTGAGCCAAGCAGGATTGGATCTACTTTTGCACGCAGATAAATCTGGCATCTCCCTTCTATTAATGCATTACAACGGGACTGTGAGTTTTCTATGTACAGTGTGACTGTGCTTGTTCCCGTATTCCGCACTGTGGAGGGTTCATCATTGGTGGAGAACCTTTTTACGAGAAACTGTCATACATTTTTCTTGCATGAACTCGCTGATACTAATCAGATATGATGCTTTGCTGGATGCTTGCGTAACAATATGTATGCCGACAGCTGCTTTGTGTTACTAGGTCTTTGCTTATACGGCTTTAAGCCTGCTTGCACTTTAGGCTAGTACGACCCACTTAGAACCCTATTTGTGAACCTGCCCAGGTTATGCCTCCTGGCTCTTGCTAAGGGGGTTCTGTGTGCAGCTGGGGTGCAGTGGAAACATCCTACCCTGCAGACTATTTGCTCCCTATGCTAATTACTTTGATGGGCCCTTGCTAGTCACGTGACATAGCTTTAGTTTTAAATGTATTGTCTTTTTGCACCATATGTATATATTGTTAATTCTTTGATGATATATTTAGGTTTGCTTTCCACTTTAAGCCTAGATTAGTAGGCGCAGAATAAACACTCAGCTTTCTTGATATGTAAAAAGAGTGCTTCATTCCCTTTCTTTAGTAGGAACATGTATTTTGATGTGTCCTGTTTCTCTTCTTATAGTCTATTGTAATATATATATAATCAAATAGATATATATTTATATTTGCTGCCCATCACTGCGTGATTTACCCCCTTCGCTGAGCTAGTTCTCATGCCGTGTCTCATGACATATCTCTTTCGCAGAAGCGATATTTTGCGCTGAATTTATAATCTGGCCCTTAGTGCATTACATTTGTGAGAGAAGTTTAAATACAAATCTTGCTTATTTTCTAAAGATATTGTTTTTAGAATCTAGTATTTTAATATAGAAATGCTTCCAGAATCCATCCATTGAAATCACATGTTGAACTGGTAAAAGTTATCACTACATGTCAGCACTTCCTGCTGAGTGGTACCACGGTTATTTGTATTTTCATTAATAATGTGCTATAGTATTCGGCTCCCCGGGTTGCTTCACAAGTCAGACTCTAAGATTAAAAGCATCTGCAAGGGAAATCAAATGCACTGCAAGATGTGTCCCAATTCAGGATTGTGAGAAGAAAAATAAAGTGCTGTTTTCTTTCCGGTCTCGCCCCCCCTCCAGTGTTCCTTAGACCGTGTGATGTTATTTTTATGGATGTGAAAGATGTGCTAACTGTCCCATTAAACTGCTTGCTCAGCACTAATAAGCTGCAGTTTATTCTTATTAGATTGTCTGTTCTGAACTTCTAATCTCTGAGACTTCTTGCGTGAGCCAACATTGCTTCCAGTGGTGTTTGTGGGGGTCAGAAGGCACAGTTTCTCACCAGCACAATGCTGTTTCCTCTTCCGACTGCATAAGATTACAGATTACATTGGAATATGTCAAGGAGAAAGGTCAGAGTTATGAATGAAGGCACTGGGACTACAGCTAGGGAGTTATTTGTTAGTACAGGGAGAAAAAAATAATATATATATTATAGTCCTGGAGAAGTACTAATTTGTAGTGGACAAGTAAGAAATAATTACTTTTTTTATTTTCTGTTGAGAAGTAACATTTTCCCTTTAACTACTGACTAGTAACTTTTCTCCCCCTGACTATTAACTATAGCCATATTTTTCTACCCCTATAGACACGCACACACATAAGTATGTGAGGTTGATAAAATGAGTACCATTAAATTGGGTAATAATAACAACTATTACTATTCAGCTGCCGATTTGGTTAATTCCGAGAGCGAGCGCTGATAAAGCGCTTTGAGTCCTCCTGGGAAAAAGGCGCTATATAAATGCTAGTTATTATTATTACTAGTGGGAAAGTCTGTCCAGAGGGCAGTCTTTTGTGGTGACGGAACCACTGAACCACCCTGCCATTTTTGGAAGGGCAGTCTATTGTGGTGACAGAACCAGGTGAAATAATCCATCCAGGTGGATTCTTTCACCACCCCTTTTTGCTCTCTCTCCCCCTCTCTTTTGCTCTCTCTCCCCCCTCTCTTTTGCTCTCTCTCCCCCTCTCTTTTGCTCTCTCTCCCCCTCTCTTTTGCTCTCTCACCCCCTCTCTTTTGCTCTCTCTCCACCCTCTCTTTTGCTCTCTCTCCACCCTCTCTTTTGCTCTCTCTCCACCCTGTCTTTTGTTCTCTCTCTCCCCTCTCTTTTGTTCTCTCTCTACCCTCTCTTTTGCTCTCTCCCCCTCTCTTTTGCTCTCTCATCCCCTCTCTTTTGCTCTCTCACCCCCTCTCTTTTGCTCTCTCTCCACCCTCTCTTTTGCTCTCTCTCCACCCTCTCCTTCGCTCTCTCTCCACCCTCTCTTTTGTTCTCTCTCTCCCCTCTCTTTTGCTTTCTCCCCCTCTCTTTTGCTCTCTCCCCCTCTCTTTTGCTCTCCCACTCCCCCACTCTATGCTTTCTCTCTCTCCCCCTCTCTTTTGCTCTCCCTCTCCCCCCTCTCTTTTGCTTTCTCTTTCCCCTCTCTTTTGCTCTCTCCCCTCTCTTTTGCTCTCTCTACCCCCTCTCTTTTGCTCTCTCTCTCCCCCTCTCTTTTGCTCTCTCTCTCCCCCTCTCTTTTGCTCTCTCTCTCCCCCCTCTCTTTTGCTCTCTCTCCCCCCTCTCGTTTGCTCTCTCTCCCCCCTCTCTTTTGCTCTCTCTCCCCTCTCTTTTGCTCTCTCTACCCTCTCTTTTGCTCTCTCCCCCCCCCTCTCTTTTGCTATCCCCCTCTCTTTTGCTCTCTCCCCCCTCTCTTTTGCTCTCTCTCTCTCCCCCTCATGTTTGCTCTCTCTCCCCCTCTCATTTGCTCTCTCTCCCCCTCTCGTTTGCTCTCTCTCCCTCTCTTTTGCTCTCTCTCCCTCTATTTTGCTCTCTCTCTCCCCCTCTATTTTGCTCTCTCTCTCCCCCTCTCTTTTGCTCTCTCTCTCCCCCTCTCTTTTGCTCTCTCTCCCCCTCTATTTTGCTCTCTCTCTCCCCCTCTCTTTTGCTCTCTCTCCCCCTCTCTTTTGCTCTCTCTCTCTCGCCCTCTCTTTTGCGCTTTCTCTTCCCCTCTCTTTTGCGCTCTCTCTTCCCCTCTCTTTTGCTCTCTATCACCCCTCTTTTGCTCTCTTTCACCCTCTTTTGCTCTCCCTCTCCCCCTCTCGTTTGCTCTCTCTCCCCCTCTCCTTTGCTCTCTCCCCCTCTCGTTTGCTCTCTCTCCCTCTATTTTGCTCTCTCTCTCCCCCTCTATTTTGCTCTCTCTCTCCCCCTCTCTTTTGCTCTCTCTCTCCCCCTCTCTTTTGCTCTCTCTCCCCCTCTCTTTTGCTCTCTCTCTCGCCCTCTCTTTTGCTCTCTCTCCCCCTCTCTTTTGCTCTCTCTCTCGCCCTCTCTTTTGTGCTCTCTCTCCCCCTCTCTTTTGCTTTCTATCACCCCTCTTTTGCTCTCTTTCACCCTCTTTTGCTCTCCCTCTCCCCCTCTCTTGCTCTCCCTCTCCCCCTCTCTTTTGCTCTTCCTCTCCCCTCTCTCTTTTGCTCTCCCACTCGCCCCTCTCTTTTGCTCTCTCTCTCCTCTCTATTTTGCTCTCTCTCCTCTCTTTTGCTCTCTCTCTCTCTCCCCCTGTCTTTTTATTTTTATTTTATTTGGGCACTCCCACTGCCTCCCTTTCCCTGCTGACCCACCCTTTTTTTGTTTTGTTTTTAATTAGGGCACTCCCACTGCCTCCCTTTCCCTGCTGAGCCGCCTGCCCACACCTCCCACCGGCACCAGCAGAAGATTGTTACAGACGGTGATACATACAGTGTCACCGTCTGTAATGATCAGGCATCTGACCTCATATGGAGGCGGAGCACCAATCGCGCTCCGGCTCCATATGCGCCAGATGCCTGAAGCTTCAGGAGCTCCAGCTCTCAGCTGTTATGTTACAGCTGAGAGTTGGAGCTCCTGAAGTTGTCTCGTTGCCGCGAGGTGGTTGTGCGCGCATCCAACGTTCCTTTGAGGATGCGTGCGCAACTGCTGACGGATTCTTTCACCACCCCTTTTTGCTCTCTCTCCCCCCTCTCTTTTGCTCTCTCTCCCTCCTCTATTTTGCTCTCTCTCTCTCCCCCCTCTCTTTTGCTCTCTCTCCCCCCTCTCTTTTGCTCTCTCTCCCCCTCTCTTTTGCTCTCTCTCCCCACTCTCTTTTGCTCTCTCTCCCCACTCTCTTTTGCTCTCTCTCCCCACTCTCTTTTGCTCTCTCTCCCCCTCTCTTTTGCTCTCTCTCCCCCTCTCTTTTGCTCTCTCACCCCCTCTCTTTTGCTCTCTCTCCACCCTCTCTTTTGCTCTCTCTCCACCCTCTCTTTTGTTCTCTCTCTCCCCTCTCTTTTGCTCTCTCCCCCCTCTCTTTTGCTCTCCCACTCCCCCACTCTATGCTCTCTCTCCCCCTCTCTTTTGCTCTCCCTCTCCCCCCTCTCTTTTGCTTTCTCTTTCCCCTCTCTTTTGCTCTCTCTCCCCTCTCTTTTGCTCTCTCTACCCCCTCTCTTTTGCTCTCTCTCTCCCCCTCTTTTGCTCTCTCTACCCCCTCTCTTTTGCTCTCTCTCTCCCCCTCTTTTGCTCTCTCTCTCCCCCTCTCTTTTGCTCTCTCTCTCCCCCCTCTCTTTTGCTCTCTCTCCCCCCTCTCCTTTGCTCTCTCTCCCCCCTCTCTTTTGCTCTCTCTCCCCTCTCTTTTGCTCTCTCTACCCTCTCTTTTGCTCTCTCTCCCCCTCTCTTTTGCTATCCCCCCTCTCTTTTGCTCTCTCTCTCTCCCCCTCATGTTTGCTCTCTCTCCCCCTCTCGTTTGCTCTCTCTCCCCCTCTCGTTTGCTCTCTCTCCCTCTCTTTTGCGCTCTCTCCCTCTATTTTGCTCTCTCTCTCCCCCTCTATTTTGCTCTCTCTCTCCCCCTCTCTTTTGCTCTCTCTCCCCCTCTATTTTGCTCTCTCTCTCGCCCTCTCTTTTGCTCTCTCTCTTCCCCTCTCTTTTGCTCTCTATCAACCCTCTTTTGCTCTCTTTCACCCTCTTTTGCTCTCTTTCACCCTCTTTTGCTCTCCCTCTCCCCCTCTCGTTTGCTCTCTCTCCCCCTCTCGTTTGCTCTCTCCTCCTCTCATTTGCTCTCTCTCCCTCTATTTTGCTCTCTCTCTCCCCCTCTATTTTGCTCTCTCTCTCACCCTCTCTTTTGCTCTCTCTCTCCCCCTCTCTTTTGCTCTCTCTCCACCCTCTCTTTTGCTCTCTCTCTCCCCCTCTCGTTTGCTCTCTCTCCCTCTCTTTTGCTCTCTCTCCCTCTATTTTGCTCTCTCTCTCCCCCTCTATTTTGCTCTCTCTCTCCCCCTCTCTTTTGCTCTCTCTCTCCCCCTCTCTTTTGCTCTCTCTCCACCCTCTCTTTTGTTCTCTCTCTCCCCTCTCTTTTGCTCTCTCCCCCCTCTCTTTTGTTCTCCCACTCCCCCACTCTATGCTCTCTCTCTCCCCCCCTCTCTTTTGCTCTCCCTCTCCCCCCTCTCTTTTGCTTTCTCTTTCCCCTCTCTTTTGCTCTCTCTCCCCTCTCTTTTGCTCTCTCTACCCCCTCTCTTTTGCTCTCTCTCTCCCCCTCTCTTTTGCTCTCTCTCTCCCCCTCTCTTTTGCTCTCTCTCCCCCCTCTCTTTTGCTCTCTCTCCCCCCTCTCGTTTGCTCTCTCTCCCCCCTCTCGTTTGCTCTCTCTCCCCCCTCTCGTTTGCTCTCTCTCCCCCCTCTTGTTTGCTCTCTCTCCCCCCTCTCATTTGCTCTCTCTCCCCCCTCTTGTTTGCTCTCTCTCCCCTCTCTTGTTTGCTCTCTCTCCCCTCTCTTTTGCTCTCTCTACCCTCTCTTTTGCTCTCTCTCCCCCCTCTCTTTTGCTATCCCCCTCTCTTTTGCTCTCTCCCCCCTCTCTTTTGCTCTCTCTCTCTCCCCCTCATGTTTGCTCTCTCTCCCCCTCTCGTTTGCTCTCTCTCCCCCTCTCGTTTGCTCTCTCTCCCCCTCTCGTTTGCTCTCTCTCCCTCTCTTTTGCTCTCTCTCCCTCTCTTTTGCTCTCTCTCTCCCCCTCTATTTTGCTCTCTCTCTCCCCCTCTCTTTTGCTCTCTCCCCCTCTCTTTTGCTCTCTCTCCCCCTCTATTTTGCTCTCTCTCTCGCCCTCTCTTTTGCCCTCTCTCTTCCCCTCTCTTTTGCTCTCTATCACCCCTCTTTTGCTCTCTTTCACCCTCTTTTGCTCTCCCTCTCCCTCTCTCGTTTGCTCTCTCTCCCCCTCTCGTTTGCTCTCTCCCCCTCTCGTTTGCTCTCTCTCCCTCTATTTTGCTCTCTCTCTCCCCCTCTATTTTGCTCTCTCTCTCCCCCTCTCTTTTGCTCTCTCTCTCACCCTCTCTTTTGCTCTCTCTCTCCCCCTCTCTTTTGCTCTCTCTCCCCCTCTGTTTTGCTCTCTCTCTCGCCCTCTCTTTTGCTCT